>NW_006760396.1:2061179-2077577 GCF_000271605.1 Fomitiporia mediterranea MF3/22 | reverse complement strand
GCGACTTTTTCGTGATGTTCTTCATCGGCTACATATCCAGGCTGCCAGCATTCGGGTAACAGCTGAAGGGATAGATTTAAAGTATACTCGAGGAATGCAGTGCTGATCACATACTGTACCTATGATTGGCGAACGAAATTTGATGGCAGACGGCAGCATACCGCGAAGAGAGATCGGACTCTCCAAAGTCCATCGAAACTGCATTTGTGTGGAGAGTACCCTCGGCCCGCCCACACTCATTCTCAGGCTTACAATTATGCAACGAAAAGTATGCCTCGCGGTCTTCAGGCTCGAGCCAACTGAGAAGCTGCACTAAGTCAGGCTCAACGCCATACATGTTTGAACAAGGAACCATGACGAGTGGCATTTCTTGCACAATGACTTCTCCCTTCGCAATCTTCCGCGTTGCAAACATCCCGCGTCCCTTTGCTTCTACTTCACGGATTTCATAGGGGCGAGGAAGAGTTGTCGAAGGGAGAATCCATCCCTTTTGGACGTCAAACTTCGTATTTACGTCGTCGTAGATCATCTACACCGAAACGACGCGTTTGAGGTCGGGAGTTCTACAAATATGCAAGAGGGTGGATGGATGACCATTCTCCTCGTTCGAGGTTCGCAGGGGCTCTTGCCTGTTGTTAATAACGATATTAGGCGTCTCGGAGTCCATCTTCTGTGGAAGCTGCAATTCAGATTAATTTTACACCGTTGAATACTCAAAATTACCTTTAGCTTACTCTGTTTGAATCTGGTAATAAGGGGGCGATTTTTGTATGAGCTGTTGTAAAAAGAACGCTCCTGAAATCTGTACTGAGGGGGAAACTGTCAGTTAACAAATATATTCATAACTCGCTGATGAGGAATGAGAGAATATTTACCAGAAATATACGTACAATATTAAAACTTTACTAGGCGACACTATGATCCCCGTACAAAGCTCCCAAGATGAATTGATCTAGCCTGCACGTTTGAAAGTAAGTGAGGGTAGAGAATGATATAGGATTGTGAAGGTGCACTTACTTAGGCATTTTATGCACTTGCAGGCCAGAGGCCAAAAGTCAAAAGTCGGGCACAGCATATGTACCACAAGTACCACAGCAATATAGAATAAACGAGTACTAAGCTCGGCCTCAACATGTATATGGTAAGGCGAATGGGTTGGTCATACTAGTACAGATGCATTATTGATGATGGATTTGGCCTTATAGATGCTGGAAAGAAGACTACATGGACGTCAAAGGCTGTTCTCAGGCTGTAGCACTACTATTCACAAATTAATTTGACATACCTTCTTTGGAAATTAAACCTAAATAAGTAAAGGAGCTTGAAGCGTATATCTAAATATTCTGTTGTTTAGATGTAGTATTGTATCACACAATCTGTCAATCCCACAGAATAAATGAATCAGAGAAGATTTATTTTTTAAAATTCAATACTAGAGACAAAGGTGAGTTTGGGACTTTAGCATCACTACACATGCAGTCTGATTTTCCTCAGATATGCAACTTCAGAAACTACTGCCAGACATTACAGAACACATTTCTCATTTGAGCACAACAAGTGGAGGAGGCCATAGTACGGATTTCAAGGCTAAGATAAGTTAAGTTTACATAGCAAAATGTCAGCTGGCAGTTGTGTTTTATCTGACAAAAGACATAACGAGAGACAACTCAGTATCTGCTGTTTATGAATCTACTAAGGCATTGCTACATCGTTGCAACTTCTTTAAAAATGACTACGCAATGTCCTTTTCCTTGGTTACAACCTTTCTCGGGTCGGCTACTATATTCCAGAGTGCAAACGTCGACGGGTTCGCATGCCAGCAATCCCACATGATATACACTGCATTCCCACCTTTCCTAAGCAAGGCTGCTGTTTCGCAGCTCCACTTCTTGAAGTTCTCTCTATCGCCAAGCCCGCCGTACATATACCCAAGGTGCTGAGAAACCTGCATACGCTCACCATAATACGCTTTCTCGCCGTCCACTGCGCGCAGAATCTGTATACAATACTCGATCTCACGATTCGCGAGTGTTACTCGTGATTGCGGACGGCATGACATCCACTCGTGCATACGTTTCTCAAGAGACGATATAGCGTCCGCTATGAATTTCCTTCTGTCTTCCTTACCTTAGCTATGTTCTTAGGTGTATCAGCACAGTCTGAACAGGCGCAACGAAATCCGTATTTCGTCTGTAACTCCTCCAGGCGGGCATCCCGCGTTGTGAGGATCTCAGTATAGCGGATGCAGATCTCTTCTCCCGACTCGATGTCGCAATCTGCACGAAGCTCGAATGTGACTGTCTTTTGGTCGGAATGGTATCCAGCATTCGGTGTACAGCTAGAGGGATAAAATTAGGGCATAGTCGAACAATATACGGACGAATGGCAGACCTATGGTTGGCAAGCGAAATATCACGACAAACCGCAGCATACTCCGAACAGAACTTAGACCCTCCGAAATCCAACGCAATTGCATTCGTTCTAAGAATACCTGCAGCAGGTCCACACTCCTTCTCCGGCTTACAATTTAACAACGAAAGGTACGCGGCACGGTCTTCGGGCTCTAGCCAGTAAAGGAGCTGCATGATACCACAGTCGGCGCCGAGCCATTCGGAACCGGGTCGCGCAGCGGTTGCTCGAGCCACCATGATGAGCGGCATTTCGCGCACGATGGCTTCTCCTTTCGCGATCTTTCGGGTTGCGAACATCCCGCGTCCCTTTGCTTCTACTTCACGTATCTCATAGGGTCGTGGAAGAGGTGTCGAAGGAGGGATCCAGCCCTTTCGGATGTCGAACTTCTTATTCATGTCGTCGTAGACCATCCACGCGGAAACGACGCGTTTGAGATCGGGCGTTCTGCATACGCGGAAGAGCGGGGTTGGATAACCCCTCTGTTTGTGTAATGTGTGCAGAGGCTCTTGCGTATTGACAATAACACGGTCAGGCATCCCCGACGTCATTTCGGATGCTACAACGCCAAAAAATTAGTGTTATGCAGTCAAATACTTTGAGACCATCCAACTTACTCTGCTTGAATCTCGATTTCGTACAGTATTGCAGCGATTCGGCTTGTGTTGTCCTTCACACAAGAGTAAACTGCTTTAGGCGGTGTGTCTGGAGGAGAGGGTGATTACAGAGAGATGCTTGCGCCTCCGAAGGCACACATCTTCTTTTATTGACTCGTTGGCCACCGGCCAGCCCGAAACTCGGCGTTAGGCGCAGCAGATGAGCCCACAATACCACAATGCCATCGAGTAAACAATTGTCTGACTCGGGTTACCATGTGACAACAGTAGAATGAGCAGATCAAGATACTCAATGACGCCAGTCCTGCAGGTGCTTCGTCAATGACAGGCCTAAGTTCAAAAACGTCGCGAAGTTTAAGAAGGCTGAATGGATGTTTGAGACTTTCGACAGGTAAAATCCAGAAACTCCTGATGACCCGGACTAGCTAGGCGTCTGCTTGATATAAGCTGAAGCTGAAATCACAAGATATAGAGTGGTAGGACGATAACGTTTGTGGGTTTGAACAAGTACTCGTCCTCCAAACACGAAGAAATTAACTTGCTTAGAAATACGTTCCCACGCCTGCTGTACCTTTCCATTGTTTCCTAAGTTCCTTAAAATTCTATCCAATGGCGCTTTCCACCTTCCAACCCACAGCTTCGCCGAGAATTGTTCATCATCTCTGTGCTAATGAGTATGGCATTATCAACAGCGAGTTCGACACCGCGAACGGTAGCAATGACGGGTAGTTTGGTTAAATATGGAGATGAGGTCATGCATACATGAACGCTAATCGTGACTTGTCTACATGTGAACGAGAAGTTTGATAGGGCTGGTTCATATAAAAGAACTGTCGCTTAGAAAGAGATTCCCATATACACAATAGTCTAATCCACACTGAAAAGAGATGCTCTACACTGTGTGCCGAATACGATTCTCCAAAGATGCATTATCAAAAGGCTTATTGAACAAAAGGACTGCCTGATCTGGTCCCTTGATGGGAAGGTGGTCGGACGGGTGGGTGTCCTCGCTGTGAATTTGCAGTCCATCACCTACTGGACCATGGCAGTCCACAATAACGACATTGACATTGTCGTAGGGGGCTCCTTCAGACATCTTGTATTCGTCAGTAAGAGTGGCTGTTTCACCATCCGAGACATTGTCCCATGGATCAGTGTTCGGATCCTCGTAACAACCAATAAATGACTGTGCATCCCTAAGCCAGTTATAAAGAAACGCTGATTGTTTGTGTTTCTGGGGGGCTACACTTGTGCTGCAGGTGCTGATGTCATCCACAGACGATGGACGTCCTCCTTCGGAAAAATCAACACCGTCAACACTTCCCTTGTCAAGTACTATGTCAGATTGTCCCGCTGACCCAGTACCACCTGCTTGCGGACCACCCGATGCTGAATCTTTGCCAGGTCGTTGGCCCTTCTTTCCATGCCAAGGTCTTTTTAATGCAGCATTATTCAACTTTAACCTTTGTGCCATGACGTCACTGTCCCATTGCTTGAACTCGTTCTCCAGCCATTGAGATTGAAATTCCGAAATACTGCACAGAATGAAATAGCTCTCGAGAAGGTCTGGAAGAAAAGTAAGAGAGTAGGGTCGTTGTAAGATTGGCTGTACACACTTCAATACAATGATCATAAGTGTCTCAGCTCGGAGCTGGCAGGGAAAACCGAGAAAAAAAAAATAAACACACCAGCTCATTGCCATCCCAGTAAGACACCAAAAAGATAAGACTTTCTTGATCTAAGATAGTCCCGAATACAGGACCATCTTTGCAGCACAGGGCGCGTCGTTGCAGTTGTGCAGAGTAAAAGTCCATGGTGATTTGGCGAATTGCTGTGTCGAAATCATCTACCTTTGCTTCAAAGGCAGAAGTAATGATGGAAAGCGGGATGCTGGTCGAGTAACTCCATCGGAGTGTGAAATTATTCGGCACTCCATGGACTATGCTTTGCCAACGTTCCGGAAGATCCTTGCTCGTAATAGTGTCAGCTACAACTTTGTTAGGTTTGCCAGGTAATGCAAGTTCCATTTCAGGTCTATCGTATGAGTCATCTAGGTTAGAATGCAAGAAGTAGTGTCTTAGAAAGTGACTTACTGCCAAAAGTGGTCAGAATTAGGGCGCAGCTCGAACGCCACTTCAATAATGTTGTCTACACCCTTTCTGCAACTGGATTTGTTTTTCTCTCTCCTCTTCGCATTGATAAATGACTTCCACGAAGCACATAGATGCGGGAACCATCCTCTGAAGTTGTATCGATCAGTGTCTTCGAGTTTCTCCGTACAAATGTTCTCAATCCAAGACCGGATATCCTCGACCGCGCCCTCGCTTACATCGCCCATGCATTGCAGCAGTTCTACAATCTAGCATCCAAATTAATTATGACAATGAGCAAAGAACGAGACACACCTTTTCCCTTTCATCTTTGAGAACGTTGGGATATTTGCAGTTCTTCATGAAATCATCGAACTCTTTATTTTCCCAATAAGCCTGATTGTCGAATGGTCGAATTCTGTGCTCTTGAGACCATGTTGTCCATGTCCGAACATTCCTAGTCATACTAAGTTGGTGTCAGTACGAGCTCAAAATCATACAGTAGGACTTACTCAGAGGCAGAAGTATTCACGGAGCGATTGGACCTTGCGGATGGCCCTTGAGAAGAATGCGTTGCACCAGCATCAGAGTTCAATTCAATACCTTCAAGTACATCTCTGTGTATAAGTTCAGTACGAATGTCAAAGTATAGACATGAGATACGTACTCTTCTGGCATGCTACCAAAATACAAGGACACATCAGCAACAGAGTGGCATTATGGGTAGATGCAACTCACAATTGCAATGTTGGCAGGACTTGGGCCCTACAGTGTGAAGATCATTTATTTAAAGGCAAGAGATGAAATAAGGATTCACTGCTTGACTCAACAAAAGGTGCTTGCGTCATCAACGTGAAGAGGTTCGGCTGGACCCGTGACGTCACGTGACTGACATTTAGGCCACTGAAGAAAGCCGACTATTTGGAAGTCTGATATCTTTGTGCTGCAAGAAGGTACAACTCAGGGTTCGAGGGCTAACTCCCTTGGCTTCAGGAAGAGATGGCCATGGAGAGCAGTTGGCAGCGAGGTTAACCTCTGTGGCCAATAAATGACCTGCAGAACTATTGCTTAGAAAGAGGTTCCCACGCTATTGTACCTCTTGCAATCGACAGCTTTGAAATTGACGAGAATTGAAATCTTCTCCGCTCTGCACAAAGAATGACATTATCAATATCGAGTTCATCATCAAGTAGAACAACGGCGACGATATACGACTAGTCGTTGCTGATAAATATAGACATGAGGTCATGCCATGCATACATGAACGCTAATCGTGACTTGTCTATATTGCTCCATCCAGTCGTCTCACATGCTATCCTCTTTCCGCTCTCTAATCGCATCCACTACTGCTTTTCGCTCTCGCCACATCACTGCTTCACGCTTCTCTGCAATGTCATCGTCCTCACAGTCGACAACAAAACCCGATTTGAAGACATGGACACAAGAACGTCTCAAGGCACTCTACACGGCCCCGGATGACGACGCGTTCCACTCTGCGTTCGAGAGTGCTTTCGCACCTGAGGGACAGTCTACTATCGTGATTAATGGTAAAGAGATGCCGAGAGAAAAGCTTAAGGACGAGATTAAGGCACAGAGGGCGGCAATGACGAAGGTAAACGTAGAGTTCCACGAGCCAATCGAGGATGCAGAAACGACGAGGGAGATTGACAATGCGGACTCTCAAGTGAGTTCCACGATGGCTACTCAGAAGAACATCTGTGTTGATAATTCTGCCAGCCTGGTATCGTGAAGGGATCATGGACAGTCACTCGCTCCCTTCGCTTCAAGTTACGTGGAGCACCAGATCAAATGCGTCGCATTAGTCAATTCGAGGCAAAGTACGTCCATTCACTCAGCTCATTTCCATGTACAACAGAGAGTCTCGTTATCCTAACAGTCGGCGGTAGAGTGGAACCTCTTTCTCCTGGTTCAGACGAGTACAGAATCGTCCATCTTGCGGAGACCGTGGAGGTGAAGCGCCCGCCCATCCAGCTCTTGCCCGCATCACTGCAGCAAACGGACCAAGCCCAGTAGTTCTGTGAGTGGGATTGGATGTGTTAGGGAGGATCGAGGAGAAGCAACTCTAAACGCACTACATCTATCCACTTGATGAATGTCGTTTCTCGTACTTGATGCGCTATGTATGCGTCGGAAATGTCTTCTGAACATACTTATGCGCTATGTATTGTACTGCTTAGACTTATTAAAATAAAATACCAACCCATTCGAAAATGATATTTATTTCCCAGCGTGCACACGGGACGCGGGATCTATTTATATTGATTATCAGCCAAAAGATCTCCGATCAAAGACGTTAAGTCCGTCCGTCAAACTCATTACTCATGGTCTTTGACGTTTGACCGCCATGGCAGCTGCGGCATCACGCTTCAAACTCGTCTTCTTCTGCCCTATCAAAAACACCTCAGAAGTTCTCGAAAGGCTGTTCAAGTCACATCCGACACATGTCGGTAGGCTTGGGGAGTATGAGTGTTGTGCCTTTATAACACCTGGAATAGGTAGGCCCTATGTCTATATCTGAGCTTTGTTGACGCAACATTAAACACAAGCACATACCTTGCTCCTCTGATTTGCTTATCCACACCACATACTTCTTTCTTTTTAGGATTCGTCGAGTGAATGTTGCTGACTGTGATACAGGACAGTTCAAGGCTCTAGGCTCCGCCAGCCCACATATCGGCTCCATCGGACAACTCGAATCAGTCGAAGAACATCGCGTAGAAGTGTTAGTGAAGGATGAAGGACAGAACGAGCAGATTCGTGGAGCTGTCAATGAACTGAAGAAGGTACGCATCGGACTTTACAGAAAAGTGAGAAGAGAAGAGATGTCGATTGACTTCTCTTCGGGGAATATGATATGATATTAATGTTGACAGGCACATCCGTATGAGGAGGTTGCGTACGAAGTTTACCGAATCGAGGATTTCTGAGTAATTAATTAGGAAAAAGGAAATAAGTGTACGGTATTACCATCTTCGCGACAAATCAAGATTGTGGTTATACAGCCTTCGATCGGATCTTTCATTTTGGCATTTATCAATTTTATGCACTGCTACAATGCATAGTCTCATGCCGTCCAAAAACAATATTTATAAAGGCATTGCCCATACTTGTTATAGTAGGAGCCTTACAGTTTGGACACGGCGGCTCTCGTGCAACATGGTGCAACTTCCAACAATACCTACTCTTTGCGCTCATACAAGTTAGAGCCACCAATTGTTTTATCCTTACAAAAAGCTGTGAGTTCTCCTATAATTTGAATTCCCGGATAATAAAAAGTCCTCACTCTGACTCTTATTTGGATGCTTAGGTCGGTAAAGGCGCGTGCCACCGCTTCGCGCGCCGACATCTTCAACGCCGTATAAATTCTTATTATTGGACACGCCCCTTCAAAACACTCTCATCACGATCCTATTACCCAATATTCAAAATGGACACGCCTGACCGCACGCTAGTGTGTTCGTACAAGCCTCTCATTCGCCAGACCAAGATATATGGCCTTCCTGTACCTATCTTTCGCATGTGCAGGACGCCCGACAAGCAACGAGTCGTCTCAACATGGATGGTCTACGAAGATTTCAACAGGGCTTTCAGCGTCAACAAAGGCTGGGAAACCCCTTCTACGCCTCTTCCTCGTCCATACGAGATTCGCGAAATCGCGGGAAAAGGCCGCGGGATGGTGGCACTGCGCAAGATATCAAAGGGAGAAGTCATCGTGCGCGAACTTCCACTTCTCGTTGCAGCCCGTGTGTTTACCTGCATCCCCGGTAACAAGTGGGCTATGTTGGATGCCGGATTGCTGCAACTGCTCTATTGGTTCGAGCCGGAAGACCGCGCCGCGTACCTTTCGTTGCACAATTGCAAGTCCGTAAACGAGTGTGGTCCACACACGGGTATCCTCCGTACCAATACAATTGAACTTAGTTGCCCGGAGTCCGATATTTGTACGCAATATTCGGCCGTTTGTCGTGAGATATCGCTAGTCAATCATAGGTGAGTATATGCGCGCGCATCAACTTTGGTACAAAGCAATAAACCATATCTCTGTCCCTGAAGCTGCTCACCAAACGCAGGCCAACATAGTGACTCGAGGACACTCATCTGCGACCTTCGTGCAAAGCGTGACATCGTCCCAGGCGAAGAAATCACCATATCCTACATTGACAGCGTACGCCCAACTGCAGAAAGAAAAGCAGAGCTTAAAACCAATTACGGCTTTGATTGTACCTGTTCGGTATGTGTCGCTTCACCTCACAACCCTGCAAGCGACGAGCGGCGCAAGTTCATCTCCACTGCTCTGTCATCCTTCAACTCATCGTCATCATTCGATGAATGGATAGAGATGCCTCCGCGGATCAGAAGCACGCGTACGAAACGCGACATCAAGTACTACACTGACGTCCTACGTGCGATAGACGAGGAGCAACTTGACGCGATCGCGCGTATCCAGGTGACACAGCGCCTTGCGTATATGTTTGGTATGCTTGGAGAGTGGAAGAACTTCAAGAAATGGGCTGCAGAGTCGGAACGTCTTTCCAGCAACGAGCATGCCGCGATCCCTGATATCCATAAATTGTGGGCGGGCTGGCGGGCAGACCCAAAGAGCCTCCCTGGATGGGCGACACTTTCTTAAATTCAGCAGGTTTCTTTTAATTTTCGTGCTTCATTTGTTGTGAAGCTGGCTGCTCAGGGCTTGTTAAACTTTGTGCATTTTTGTGTGAAGTTCATATGTAGGAAAAGTAACAAAAATGGTTTACTGTACATGTAGAGCAATGAATAGAGGACGTTGAATCACTGAATCAGTGAAAATTAACGAGGCTAGTGACTAATCACAGATCAGAACTGGATGTATCTGGATTTCTGACTGAGATGACCTCTCACTCTTATTATGCTAACACCAGCTGTCTAGGATACAAGGTACATATTATTAACAGAATATACTATTTCCCATGTAGAATTCATAATCTCAAGTATGAAGTTATAATTAAATTTTGTATAAATGAGTGTAATATAAACTTGAAAGATTAAGACTGTTACAACTCAGATGTATTACCTTAATCCTGTAATGATGCTATGGAAAAAGTTGATTTTTATATTAATGTAAAGCAAATTGCTGTATACTGGAGAGTATTTAGAAAACAAAACTCAGGATAGTAAGTAATTAGTAAGAAAGAGAAAGCAAATTCACACTCTTATTTATAAATTCTTCACATTCATAGGAAGTAATAATTTCTTCTGTACAACTATTAATACATGACTAATAAATAGTAATACAATGTAGAAACATTTTATTGTTTACTAGATTTTTACTTATTTGTCACTCTACTCATAGTTCATTTATTTATGTATTTGTTTTAATATATGTCCAAACATATATTTATAAGAACTGACTGTAGGTACTTGTAAACTATACTCTTAAGCAAATTCATTCTCTCTTTTATAGAACTTTTTACATTAATATATATTACATTTTAACTTATACATTTTATACTGAATTCTCATTTTCTACTTAATAGAATATAATGTACTAAGTATTTATTATATACTACTATACTGTATAATCTTAATAATAATTTATCCTTACTTACAAATCTTAGATACTTTAATAACTTTAAGTTATAAGTATTTTCAAATACTTAGAGAGTATAATGTATATTTTAGAGTATAAGACTAGACAGTAAAACTTATAACTAATATTTATAATTGACAGAAGTATAATACTAGTATTAACAAGCTGTAGACTCTTTATGAAAGAGTAGTTATACTGTAAGAACAAGTGTTCAGACTCAGAAGAAGGTTGATTAGTAGTTGTCTAAGTAGAGAGAACAATAGAGAATAGTGGAGAACAAGTGTAAAAGACTACTAAAGACTGTAAAAAAGTAACTACACACTTTAGGATTAAATTCAGACAGAGAGAAGAGTGCAGTAGTATATTTGGAAGCTAAGTACTGACAGTAGAGTGTAGAGGAAGAAAACCTTTACCTCTCTAGTATTAGAGAGGCTTACTATATATACTAGAGAATTCTAATAAACAAGTAGTAAAGTAAGATAGAATGAGTGAGTATACTATAAATAAATAAAAACAACTTAAAACTAAGTAGAAGGCTAGTCTCAAAATTGAGTATAAGTAAGTAATACTAGTAATATACTGTAACAGTAGTAACTAAGTCTTAAATACTAACATTAAGTACATTCAGCTATAGTTCAGTATCTAACCTTTAATTAAGAGTACACATGTAAGTCCTATACACTATAGTGTTTATCTCTTATTAAAATACTAGTTTTAAGATACTAATTTAGAATACTTTAGTATACTTTTAAAACTATAATACTAAATATTGTATATTTCTATTATAACTGAAACATAACTTTGATTCACAACTATTACTTCATTTCTACTGAGTCTTAACTTATATAGAAACACAATGAAATTCTATGTTTATAATCTCTAAATATGTCTTAATTGATTAAGAAATAACTATTAGCTTTAGTAATTTGTACTTATTTTTAATAGTAATACTAGTATGGGTTGTTTTTCTTAATTTTTTGCATACTGAATTGTACACTATAAACACTAACAAGTTTGAGACAATACTTGAAAATACAAAGAACCAATTATTTCTACTACTTTGATACAATGTATAGGAGTTAAAACTTTCCACTGAAAATGCTCTGCAAAACATAGAACTTGCTTGCTATCATCAGAAAAATGGATGCCAGAGTAACGGTCCCTTAGAACAATAAATTAAATATTGTCTTTAGAGCATGTATAAATTAATGAATGTGTACCTGCAAATATACCAACTGGATGAAAGGTACTGTAGTGTTCTTCAATAGCCCCAGAAATGGGTGGTCCTACTAAAGCACCTGTTTCAAGGAAGTTAAGACAGAAGTTAGAGTATAATAAGGAGTTGGCATACCTATGGCCATAATAGTCATTTGCAAGCCAGTTCGACGACCAACATCATGAATTGCGCCAAAATGTGCTGCAGGGGCAGCAACGAGACAAACAAACACTCCTGAAGTGACTCTGTCTCTCAAAATTAAAATTAAAAGTAGACAACATAGAATGAGATATGCTTACCCATAGAGAACTGCTACAGTAATGAAAGCACCCTCAGTAGTTACGAACGGCCAGATGTATGTGAAAACAGCAGCTAGTGCTGTACATATGATCATTATGTTCATTGATCCATAATGTACTGCAAGTGCTCCACTTATCAAACGGCCAACAGCAGAGGCGGCGTTGGCAAAAGCGACAGTATAAAAAGCAAGATTTGCATCCATTCCAATAGCTTCCGCACTGACAGTGAGAAACGTGAGTGCTGGATGAGTCAATAAGTCTTCATCACAATACTCAAGAAAGAGTATAAATGTTATACATACGAGTATATAGTCCCAAGAAGGCAAGTAATGTGGAGAAAACATAAAGCCCGTAACCTGGAGAAGAAAGGGAATGGAAGTCCAACAAGTTTGGGAGGGCGGTTGCACAAGGGATACGACTGTGCATTGTCTACAGTATTCTTGAAAATCTGGCTCCTTAGCAATGTGAGTTGTAGACATTACACACAAAAATTGCAAAAACTGAGGCAGCAACAGTTATAAATCCTATTGTGCGCACAGTCCACTTGAATCTACCATGTCAATAGTAAGTCTCATTCAGTTGACATAAGTAGCTTGTTGCTACCCACCCCACTTCAAGGAGCATATTGCGTATCATAATAGGATATATGATACCTCCTAAGGAGCCGCCGAAAGATATTACTGCGAATGCAAGAGGCTTGCGGCGTTTGACTGAGGCTATTGAGTCAACTACTCATTAGAACAAGGGAATGCAGAACTTACACCAATGAGACGTGACAGTGATGCACTGTATAAATATGAATCCAGCTGACACCTGCTCGAAAACAAGGTGTCATAATCAGAGACTAACCAATATAGTGCTTTACTATAGTAAGCTAGCTTACACCGAGCAGCAGCCCCTGGCAAAGGATCAGCTGCCAATACTTCGTACATTCCGCGATCAGGAAATTAGCAATAATCATTAGCACTAAGGCACAGACTAATGTCTGCTTGAAGTATCCGAGATCGAAAAGGCGACCAGCAGGAATTCCCTGACACACACATGACGGGAAATCAGGCAGATAGTCTATAAAGAGAGGTTACATACCGGAAGGAAAATTAGCGAGTACTAAAATCAATGTGAGTGTGCAGGTGGTAATCTTAATATGCCTTAAGTACAGCTACATGTTACATACCTGAAGGGATCCTATCCAAGCACTTTAATCACAATAAGATTTAACTACAAATTATTCAAAATAGAGAGAGACGTACATTTGTGAAGGTGTGTTGTGTGGTAAGAGGACAGACTCATAATAAGCTTGATAAGCCTTAAGCGGCCAAGTGAACAACAACCAGCATTTTCAATGAGCATGCAGACTTACTCCCCATGAAGTGAAATACCCAAATGTACAAAGTGCTAAGAAAAATGCCTATATTGAGGGAGAATAAGTGTGTGCACAAAAAATAACACAGAAATCAAGAAATAGTTCACCCCTATTACCACCATCCAAGCTTCTCTTCCTCCGTCTGGGACTTCTTCTAGTGCAGGAATCACATGTACAGTCTCTGTGGCAGGTTCTTTGGCCTCTATCATTTTGTCGTCTTGTACAGTGCTTAGAGTACAGCCTACGTTCTTTGTGGAAGAGGTGCTAGTTGGGTGAACAGAGGGAAGCTGTGACGTGGAGAGTTATACATGATCTCTGTGGAGCTACTGTGATCATTAGAAGATCAAAAGTCACGTTCCATCTCTTACTAACACTTTTAGCACATTGGTGGCAAAGATTAGTCCGTAATAACGGTTTTGTGACAGCTATATGAAAGAAGGCCTACCTAAAAGAAAAATCAGGAACTATTAGGGCTAAATATAGTAGGAGATTCGACATTCTCCTGTATCGGGTCAGTACGTGCTCTCATCTTCACACATTATAGGAAGCACTTGTATATCATGAGACGTACTCATTTATCATAAGAAGTGATGTAAGTGGTTGAAACTAAAAATAAAGAAGGGTTGAAAGCCTAGACTAATTCTAGAGTTAGATTCATCATTTTTTTATATTTACTCGCTGACAGCAGTGTTGTTCGGATCTATCTATCATAAGGCCATCGGAGTTAGCAGATATTATAGAATAGAAGTCTTACAGTAGGACCCTGGACTCCTCAGTATATTAAGTACATCACAATTGACCTATTTTTCCTCTTACTCATTTTACACTGCTCTGACTGTACTGAAGCATGAACTTTATCTGAACAAGGCAGTGAGTCTACCCATCATTCGATTTAATCCTATTTCTATTGCTTGTACACAGTATTGCATCCTAATAAGCTACACATTAGCTTCTCTTTTTCTTCACATATTGTCTCTCGCTTGTCCATTAATGACACTCAAAGGGACCTAGCTTCCATGACCCGAATGTAGTCAGCAAAGAAGCCACAAAAGACTATTGCCCCAAGACAAAAGGTATTCTGCCTGAAAAACACTTTTATAAAGTAAGAAGCAATAAATAGGAATAAGTAAATAGGACATACACCAGCAACTTTTTGGTGACGTTTCATTGAGGACAAATGTTATCCGAATTATATATGCAGCTGTCCCACCAACAGAAATTGCAAAGTACGGAAGTCCATGGTTGTTGACAATGCCAAACAATGAAAGTATGCAGAGAAAGCACATAGCAAGGCAATATACTATAAACTTCACTTTACCTTCAAATAGAAGTGAAGTTGACCAGATTCCAACCTTTCTGTCGTCAATACGATCTTGACTGCCATACACAGTGTCTGTTTGCATAATGTTAGGCAGAGTATTATAGCAATTTTATAAGTAAGGTTAATATTCGCACCATACAGTAGTGTCCAACTGATAGGCGTTTGAGATGAGTCTGAGAAGAATACAAAAAAGTGATGCCTCTTACCACCATAGCCCAATCATCATCACTACTGCAGGATACGTTGCAGAATGATAGTCATGTACAATCTCAAGCCAAGTCACCAGGAATCCGAAATTAATTGCAACACCTAGCCACGCCTGTGGCCAGTATGTAACCCTTTTGAGAATCGGATATAGACAAGACCTAAGAACAGTTATGCTTTGCAAGGAGGCTGTACAGCTAAGGAGTGACTAACAGGGGTAGAAGCTGAATCATTGCTGCGAAAAATCTAAGGTGGATCGAGGTATCTAACTAGTGTTCGCCTGTAAATTAAACATAAAACTTACGCAGTACTTTTCAGAGTTGAAAAGAACAATGCATTCGCTAGTACCTGCGCGGCAAAGAATGCAATTGCAGACGACACAGAGATCCTTCCTGAAGCAATTGGCCTATTTTTCGTTCTCTCTGTACAGTGATACGGCGGCAAGAAATGAGTATTGGCTATGCAAGTAAGAAAGTTGAAGACGGCCTTACCTACCTCAGAGTCCACGTTCCTGTCAATAATATCGTTAATTGTGCAGGCAGCACTTCGCATAAGAAATGACCCAATGACGCATTTCTGGAGCATCCAACAGAAAGACGCATATGGGAGTTTTACAGAATACGCAGCCGCTGTGACGTCAGGAAAAAGTCTTAATTATTATATACTCTTATATGCATATATAATATGTAAAAAAACAATATTATCCATAATGACATTTATTGCACCCCTCATTGGATAAGATATATAAAAGATACTATAAGGTTGTAATAAGACAGATTTATATTATGAGAATTAATAAACATTACATGTCCTTACAATAGGGATATAAGAATTATAGCTCTTAGGAAAGTCTATAATGGTATATATTGCACCCCTCTTCTGATATGGCATAATACTTCTTCTGCTATCTTATAATCCTTAAATAAGTTAATTTACAGCTTATATCTTATCTGAATGGCTTATTATACAATATATTTTTTATTTAAATATTTTATTCTTTACTAACAACACCAAACAGTACATAATATTAACACATTATAACAGAAACAAAACTATCACTACCTTAGCAAATCACAACAACTGATAGACATACCATGGGTATTCATCTCCTCGTGCTCTTTCTTCCTCTGCTTTGCGAGTTTGCCCCAGTATTTACATTCCTCTACAAACAGCAAACGCCATTGGTATGAGATTGTTTTGGAGAGGTCAGCTCGACACTGATGTCGTGCGACCAGGTTGCCTTCTGCAGGTAGTGCAGCCTCTGCCTGTTCTTTTTCAAACAGCATTTGCAA
>NW_006760396.1:2055387-2059920 GCF_000271605.1 Fomitiporia mediterranea MF3/22 | reverse complement strand
GCAGATCTCATGAGTGCTGTGTAAGATTGTAAATCGTGTGTTTTATTTATTAAATTTGCTCAAGTATTACTAGTAATTTCTTTTTACTTCACTGTGAAACTAATGAATCACACTAGTAAAATGTATATCTGGTGTTGCAATGATATCCTTCTTTAATCATTGCTGTCTGTGTTTGTCTACGTTTGTATATGCGTTAAACATTCAGTAATAACTGATTTATGTCTTTGGATTGAAGCTTTGCATTGATTGTATATCAGTAATATCAATAATACTATTTGTTTTTGCCAGATTGCTTCATTCTGAGATTGATGAGGTTTTATGCTAACATATATTTGTTGCATAGATATTATATCTGGCTGCAGGCAGCTCACTATGTGTCTAGGTGCATCATATATGTATTATATCATGAATGTATTGTTTGTTCGTTCACTTTACATTATTGTTTATATTTATATATTAATGTTGCATTCTGTAATGAATTGTTTCTGATGCATCCTGAGTAACTATGCAATCTGTTGCATTATTTCTTCAATAGCCAACATAATTATCTGTCGTAAATCATTAGTAACGTGTGTTCGTATTATTTGTTATTAACAGTGTTATTGTGAATTGTTATGATCATGATGTCATGAATATTTATTAGTATTATGGCTATTGTTCTTTGCTTTTTCTTTTGCAAAGAATAGTGTATTGTAACACAATCTGCATATAATTGATATATCAGATTATGTTTACTATAATTGTCTCCTAGCATTCTTTAGTTAATCTAGTGCTATGCACAATTGTAGTATTTGTTTGACGTTTTATTTGTTAATTGATTTGCTAGGTAAAGCGTTTTATATATTGGTTTTATTTATTTTATTTGAATCATTGTATAGATATACTTATTAGTATCTATCCAATGTATTTCATAGTATTATAATACTGTTCACACTTGTATTAATTGCACAGTGAGGGCAAATTAATTGTTTGTATGAGAATCAATTTAATAGTTTTATTTGATTATATGTATGTGCTCCATACTTGTTTGTATAGTTATTATCTTTGTATTGTTCGATTGTAGTTGCGAATTATATTGCAATTATATTCGTATTATTGTATGGATATATTATTTATTGTTTTATGTATGTTCCAAAGTATTATTTTCGTTATTCATCACTTTTATCCATAAACTATAGTCTGGATTGATGAATTATTTTGTTATATAATGTGATATTTGTTTGTATTTTATTTATTTTTGTATTAAACGTTGTTAAGTTAATCAGATTATTATATTAATATTATTTGCCAAGTATGAGCATTCGTTTCATAGTGGAATTATTATTTATTTAATGTTGAAGTTCAATTGCACATTGTGTTGACTTCCATTATTTAGTTCTGATCAACATAATTTTGCTTCACATTGAATGATTTACCTTTGTGATCCGTTATATCTGTCCGTAACTTCTATTACTTATTGTTTTTTTAGGATCAGCAATAAGATCGACATTTCTGCATCATGAATATTCATTTGTTCATCTGCAGTTTTGTGTTGTGAACGTTTGCACATTTGCTGCAAAGAATGCTTTGGGAATATGTACCATTTCTAGGCTTTATTATTATTAATTTATTAATTATCCGTTCAAATAACTTTTATAAGCATTGAAAATGTTATGTGATGTATAACTTTTATATTCTTTAATAAAGTATTTTGTGTTCGACAGATTCGTCAGATTCATCACGGATTTCACTTAGTAACATAGTCAATATGTCTGCATTAAGAATTCGATGTTCATCATTAGTATGTATATTATTCAATTACTCCCCTTCAATTCAAGAAGGTTATTCTTTGAGTAATTGACAAGTAGTGTAAGTACATAAGTACATTGTTGATTTCCTTTCATGTATTTGTAATCCAACAAGTAGTGTTAATACTTTGTTGTTTTACTTTTGTACGTTTGTCAGTATGTGTTATAATATAACAGTATGTTTTAAGTTAACTTGTGATGTTTGACATACATCATTTTGTTTAAACATTACATTGTAACGTTGTGCTGTTTGTTTTATAAATTTTAATGTAATGTTTGTAATATGTCTGTAATATTTCAGACGTGCTAAGAAATCTCTCTGTGTGTTTGCAGTTACAACATCAGTTGCACATCTATTCATATCTCTGATAAGATGTAATAGATATGCTTGTGTCTGCTTTTCTTTATATATTATACTGTCCGAGATAATGTGTTAAATGTTTTATTAATTTATTTAATCTTATTATATTATGATTGTTTTCGTTTGTAATCATTATAATAAGTGCATCCGTTGTAGTTTTTCTGTTGTTTGTTGTACTAGCCATATTGGCATAGTACTTCACTTGTATATAAGCTTTGTAGCTTCAATATAAGTTTATTTATGCTTCGTTAATATATATCTACATTCTGTACAATTAAATATGTTCTGTTACATTGTTGTAGTAATGGTAGAGGTATTATTCTACTGTTTGCCGTTATTATACATTGTTATTATATATTTACACTATTATAGGTGTAAAGTATTGTTATTTGTTTAAAGACTATAATTGTGTACTCGTTCCTGTACCATAGTTACTGTAATGTACTTTGTAACTTTATTATTATTATTATTAATTAATTCGTCTGTAGATAGTTGTATGCTTTCATAAGCTGTATTAGTGTGTAGATATCAGATGTCTTAGATATCAGATGGATATCTGCTAACTTGTTTATCTCATATCTGACATGTCTGACATATCCAAGACATGTCTTACATTAATTGTTTAGCTGTGATATTGCTATATGTGTCATTATTTTATTTATGCTATAATATATGCGTGTTTGTTGACAGTGTCAATCATTTGTACTATTATAATATTAATAGTGGATGAGTAGCGTTTGCTTTCTCAATCCTTCTAACGTTCGTCCATAGTATGATCAGTTATTTATAATAACATGATCTCTGTAATATTATAGAATATTTTAGTGATTAAATGTTGCAGTAAGTGATACTCATCATAGTTTCAGTGTTGCCTGCATAGATTATGTTATTACTGGGCCAATGATCATAATCACTAAGATGACAATCATATAATGTCTTGGTTGTATGTAGTACAGTAGATTGTGTGTCTGCAGCATATTGATTTGTGTTTGGGATACTCAGACAGGTGTGTCAAGTTCCGCGTTGTAGTATACTGTGTGTGTGCATGTGATGTGTAGAACTGGATGGAGCATAGACGTAGTAGAGTGTAGATAAAGTGTAGGCAGGGAGCACAAGGCTCATAACCTGTTGAAAGGGGGGTTATGTGAGAGGCTTAGAGGGATCACACAAAGAGGGGGGATAGTGGACTCGGCTCGCTCTACTTAGCATCATTGTCCGTTGATTCAGTAGGTATATATAATATGTAGCTATGTCTCAGGTACGTCTGTTGCTTATATGTGTCATTCCATATATGTTAACAGTGGCTAACTGGAGTGAGGAGATGGATGTATTGCAATGGTGTGTAGCAAGTGTGAGCAGTGCACCAGGGTCGTGATCCAGAGCATTGAACAAGATGATTTAGGCTGCAGGCAAAGCTGTGTTTGTACCTGCATGTTACATGCTCTGACTATGTCTTGCAAGCAGAGGTACAGTGAACTGAGTTGTTAGGGATGACTGCAAAGGTGTATCTCTGGGACGTTCTGGCTTGAAGGGAGGAGGTGAAGTGGAAGGTGTGGACGGACTCAGCTCAGGAGGGGTGAGTGGTGGGCCACTGCTTCCATTATTTGAAACAGTGTCATGAACAGCACTAGGTAATGTAAATGCACGTCAAGCATGGAATGGTGGGTGGGGAAGGAAAGTACGCAAGGGGTCAGAGAGAGGATTGCACCTTGGGAATGGTTGTACATGGACATTGTTGCAAGTGTGTGCTTGCTGATTGTTGCTTGTGCTGCAGAGCAGGAAGAAGTATGTGAATGCATTGAATTTATTGAAGAAATTGTTCAGCATTGGAAACAATGCAGATGCACGAATGCACATTCAAAAAGGAAGGCGAACAAAAAGAAAAGGAGGACAATGAAGGAAAGGCAACTGTGGAGGAGCAGAAGGGAGACAAAAAAGTTGGGGAGAGAGAGATGAGCATCTATTGTGGTGCTTATTATGAAATGGACTGGCTGCTTACACTGTATGTTGAAGGCAGAAGGGGACACTGAAGTCAGCTGTATGGTATGGTATGGTATAGTATGGTATGGTATGGTATATTACCAGCATAGGTCCCTAAAAAGAAACACTGGGGCTGGGTTGTGTTGTTGCAGGATCTGAGCTCAATGCAGGCATCACAATGACTGATTAGAGAGACGAGTACAGTGATGTTTATTGTCTACCTACATAGTTGCAGGCAGTGTGCCTGCTGGCAAGCAGAGGACTGGAACAGAGGGAACAAAAGCAACAAGTGCTACCATTCACAGGGTAGAGGGTTGAGGGTAGGAAGAGGTCAAAGGCAAGAAGTGACAAGGGCAAGTGTGGCACTCAAGATTTAAGTAAAGTCCCATGTGATATTCGACCATT
>NW_006760396.1:2038488-2054779 GCF_000271605.1 Fomitiporia mediterranea MF3/22 | reverse complement strand
TGTCTTTTATATTATATTATATAGTAGACACAAGTCTTTTTCTTCAAGTAAAATACTATAATAAAGTATTTACTCTCAATATATTTTTGTTAAAATATATTTACTCAATATTTAAAGCTATTATAATACATATACTGTATTATATTCATTAATAATACTTTTAGAACCTTTATAAGATGTATAAGAATTATCTTTACTTTATAACCTTATTAAAATTCTTACAGTTACTATATAATTTATAAATAATGTGTATTCTACTATATAAGAACTATAAAGCTATATAAGAAAATGGACTTTTCCCTGACAGAGTCCATACACTGTGTAATATGCATATGTTAACGATTCTGTCCAATAAATCAGGGAAACACATTCTGTAAGGCCAGAGAACAGCCATCCATCCAGCAGGCTAAAATGCTTCACTTGAGTTACAGCCTAATAATGATGATCAAACCAACACTCACCTTATTGATACGCGTCAGTTCTATGTATTGCCAGAACATTTCAATTAATTGTGATGATTTAAAGCTTGCTCAGAAGGTCCTTTACAGTATATGGCACACATTTCTTGAGGTGAGGCGGCTACCTTTTATCTTGAAACACTGTTCTGGACCTCGGATCCATGAATTACTCGGGTCCGGTGCTAGTGATGTAGATGTTTTGCCATCAGGATATTGAAAATTTAGCCGGACATTGTTGCGTGAGTACCATCCGGCATGTAGTTAACCCCTTTAAACCATACTGCCCTGCTATTAACATAGTACATCACAATATTATGACACATAATCAAGATGGACGAATCGAAGAAGAACTTCTGGTACTGTCTTGCCTTAATGCAGAATGCATGTTCTTTAAGTAAGTCGCCGTAGAAGATCAAAAACGAGGGCACCCTTGATTTTCAGATCCATATACTATTTCAGAGACTGTAGAACTTGATACGTCACTGTCTCTAGTTTGCTCAGTATCTTGTAAACCTACTATCAGACACTCACTCTGTAGAAAATGATTTTGTCACACTTATGAGTCTAAGATCAAAGCCTTTACAATTTAATGTCAAATTCTTACCTCTCTTTTGACAATCCCTGTGAGCCTAGTACATTGTGTAATGCATACAAACTCACTACAGAGTCTGCAGTGTAGACACATTAAGGAAAAGGGCTGCACCCCTTTCCTTTAATTGCAAAGTAGATTAAACAAATAATATTTATAGAATATTATACTTTGGCTCAGGCTGCTTTCTTTTGGTATGTATTAGTACATTATTTGGGAGCCACAGTATTAGAATCCACATATTCTCTCTTATATCTCTGTTATAGCCTCAACATTATCAATGCATACTTGCACAGGTGCTAACTTGCATTACTCATACCACCATATTATTACCACAGAACATCAGACAAACAATGTTTACTTGACAATCTACAACTACAGCTCAAATCCTTGCATGTTACCACAAAACACAGCTACCAAGCCGATCAAAGAATCCTACAAGCTCTGCTGTATAGAATGCAGTACTAGTATCATAAGAAAGCCAGATTCACACTGGGTGTGCAATAATAGCAGGCTTGAATATCGAACTGGATGCATTCCTACGGACTTCTTGAAGCTTCCATCCAGAGGAAGACAGAATTTCCTTAAACCCGTCAATCGTGCGTTCTCCAGCATTCAAGACACCGAACACCTCAGATAATTTTAAGACTTGGAACAAACTCTATTATTGAACCACATACTGCAAGATCCGCCGAGTACGGGAGCACATTTGCACCACCCATGTTGGGAAGGAGAGGTGCAGGCACTCTATTTATCTCCACTCCGGACCCACATACGTAATCGAGTATGCTGTCAATGATCACAAGCCTTGTTGAGGGACCTGCTACTGCACGGAGGTGACGCAAGATCATAACAGCGTATTTGTCGGACCAGTCATGAATGATCATCCGCAGGAGAAAGACAGATACAGTCCCAGGCAATGAGGGCTGTGCCTCAAAAAAATCGGTTCCTGTTTCCGTGTCAGATCTTGGTAAAAAAATAAAAGACGACGGAGAGTACCGATGAAGTGCACGTGACCATTGGAAACATGGGTGGGAAGATTCTCTTGCCAGAACTGTGTGTATCGAATGAGGGGAAGTCACATCATTCACCAAAGCACTCACTTGCTTTGCCTCTTCGATTACGAGTGGCCTATCCTCAATGACCATCTGGAGTCTGGGGTAGACCTTCGCGATTTCAAGGGCGACATGTCCCAACCCCCCGCCAACATCAACGACGATGCTACCGTCCGGCAGAGTGGCCCAGTCAAAGCCTTGAAATTGCATCGCATGTAAGTTTAATCTCTCTTCGAATAAGGCAGTGCCGAACCTGCTAAAATTGATGCCGGCGTATGTGTCTTGTTGGCGATAGTCATTACAATGGCGAACCTCTTTCGCCGAAAATGTTCTGTTGTTCTGTCAAAGTACTCGAAAAAGGTATCAGTCATTCTCAGTGCCTTTTGCAAGGCAGAGCAGTTAGGCTCTTCAGAGAACTTCGTGTTCGGATCAGTCATCACCTCAACGAGGTACGAGCCTGACTTCAAGCATTCGTCACTCCTGCCAAGCCAGTGTGTGAGCTGCAATGACCATTATAAAACTGTTTGACTTGTTACACACCCATAGGCTGCTAGTGCGGACATTCCTTTGGAGTTGTCATATTTGGTGCATGGACTGTATGTTGTCAGTCGGACTAGCCTGTTTTGACTGGTGTAGTCCAACTCACTCAAAATCTTTCGTGATTTTCTTTCCTGAATCTAAGAGTGACGAGAGCAAGTTGTTTGTGAAGACATCAGGTTTAATTTCGCGAAACCAGTGCTCTGTTGCGAGATAACGCAGAATGCGAGCTTGAATAGAAATATAAGCACCCGTCGAAGAACTAAAGCAATATTAGAACTCTCACAGAGCTTTTTCGGGTGCATATCGCTTCTTGCAGCAATTAGGTTTATGTGTAAACCCTGTACATTTTTTGTGTCAGTATTTGTAGCGCATGGACAAGCCTGTTTCCGCACATTTGGGCCAGCTTCACGAAGGGTCTCTGCCACGTTGCCTGCCTCAGCAACGCCAAGAGCAGCAGGTAACGTGTACTAATATATGACAATGAGATGGTATGACAATCAAAGTCTGCGTTCAAGTACCTTGAAAGCTGACAGTGTCATCGTAGCTGCAGGTGGACGGACAGTTGCAAGCAACTGTGATGCTGCCGCTACAATTAGGTTGATGGACTGTACGACGGAAGGGTCATTTCGTATTCCCTGGGGGGTAAATTCGGATGGGTGGATTGGGTCATTGAGGGCAGGGAAAGCCTTTCCGGATTTATCGCAGACACCACAGATGTCAGTAATAGCAGATGAAATAATGCTCCCAAGTGCTTTCAGGTCATCAGCCATGGCAAAGAGTCAACCGGAGGGGGTGTCTTGCACTCGAGTACGCGGAGTCGACATGCTTATAATGCTTTACTAATAGGAAGCACAAAATGAGATGGAGGGATGCTAAAGACGTTCGGCAACTCTGACAACAAATATTTAGGAAGCCGAATCTTGGCAAAATAAACCTAATTTGCTTTTGTGGAGGTCATCCGACTACCAGGCCCCCAAACAGTGGTCAAGTGCATTAATGTATTAATATACAGTAGTATACGTTGTAGTAGAGGAGGTTCCATCTAGCATTACAAAATTGCTGTGTTTTATTCCTTCCATTCTTTTTGGAATATATCAGCTTCTGAGCACCAGCCACCTGATTACACATGCCTTATTTATGGTGTAATCTGTTACCCATTGTATGCATGCAAAATGCATTACTATTTTTATACTTAGAGGTCGCTGTTGTAACTTTTAGAATGTACAACTTGAAGTGTCACAGTACAGTGTATCAGGAAGTGCTGGAAGCCACTATCCATGTTTCACATGTACAAACCAATCATGTCAATTATGAAATTGGTGTATTGATCTTGAGAAACTATTTATCTTATTGTGTTGCTTTCCATTCTTCCATGTGATGCCTGATTCCACACAATACCCATTCGTCTAGAGATACAAGAGAACATGTATAGTAAGTTGTATCTCTACCCCAAATGTATTTCTGTATGAGAAGCATGGAGCATCTTGATAATATCTGTACGTGCGCCACACACCAGCACATGATCATCTTTAATAGATCAGCAGAATACTGATCCCCTGCGCCACTGTTTCCGGAGAATAGTGTACTCCGGAAAATAAGCACATCAAACTCGGACCTTTCGTAATGCCCGGTAGTAGGTACTAGAGAATATAACCCATCCACTCAGCTGCAATTCATCTCCTCTTACAGTTAACGAGCATTCTACCAAGCTTACTTGTAAATGAGTTCCAGTCCTGAAGTACCGTCACTAGATGCCACAGTATGTAAAGTGTCATTTGTTCGACAATGCATCCTGAGATACATTGACAGCTTGCTCTTTGTAGATTGGCTTACTCATCCTTGCCGGTTTGTGAGTACAACAATGATATTCAAGAGATTTTGCTAGAACTGAAATAAACAATCGTATAAAGACTCTCCATGGCGTAAGTTCATTCTGTTTTATATAGAGAAGAGCTTCAGCTTCTTTTCAGGTTGTGGGGTACATCGGCAGTCCAACTGTACTATTACATAGAGGTATGCCATCTCCTTTCTATTACATGGACCTACATCCCTCATCGTTACCGTTAGGAATACGTGACAACGGATAAATGGCAACTCCAGGCATATGTCATCTTTATATGGGCACTCGATACTGTTCATCAAGGCATTCTTTGTCGCATGATATACGTCCTTTTTGTCAAGCACTTTGCTGACGTTTCTTCCCTGAACCACATTCCCGAGTGAGCCCTTTAGGCCAATTTTTTTGTATATCTAACAGAGGTCATCACTTTAGAAATACATCCTCTGTTGTTGTTCTCCAAGCTGTGGTTGATACATTGGTACAGATCCTCTTTGTTGTGCGGATCTGGCATTGTAGGTGGGCTTACATGTGATTTAATGCTCCCCTGCTGATTCTATTTTAAGTGAGCAACAAAAGTGTTGTGTTGACAGGATTAAACGCCCTGCTTATTGCTGCTCTCCTCTCGATCAATCTCGTTTTCTTCGGCAAGAGTTACGGCTTTTCCAGCTTTGAGCAACTTGCATCCATACAGAATATAATTACAGCACTCAACTCACTTATCACAGTTGTGGACTCAGTCATTGCAATCACTCTTGTCATCCTTCTTCAGCGACGTCGTTCTGCTTACAAGTCGACAGACTCGGTGGTTAAACGCTTGATTATGTACAGTATCAGTACAGGCCTTATTACTGGTATTTGGAGCATTATAGGTCTTGTTGGCGTTGTTGCCATGCCTAAATCGAACTTGGACGTGTTTGTTGATCTTGTCTTGCCAAGATGTAAGTTTTTCGAGCTAACCATAATATTAGTGCTAAGTCTTTAATACTCTCAAGTATATGTCAACTGCATGTTTGCCTCGTTAGTATTGGCTATCATTTATTTATCAACTATTTATTGACATAAATATAGGCTCAATTCTAGGGCAAGCCTTCGAAACGAACTTTCTGATGGCTCAGCACGCGGAAAATCAATTCATCTAACAACATTCGAAGCTAACATTAGGACTGATGAAACTGTAACACTTGCAAATGAAGTGAGTTACTTTTATACAACTTGAGGAGCAGCTGAACAAACTATTTCAGAACCCATCTCAAAGCAGACTTAATACCAAAGTTGAGAAGAGCACAATCAATAGCTTTGATAGAAAAGGAGTATGTGAATTTCTGTCTATACAACTGTACACACATTTCTTAATAGTTTATATTTGCTATTTTATTAGAGTTTTCATACAAGTTCATCAAATGTGTAGTTACAGATTCTCTCACACAGATTCAGTAAATGTAGAACAGTCAAGAGCCTTTAACTACTTTCCTGAGCAATAATAAATATTATGTAAAAATGAATGTAGTTGAGCTGTTAAGAGTTGTTTGAAAGTATAGTCTAACACTGAACAAACCTGACAGACTATCATTCTCAACAATTAAACAGCTTGCATGATTTGAGAAGTACTGAATTAATACAAGATATTCTATACAAAAAGTTGTTAATATAAACAGAGACAAAAACAGACCAAATAATATTGAAAAAAGGTAGTGAATATTTAGTAACTAATAAAGTGACTTTCCTAATATATTAAGTACATAACTCTTTTATTTACTCTTACTCTTATTATAATAGAATAAATTATCTGAGACAAAATAGTTACTCTAGTACACAGTATTACTATCTCTGTACAAATCAAGATTGTGGTTTATTCATACATGTTTACAAGTAATACATGTAAATCCTACATTTTGACATTTTCCTTAACAGAATTTCCTGTCTCATTAAAGTAACCACTATTTCTTACATATCTTCTATGTGAGCAGACCTGTCCACATTAAGTTCTTATTTCATACTAGTCAGCAAATTTTGAGCTTCTTAATGAATTGTATAGACTTTTTGTACCTAACTAGTATGTTGTATCTCTAAATACAGATTTGATCAGTAATGCTTAATAGTTTTACTAGTACTAACATTCTAGCTGTTATATTTGTGATCCCTCTAGTCTGGGTTTTCATCTCTTAAAACTTGCTAGCACTGAAAATCTACTTGTACAGAAGCTGTACTGCCTGATCTACTGTCTGTAAAGCTATAAATATTACTATAGTAACGTAAGAGTGTAAAGGTTTGTACTGTCTAATAACATTTTTTATAATATATAAAGATATTGCTCATACCTGTTATAGTAGTAGCCTTGAGGTTTGAGCATGGTGGCCCAGAATCAACTTTGGTACAACATGGTGCAACTTCCAACAATACCCACTCCTTACACTCATGCAAGTTAGAGCCACTGTTGTTCTGGCTTTACAAAAGTTGTAAGTTCTTCTATAATTTGAATTTTATAATAAAAGGTCTTCACTCTGACTCTTCTTTAGCGCTTATGTTGGTAAAGGCGCGTGCCACTGCTTTAAGCACCAACGTCTTCAACACTGTATAAATTCTTGTTATTGGACACGTCTCTTCAAGACACTCTCATCACGATCCTAATACCCAATACTCAGAATGGAAACGCCTGATTACACACTCGTTTGTTCGTATTAGCCTCTCATTCGCCAGACCAAGATATATGGCCTTCCTATCTTTTGCATGTGCAGGACACCCGACAAGCAACGAGTCGTCTCAACGTGAATGGTCTACAAAGATTTCAACAAGGCTTTCAGCGTCAACAAAGGTTGGGAAATCCCTTCTACACCTCTTCCTCGTCCATACGAGATTCGCGAAATCGCAGGAAAAGGTCGCGGGATGGTGGCACTGCGCAAGATATCAAAGGGAGAAGTCATCGTGCGCGAACTTCCACTTCTCGTTGCAGCCCGTGTGATTACTTGCATTCACGGTAACAAGTGGGCTATGCTGGACGCCGGATTGCTACAACTGCTCTATTGGTTCGAGCCAGAAGACCGTGCTGCGTATCTTTCGTTGCACAATTGCAAGCCTGTAAACGAGTGTGGTCCACACACGGGTATCCTCCGTACCAATACAATTGAACTTAGTTTCTCGGAGTCCGATATTTGTACGCAATATTCGGCAGTCTGTCGTGAGATATCGCTAGTCAATCATAGGTGAGTATATGCGTGCGAATCAACTTTGGTATGAAGGAATAAACCATATCTCTGTCCCTGTAGCTGCTCACCGAACACAAGCCAACATAGTGACTCGAGGACACTCATCTGCGACCTTCGTGCAAAGCGTGACATCGTCCCAGGCGAAGAAATCACCATATCCTATATTGACATCGTACGTCCAACTACAGAAAGAAAAGCAGAGCTTAAAATCAAATATGACTTTGACTGTACCTGTTCGGTATGTGCCGGTTCGCCTCACAACCCTGCAAGCGACGAGCAGCGCAAGTTTATCTCCGTTGCGCTGTCATCCTTCAACTCATCGTCATCGTTCGATGAATGGATAGAGATGCCTCCGCGGATCAGAAGCACGCGCACGAAACGCGACATCAAGTACTATACTGACGTCCTACGTGCGATAGACGAGGAGCAACTTGACGCGATCGCGCGTATCCAGGTGACACAGCGCCTTGCGTATATGTTTGGTATGCTTGGCGAGTGGAAGAACTTCAAGAAATGGGCTGTGGAGTCGGAACGTCTTTCCAGCAACGAGCATGCCGCGATCCCTGATGTCCATAAATTGTGGGCGGGCCGGCGGGCAGACCCAAGGAGCCTCCCTGGATGGGCGACACTTTCATAAATTCAGTAGGTTTCTTTTGATTTTCGAATGGCATGTTGTAGGTGTAGACTCAGGAGTCGGTAGAATGACAAATTAAGGACACACTATCATGCTAATCAGAGTTTAGAGTGTGCAATGACTAATCACAGATCAGGACTGATCGTGTTTTCTTGATATGGAAATATGTGAGTTTCCTGATACTTTCTGCACACCTCTAGCTCTTATCATGACGGCTGTCTAGGACAAAAGTTCCACACCAAACAATTGTTAAATAATGCACGAACTTGAATATATATATATATTGCAGTGCCACTTTAAATGACGAGTGTAGCACAAACCGGAAATGATGAAGGCTACCACAGCTCAAACACGTATACATCAATGATCATTCTAACTCTGTAGTAATAACTCTTTACTGATATAGGGGCATTTTGACGTGCACTGAACGACCATTCTGCCTTTCAACTATCCCTTTATGAATATAACTTAGTCAATTCCGAGACAGTGTCTTACACCCTCTGATTTGTATCTTAAGTTGGCCTTCCCCTTTCTGTCAAGTAATTTAGGTGGACTGCTCACCCTACAACTTGTGAGACATTTCATAACTCAATTATTCTTTCAAAAAAGTAGTGGTGGCTGAACTGCACAGAAGTAGTAGTACTTTCTGTGCAACTATTGTTCATGGAAACGATTAATGAACAGCCATTTATACAGAAGAATCTCGCAGTTTACCAGGCTTCCACTTAAGCCACGCTCTTACTGGCCACCTTTGTCCAACGCATGTGTGGCCCTCAATGACTCATACAATAAGCAGTCTATGCCAAAGCGTCTCACCGAAACTTGTAACCCTTCTGTCCGAGTTCCCCCATCTTACCCTACACCACACCTTTCTCTGAGTTCTCTTCTCTACAAGAAACTATGGCACCTGGATTTCTCGATATTCCATTCGAACTCAAGTATAGGATCGCGGCATCGATAGCCCCTCTGGAGGTCCTGAAGACAGACTTCACAGCACATAGCTGTTGCATGAGCAGCGATGAACTCGAATCTGTCCAGCCACGTTTCCGAGACCTCAGAAACTTCGCGATGGCATGCAGCGATACAAGGGGACTGTGTAAAGAATTCCTCTCTCAGGTTGTCGAGTTGATCGGCGAAGAGTCACACATCCGCTTCCTGAGGAGATTGGATGATGGTACGCTTCCGGATTCTATCCAGGATACTTCGAATGTAAAGTGGGTCGTATAACTTTCTGAAAATAATAATAAAAGATCTAACTGCTTAAGGTTCCTCTCGTTCGGAGGTTTCATCCTCCATGACTCTACAGAACATGGATGCGACGATTACTGCTCCGAGTTACAAGAACAAGACGACAGAATTCGACGTATCCTCGCTCATTTCCCATGTATCACGACATTACATCTTGTTAACGTCCCACTCTCAATATTGACAGTCAAGGCACTCTTTCCAATGCAAGCTCTTCGCACGCTTATCATCGTCAATCCACAACCAAATCCACGGGGCACATATAGTAACTTTACCCTTCGATGCGATCAGACTAAGTGGTATTTACCACAAATAGCAAACGTTTCTGTCGTTATGGGAGATTCTCGTGCGAGTGCGTCTTTGAGCAACATAATCTCATTATTCGAGGAGAGCATTACCTCTTTGTCATTGAGAAGCGAGCAGAGAGGATTGGTGGTTTCCCCATGCGGCGCGCTCGAACGAGCCACTATTTCTCTTGGCGATACATGTTGTTCCTGGCTTCCAAACCTCAAACACTTATCTATGGGGTATCTCCGGCTCACTCCTTTCGAACTCGGATACATCGTGCCTAAGGGCGAAATTATGGACTCCCTGTCAGTGGACTGCCGGGGTTCACTGGAACAGTCCCTGCCTATGGTGTATATCCTGGAATTAATGGGCTCCCTCGCCGGCGATGATAACCTCTTGTCCAATTTGCAGGAGTACTATTGGAAGCGTGGTTCAGGACAGTATCATGGACCTTACAGATATGAGGATGACATTATGCACAGACCCGTCGTCCACTTTTCTGGCACTTTCTCGAGTGAGAACAGTAGCTCCCCCTATACCAGTCAAGCTTCTCCCAAGTACAGAAAAGTCAAGATCCTTCAGCTCACTTTCCAAGATAACGATGAATATTATGCAAGGACAGATGCGGCCGAACTGTTGAAGCTTGTTCGAAAGCGTAGCCCGACGCTGAATGAACTTGACGAGAATTCATTCGTGACAAGCGTGCAATTTGCAGGATTTGGGAAACATTGATTTGATAAGACTTTCTCTAAAATGTATAGTATGAATATTCGAGATGCATGAATTGGACGTACAAAATGCACGTAAATATGAAAGAAAGGGCTATTAGTATGAATAGGGACTATAGACCAATATGGCAACTAGCACCAAGAATGGGTGAGGCCTGCTTAGTAACCAATAACGCGGCTGGCCTTTAATAAGTGGATGGCTTTCCTTGACTGTTGCTCTCATCACGACACGACAATGCAGGCTGCCCGAGACAGAATGGCCATAAAAGCATTTGAAATTTTTTACTGTAAAGTTTGTACATAGTGTCATGCTTGGAGTGGTTCGCTTTCATACGAACGGGAGAAACCGAAGCAACGCCCGTGGCTCATGAAAGTGAGACGCGACTTGAATCTGGTCACCTTTAATCATAGTTTCACCATTGTCTGCAGGTTGGCCACAGTGACTCATACAGTGGACGCGGTTTTAAGGTGGTATCAGACCTGTGGTCTGCGGCTGACATACGGTTTCATTTAAATTCACCCTTCTCTCCCTCACCCGTGTTTCACTCTGCGCTATCTTGCCTGGGCCTGGACGAGTTCTCCACGAATGCCGATGGCCTTCCGACTATTCGATCTTCCGATTGAGCTTAGGTACCACGTTGCTGTGTCAATTGTCCCTCCAAACGCCCTTAGGAACGATTCCGAGCTGGACAGCTTGCAAGGTTCAGGAGACGAACTGGAATCCATTCAATCTCGTTTTCGGGACCTCAAGAACTTTTCCCTAGTATGCCGAGCCACATGGGAACTGTGTAGAGAGATTGTCCGCCAAGGTGTCGAGTTAATCGGCGACAAGACACATACACGCTATCTCAGGAAATTGGAAGACGGTTCGCTGCCAGATTTTATTCAGAATACTTCGAAGATAAAGTGGGTCATCTCTCTTTCTAAAGAAATTAAATTCCAAAATTACGATGACTCTGACATGGCGTGATAGGTTCCTCTCCTTTGGTGGTATTGTAACTCACAACGACGAAGAACATGGGTGCGATCATTACTGTTCCGAGCTACAAGAGCAAGACAACAGAATTCGACGCATTCTCGCCCATTTCCCATACATCACAACCTTACATCTCGTCAACGTCCCACTTTCAATACTGACCGTTCAATCGCTCATTCCGATGGGGTCCCTTCGGACACTAATTATCATCGATCCTGATCCAAACTCGCACGAAAGGTATCATAATGCTGTCCTCCGACGTTGCCAGAACGAGTGGGACTTGCCGCCAGTAACAACGCTTTCAATCGTTGCGAGCGAGTCCAATTCGTGTGGATCTGTGAGCAACTTTATCACTTTATTCGAGAAGAGTATCACCTCGCTGTCAATCAGGAGTGAACAAGACAAGTTGGAGATTCCTCATTGCAAAGATTCTCTAAGATATGATCTCTTTCTCGACAACGCTTATTGCATCAAGCTCTCAAACCTCAAACACTTATCTATAGGATATCTCAAGTTCACCTCGTTATCACTCAGAGAATTCCTCGATGAATGTGAGAGTCTCGAGTCTCTTTCAGTGGATTGTCAGGGTTCGACAGAAGAGTCCCTTCCTATGGTTTACATCCTAGAGTTACTAGGATCTCTGGCAGGCGATGATGATCTCATGTTCAATTTGCTGGAGTATGATTGGAAACACGATGGTTTCGAGCCGCCACCCTACATAGACAGTCCTTACATGCGCGAGGACAAGATTATGCTCTCGTCCGTTATTCACTTCTCCTGCCGTCTCTTCCGCGGCAGGCCAAGCGCTCCAAAACGCAAAATTGTCGAGCGTCTGCAACTTACTTTCTCTCGTAACAACGAGGAAGCGAGGGTTATCGACTCGACTCACCTTTTGTATCTCGTTCGTAGGCGTACGCCGGCGCTAAATGGACTTAACGCGCAGTCGTTCACAGCGATAAATGAAGGGCTTGCATGATTTTAGAATTTCAGAATTGATACAACGTGGTTCTTGATTGAGTAGAAAATGTACGGTTAAAATATATAAAACAGGGTAGTTACACTTACAGCATCCAGAGATTAGACTAAATAAAAAAAAATATGTGCAAATAACTTCGATAGACTGAGATTTGAAGACTTATTTATGCACAGGTGAGTATTAGACTCCAAGTTTTACGGTGACTGTAAAGGTGTACGAAAGATTGCTAACAGAGGATTCTGGGAAACACAAATGGTTCCCTGTTGTTGAAGCTAGGCGAAGTTTCATGATGAGAAAGGAAGTTGGTTCCCACAATCGCAACTTGCTGCAAATCACGGACTGCGGCGACTTTGCAACTTTGAATCATTTTTCCCTTTCTTCGTTCACCTATTCATCAGCATCAACAAACGTCACAGATCAAGTGTAGACTCAGAGGAGAGTAGGTCGAGCACGGTATATTGTTTAGCCATTGTTAAACGGTGACTTGAGTGTGGGAGAGAGGAGGGTTTGACGCGATTTGGTCTGAGAGTGAGCTGGACATCCATTCTTTTTGCATACTTTTCTGAAGGGGTCTTGTAGATTACCTACCGTGGTTGCTCTGTAAACAATCTTCGGAATGGCGGCCATACGCTGTTCACCTGCAATGCTGCGCTTTCCTCGCCGTTATCCGCTTACTTTGCTTGTCCTGCTTATTCCGCTGTCGATATTCTTATACAATAATTTTGGCGGTCAGGTCGTTGCTTGGGCATCAAATAGGATAGTCCCAATATCCCCAGCATTTGGTTCGCCACCGCCGCTTTCCTCTAATATCTCGCATTCTGTACAAGATGCCGTACCTCACATCCTACTCGTCTCTGCGTTCTTCCCTCTCTCTAAGTCGAAACATTCTATGGCACAATATTCAGACTGGCTTTCGCGCTTTCTGGGACGGATAACGACTCCAGTGTACTTCTACGCACCACCAGATCTTGAACCAACCATTCGTGCCATTCGAGGGTCGTTACCGATCGTCATTGACACGCGTTATGAAACCGCGTTCGACATCCCGCCGTTGCAAGGCCGCAAGGAGACCTACGAGAAGATGCATTCCTGGGATCGGGAGAAAGACCATCATAGCCCAGAACTATACGCTGTGTGGGCTGCAAAACCATTCTTACTGGCTGAAGCTCTGCGTCGCCTGAATGCAGGAGAGGGACTTGAATCGCTCGGGATGACGAGTGCGGATGATATTCAATACGCGTTCTGGAATGATGCAGGGTCATTTAGGAGAAAACATGTGTACTCGTCTTGGCCTGATCTCGCTCGTCTGGACGAAGTATGGAAGGATGGTGAAGTACTGAGCGGGACGAAGAAGGACGAGCTCGTGTTCTTCCCGGTACAGCGATTACCTGATTATACCATGCAACTATGGATGGAACATTTGGGCCCAGTAGATAATGACGTATCCGAGGGTATGAGTTCCCGATTAGCCTCATGAACACCTTAACTAACCTCATGTTTGCATATTTCCCATAGGTTCGTTCTTCGGTGGTCACCCTAAAGTCGCGGATTGGTGGGAGAAATACTACTACGCATACCACGACCACTACCTCGCACAGCACGTCTTCGTCGGGAAAGACCAAACACTCATTAACGCTCTCTTCCTCCTCCGACCCTCGCACTTCATCTCGGTATGGCATGGCGACCCCGACGCACCCGCAGCTCTCTTCAGACCCGCCACATTCTCCTCACTCGACACCGAGTTCGTTCTAGGTGACTGCGGTGACCAATGGTACTACTACCAATTCTTCCTCGCCAGTGATGAAGAAAGGGATAAAATGCGAGAAGTATGGAACAGAACGTGGTATTGGGACTTTTGGAAAAAGGAGTGGTGGACGAGGAGGAGGGAGTCGTGTCGGTTGACGAGGACTGTGGATATGCTGACGAGTTTGAGACGTATGTTTGGGGATGGGTGGAACCCTCCGCCGTCTAGCGTGCAGTTTTAATGTGGTTGAATATACCGACATTTGTTACTTATTAATGGTTATTTATGATGGACATTTACAGCACAACCTTGTGGATCTTGTCAATGTCCACCGGACTATGTAAGCTGCTCGTCATAGGCTTAAGGTTATCTGTGACATAGTATTCTTCCTATATATTCCAATTGCTGCAGTTAATATGCAAATATCGTACTTAATTCTTTTGCAGTCGATGTGCGATACTGGTACGATATTGTCTGTACGTGTCTCACAAGCACAGAGTTTACATACATCCTGGACTGACTTGTCTTTATCATGTCCACCATGTCATTACTCTCGCTTTCGACGACTCTGCATTTCTCTTCAGACAGAACAACATCCTGTTATCTCTTTTCTTGGAAGGCCAAGCCAAGCTATGGAAGTTGTAAGTAAGTATGCACTGTGTTGGCTGAGTCGGCATTTGCTTAGCACATCAACTGGCATGCTGCTTGTCCATGGTTACAATTGTATGTCAGTTATTAGGAATAATAGGGCTATGTTTTTGCTGATTGTTTTTCCAAGACTTCACTATTGAAAATGTCTAGTATACGATCTTGACTTATTATTCAAAAACTGGAGTCCTGGAGCACGTCATGGAATATCTACTCATCGAAAACAAACCATACATAATTGATCCGATCGCATAGACAGTGACCAGTGCAGAGTTACATTGCAGGGAGCTGAGAATAATCTGTCTAAATTATGGAATGATCTCACTCGCTGTCTAACCCTTCAGCACGCATCATCTCCGTCCAGTCCTTCCCATGAGGAATCTTCGTCCGGTCTATGTACATGACCCTTCCATCCTCGTTGTCCGGAATGCGGACTTGGCCACTGCATATGCTGCGTCGATGTTCTGGAGGGACCCACAGAAACAGGCTGCCGTTCCAGTGCTCGAAGCCAGCCGTCGTCTGGAATAGTTGATGGATTGGCAGTATTTCAAAGGACAATGTCAGATCAAATGACTGATGGTCTTCGATTGATGAATGTTAAAATGCAGAGGACGTATTTGGATCAAGTATAGTGACAGGAATAGGACACAAGGAGGGCACTGTCTGTCATAGACAACAACTGGGGTACATGGATACAAGGCTGTGTGCAATGAAAAGATTGATATTGCTAATCACAAGCTTGGGAAATGGGAATCAGACTTGAGAGGCTCACGCAGTGCCATCACGTGAGAATGTGGGACCGTCAGGTCGCCGCTGAATAATTCCAAACCAAACAAAGAAATATCTCCGTCTGCACAAGATGCGGTACCTCATCACATCCTACTCGTATCCGCGTTCTTCCCTCTATCCAAGTCGAAGCGTTTTATGACACAATATTCAGACTGGCTTTTGCATTGTAAGGATTTGATTTACTGGTTTGTATTTTATTATTACTACTATTAGATTGTGCTCTGGATTAGGAAATCCCCAATTGCCTTATGTAGAATTACTGCACTTGGAATGTCTCGGATTATCAGACTTCACTATGTAGTATATAAGGTAGATACTTGCTTGATGTCTCAATAAGAGAGAGTACTTAGGGCACTCCTACTACACTTGTTAAAAGGTTATGAGCCTTAGTGCTCATTGAATGCCCCCACACACTTGCTCTCACAGAATGCCTTTGCCTCCTGCCAGACCACCAAGCCCAAGACCTCCCTCTCCCCCTAAACCCATTACAATGTTGTCTACAATGCATACCTTTGTTAATGCTACAATGAAGGACTCTGACATTACAAAGTTCTTTGAGGGAACAGAAAAGTTGGCTG
>NW_006760396.1:2029095-2032212 GCF_000271605.1 Fomitiporia mediterranea MF3/22 | reverse complement strand
GATTATTAGACTTCACTATGTAGTATATAAGGTAGATACTTGCTTGATGTCTCAATAAGAGAGAGTACTTAGGGCACTCCTGCTACACTTGTTAAAAACTACATTGCTGATTGTGTCAGATCATTACACAGTAGGACCTACAAGCACATATATTCTCATTGTAGTTAGTTACACTTCCTCCTCATGTATCTACACATGTATACCCTTATAAAAGACAGTATTGACTACTGAGTAAAGGGGATTCTTTTCCCCTGACCCCTTGCTTGAGTACTAGGTTATCCTAGTCAGTAGTTGAGTGAACTAAGGGTGATTAGAATTCTCTTGTAAGGAACAGTGAGTTTCCTTACATATTTTTGACTGTACCCACCTAGCACCAAAACCCCTTGCTGGATGCTGAGGAACTGAAGGGTCTGATCAACCCTAGGTCTCCCTTGTTGTCTAGTACCCATCAGGAATTTTTAGTGAGTAAAGTTATGATTTTTGAGTAGAAACAGAGACTACTTACTAGATTAGCCTCTAGTAGGTTCACAATGCTTTAGAATGCTGTGAAACACTTCTGGAACACATTATCACATATTGATACAGACTAGCACTAGATACACTAGAGGTTCACATTGATTGGATAGGTTGAGGACTAAGCATCTGTAATAGTGAAAAGGAACAAACAGGTACACATTGAGTTTACAGACAATGGACAACAAGATTACCTATTAGATATTAATTACAATGTGGCTGCCAAGCCTTGACAGATGATTCCCAGAGGGTACCCAAGTCCAGATATTAATACTAACATGCTAGGAAGTAAGTCCTTGTCCCTCATAGGCTGGAGGCAACCTAATGAACCTATACTAAGTGATAAGTCCTTGTTTACACAAGGCTGGAGGCACCCTAATAAACTAGTACATACTAATAACATAGAATTAAGATATGTAACTGTACTAGTACATATAGTTAGACAAACACACACTGTAGAGTAGACACTAGTGAGTATTAACACTACTAGGCTTAAAGAAATAACAAATAGTAGTATAGAGAGTAGAAACACTCAGGCAATTGGATTCAAGGATTTGTCCAATCAAGTACAGAAGGTTGAGTTTGAGGATTCAACTCACTGAGTACAGGCAATTGAGCTTGAGGATTTGCTTGATTGATTTCAGACTACTGAGTTTGAGGATTCATTCAGTCAAGACCAGGCAATTTGGTTTGAGGATTCACTAAGTCAATATAGAGAGCTAACAGTAAGTATCAAGGAATTTGTAAGCTAGTACAAGAGTTACAGAGTGTATATAGTTAGTATCAGTGAGAGTATGGATGAGTATCTAGTGAGTGTACTTACTTTAGAATGGAAACACATTAACAACAGTAATGTAGAGGGTAATAAGACACTTAAGACTCTTTTAGACAGTGAAGAATGTAGCCAGGACTCAAAGAACAAGAGTAACAAAGGCTAGGAGAGCTAAACATTAAAACTATAGAGATCTGATGAGGAACAAGACTTCCAGAAGGTAAGTAAGACCTTCAGACACATTACAAGAGTTAGAGTGATTGAGATAGACATAGAACATGTCAGCCCATTCTACAGTTTGATAGACATTGACAATTTGAATAAGAGAATGTACAAGTTCAATAGAATGTATTAGGAAGAGGAGAAACCAACTCCTTCATTAAATAAGAGTAGACTTGATAGTATAGTAACAGAAAAGTGTGAAATGCTTCAGGCAGGCTACAGAACGAAAGCCAGACATGTTATAGTACTCACAGACAATAGAGATCAGAACTATCAATCTAAGAGTGTAGAAGAAATGCTCAAGAGTCTAGACAAACAATTGCATTTGTAGAAAGTAAAAGGAAAGTGTAAAGTGAAAGGAAAACACAAAGTACAAGGAATGGAACAAAAACCAGAACTGTTAGACATTCAATATAATTGTGAAATCAATTCAGACTATCCAAGCAAAACAGACATTGTATTAACAGAACAGTACTTTGAGGATAGCAAAAGTGAACACAAATTAGAACTATAAGGATTAGTACTTGATTTAGAGGGTAAAAATCAAGCATACACTTACAAAATCAAGTGTTTAACCTTATACATAACAGATATTGACTACACATTGTACAGGAGCAATGTACAAGAGTACTATAATGGATACAACACTCTAGCCAGGTCTAGGAATCAGAGAGAAAGTGAAATACCTAGATATATACAGTCTCAAATAGAAATACTAAGTTTTTCAGGACATTAGAGTATCCCTTATGAAAATAAAAGGAACAAACAATCCCATAGCAATACTTCACAATTGAAAGCAGTCTCAGGCAAGGTATACACTAGTGGTATTAGTGAGAAAAATATTGATTCAGAGTACAACAAACTACACAGTTCAAAGCTACATATTGAGTACAGTAAGTATAAGAATAGCTCAAGTAGTAGTTTAAGAACAAACAATGGACACAGACATAGCAAAGCACTGAATAATGTTCAGAAAGGTATATTTGCATCAGTAAGACCTTCAGAGAGCCTAGCAAAGAATAGCTACACATACAGAGCAATACAGAGTTCTAGAATACAGAGAAAGGGAAATCTTGACTCAGGATTAGACTCAGACAGTAATAATTCAGATTCCTCTTCATCTAATAACAACAATCAAAGTAATACTTTATTCAAACTGTCAGACATTGATTTGAGTAATACAGAAGCTGCTAAGAAGCACAAGAAATGCTTAAGAAAGAAACAGAACAAAGAACTCCTTAAATTGAAGATACAGATGTATAGTACAGAACTAATAGCTCCTACAGTATACTCAGGTGAACCAGACTTGTAGAAGTATACAAAGTTTGTTATTAAAGTCAATCAGTATATGAAACAATCAGGACTTCATCATTTCCCTAAGAGCCAAGTAGGGATAATATTAGGTTTTATTAAGGGAAAAGTAATGAATTTCTATTTGTAAAAGATTATAAACTATGAGTATAGATAGACACTTGCTTAGTTCTTTAGAGAACTTATGGACTTTTGTTTCCCTTCTAACTTTACTGAAATACTGTAGAAAGAGTTCAATACTTTGAAACAAGGTAATAGGATGTAAGGATTTGATTTACTAGTTTGTATTTTATTATTAC
>NW_006760396.1:2019075-2028572 GCF_000271605.1 Fomitiporia mediterranea MF3/22 | reverse complement strand
CCTTGCTTAAGTACTAGGTTATCCCAGTCAGTAGTTGAGTGAACTAAGGGCAATTAGAATTCTCTTGTGAGGAACAGTGAGTTTCCTTACATATTTTTGACTGTACCCACCTAGCACTGAAACCCCTTGCTGGATGCTGAGGAACCAAAGGGTCTGATCAACCCTAGGTCTCCCTTGTTGTCTAGTACCTATCAGGAATTTTTAGTGAGTAAAGTTATGATTTTCGAGTAGAAACAGAGACTACTTACTAGATTGGCCCCTAGTAGGTTCACAATGCTTTGGAACACTGTAGAATACTTCTAGAACACATTATCACATATCAATATGGACTAGTACTGGATATGCTAGAGGTTCACATTGATTGAATGGGTTGAGGACCAGGCATCTGTAAAGGTGAAAAGGAACAAACAGGTGCACATTGAGTTTACAGGTAATGGACAACAAGATTATCCATTGGTTATTGATTACAATGTGGCTACTGAGCCTTGACAAACGATTCCTGGAGGGTACCCAAGTCTGGATATTGATACTAACATGCTAGGAAGTAAGTCCTTGTCCCTTGTAGGCTGGAGGCAACCCAATGAACCTATACCAGGTGATAAGTCCTTGTCTACACAAGGCTAGAGGCACTCTAATGAACTACTACATACTAATAATGTAGAACTAAGGCATGTAATTGTACCAGTGCATATAGTTAGACAAATGCACACTGTAGAGTAGATACTAGCAAGTATTAACACTACTAGGCTCAAAGAAATAGCAAACAAAGGTACAGAGAGTAGAAACACTCAGACAATTGTTCTTAAGGATTCAGACAGTCAAGTTCAGGATGAACAGGCAATTGGATTCAAGGATTCGTCCAATTGAGTACAGAAGGTTGAGTTTGAGGATTCAACTCACTGAGTACAGGTGATTAAGCTTGAGGATTTGCTTGATCAATTTAAGGCTACCAAGTTTAAGGATTCACTTGATAGAGGACAGGTGATTTGGTTTAAGGATTCACCAAGTCAATATAGAGAGCTAACAGCAAGCATTGAGGAATTTGTAAGCCAGTACAAGAGTTACAGAGTGTATATAGTCAGTATCAGTGAGAGTGTGGATGAGTATCCAGTGAGTACACTTACTTCAGAACAGAAACACATTGACAACAGCAATATAGAGGGTAGTAAGACACTTAAGACCCTTTTAGACAGTGAAGAAAGTAGCCAGGACTCAAAGAACAAGAGTAACAGACAAGGCCAGGAGAGCCAGGCATCAGAATTACAGAGATCCAATGAGGAACAAGATTTCCAGAAGGCAAGTAAGACCTTCAGACACATTGTAAGAGCTAGAGCAATTGAGATAGACATAGGACATGTCAGCCCATTCCACAGTTTGATAGACATTGAAGATTTGAATAAGAGAACATACAAGTTTAATGGAATGTACCAGGAAGAGGAGAAAGTAACTCCTTCATCAAACAAGAGCAGACTTGATAGTATAACAATGGAAAAGTGTGAAACACTTCAGGCAGGCTACAGAACGAACGCCAGACATACTATAGTACCCACAGACAATAGAGATCAGAACTATCAATCTAAGAGTGTAGAAGAAACACTCAAGAGTCCAGACAAACAATTGCATTTGTAGAAAGTAAAAGGAAAGTGTAAAGTGAAAGGAAAACACAAAGTACAAGGAATGGAACAAAAACCAGAACTGCTAGACATTTAATACAATTGTGAAATCGATTCAGACTATCCAAGCGAAACAGACATTGCATTTACAGAACAGTACTTTGAGGATAGCAAAAGTGAACACAAATTGGAACTACAAGGATCAGTACTTGATCCAGAGGGTGAAAATCAAGCATACACCCACAAAATCAAGTGTTTAACCTCATACATGGCAGATATTGACTACACATTGTACAGGAGCAATGTACAGGAGTACTACAACAGATATGACACCCTAGCCAGGTCCAGGAATCAGAGAGAAAGTGAAATACCTGGATATATGTGGTCTCAAATGGAAACATTGAGTTTTTCAGGACATCAGAGTATCCCTCACAAAAATAAAAGGAACAAACAATCCTATAACAATACTTTGCAATTGAAAGCAGTCCCAGGCAAGGCAAACACTAGTAGTATTAGTGAGAACAATATTGATTCAGAGTGTAGCAAACTACACAGTTTAAAGCCACATATTGAGTACAGTAAACATAAGAATAGCTCAAGCAGTAGTTCAAGAACAAACAATGGACACAGGCATAGCAAAGCATCAAATAATGTTCAGAAAGGCAGATTTGCATCAGTAAGACCTTCAGAGAGCCTAGTAAAGAATAGCTACACATACAGAGCAATACAGAGCTCCAGGATACAGAGAAAAGAACATCTCAACCTAGGATCAGACCCAGACAGCAATAATTCAGATTCCTCTTCATCTAATGACAATAATCAAAGTAATGCTTTATTCAAACTGTCAGACATTGATTCAAGTGATACTGAAGCTACTAAGAAGCATAAGAAACACTTGAGGAAGAAACAGAACACAAGTTCAGGCATGCAAACAATACATTTGAAAGGGCAAATTCAGTATATTTGAGACCCTATGAGACTACAGCACTTAGGCATTGTACTACAGGCATTCAGTACAGGAATAAACATTGCAGGAAGTCTAAACATTGAGATAAACAATTGTATAGTACATACAATAACATTTTACACTCAAAAGCACAGGCATACAGTGTAGAAAGGATTCTACAAGACTATAGATATGTATGGCACATAGAAAGGACTAGGAAACATGTATAGAACTATTGTTTCAAGGAATCTAAGATGCTACAGGCACAAGGCAACACATACATGGACACTTCAGAGACACTACTACCAATTCTTAGAGCCACAAATTAAAACAACACTCTTAAGAAATACAGGTCGTTCACAGACAACAGGAATGTGTACTAGGACATTAGGAAAGGACCTGAGAATGTTAGAAGATCAGAATATAACCAGCCAGATAGTATTATAGTTTACAAGGCAATGCAAATAGTAAACTGTACAAGTAGGACAATCTATCAAGCATTACTAGACTATAAACTATGACTACTCTTGGATACTAAGAAATATTTCAATCCAAACGATTCACACAGGTATTCTATTAAGTTAGAAGGCTACATTATGTATCAGAAGACAGACATTAGTACATTGAGTAAGGAAAAGTGTATATACATTAGGAATAAGATGATACCACTTCAGAATAAGTATCAGGCATGGAGATACATTGACAGTAATAGAAAGACACAGACATATGCATACACAGTCGATTCTATTCAGTACAGGAAGAGATACAGGATTAGTATCAAGTACTACAAAGGAACTATGTTAGTTGACATTAGAACACACATTTCCATCTTCAGGATTGAAGAAACAGTCAGTAATGAGCACAATCAAAGTAATTTGCATAGAACAATGTTCTATAAGGTACAATTGGATGTTATGCTACAGAACTACTCAATTCATAATGAAGAATTGTTCAGAAACGTCAGAACCAGCTCAGACTACAAGGATATATTGTACAGAACACAGTTTCAGGAGAACATAAGGTATTACATCACAAAATACACCTTCAGACAGTCAGGATTCATTAGAATAGACTCAGGATACTTTATTAGATGTATTATGAACATTACAGACACTCAAACAGATGTGCTAGTGTGTATATACTTAGGATACATAGTAGGAATCAAAATATTCAAGCTACAGGATGACAATTACAACCTACAGGATGTAGAACCACTACAATCTATGTACTACAATGATAGTAAAACACTACTGAGATCAGGAAACAATACACATTGTATGGAACAAAGTACAGAAGTTTAGAGGGTGACTTTAAGCCAGAGAACAGGTTTGGAACCTGGACAATCTGCTCAATCTGCTCAATCCACTCAAACAGATTATCACACTACTTTAAGGGAAAGCAAAGGCAATACATATACAGCCAGCAAATATCAGAGTGATAATGAATTAGCAATGATTGATCAGACTATTCAAGCATTCAGGCATGATACTTTAATGATACAGAAGGAAATAGAGCACCAGGAAGCTCAATGACATCTATTGAACAATGATACAGTTCAATCTACTCTAGGAATGAGTAGCTACAATCAGTTTGAAGTACAAAATCATGCAGAGAACCTCTCCAGACACTACAGATATGTTCTAGGACAGTACCAGACGTTTTACACTGAAAATGAAGTCATATTTTGATGAGAGGGTGAGAGGCACACACATTACATTGTATACACACTCTTTGAGCATACAAGCTACATGTTTGAGTGTACAAGTTTCTCACTTAAGATACTACAGAACAATTTTGCAAAGGACTTTGCAGCACCAGACAGTATCAGTACTACAGGAAACAGGACACATGATAGGTACACAAGGAAAGAATACATCAGTACAAGGACAAGTACACAGAAAGACAGGAAGTCAGTGCTAGAACACATTGATCCACACATGGATTTGCCAAATGAACAGAGAATTGGCAGCATACACTCAGGACTTCAGGCAGTGCTACTACACATACAGACAGGACATTTCATTGAGACATACATGGAACAACACAGTATACAGACAGTTACAGCATTCAGGAAAGTAGAGAATGCTACTTAGACACAGTGTGATAGAACATCACACTATGAGACATTGAAAGTATACTCAGACGATTCAGGAATCGAATCAGTTGACTTACAAAGGCACAAACAAGTTAAGACACAAGGAAATAGTATGAGAATACAGTAGGACATTCATCACACACAGAGATACCATGTATATACACACATATCTAGTGATATTAGACTCATACCTTACAATCTCATTGAATTCAAGACAATATCTTCATTCAAGAACAGATATTACACTCTACATTACACTCTGCAATTAGTATTTGGACATTGAGCTCAACAGGATATCCAGTTTTGCATCACAGTTTGTTATTACAAGCAAAAGAGTACACATTTGGAGACATTCTATCAATACAAGCACAAGGCATTACATTTGTAGGAACTAGTCTATTAGAAAAATCAAGGACATAGTAGAGGAATTTTAGAATACATCTCTACTACCTATTATTGTATGACTATTCTACAGGAGCAGAGAAACACACAAGGTTAGCTAGAAGCCACAACACTAATCTATTCTATTAAGGAAGAAGGCTATAGCTTTGTTGATCAGGGATTTACCTCCACACTTCCTGAAGACACAGGAGAAGAGAATATTTGCAATTACCACACTGCCAGAATTTCCACTTCTGTACATATTGATCTACACTACATGTCTTAGAATACTCAAGAGCCAAAACACTATATCTCCCTAGGAACTCCACCGATTCTCTTTGAAAAGTGTTGAATCAATAGCAACAATCAAGAGGAAACTTTCTTACTAATTGACTATACAGTAATAATGACCACATTTAATTTTATTAATGTTTTATCTAGTTTTACATAGTTTGGAACCATACTACTCACTGTCCAGAACACCACCACTGTCTCAATACTCACCAGATCAACTTTGGATCAGTTCAGAGAGGCAGTACTACATCATGAGGATGTTTCCCATATGTATGGGCAAGTTATTTCTTTATTTACTTGTTACTAATTGTTACTTTAAGTAAGTTTTCTGCCTTTTCTACTAATTTTTAGCATTTAGGACTAAATGCTAGAGGGCAAGTGTAAGGATTTGATTTACTGGTTTGTATTTTATTATCACTACATTGCTGATTGTGTCAGATCATTACACAGTAGGACTCACAAGCACATATATTCTCATTGTAGTTAGTTACACTTTCTCCTCATGTATCTACACATGTATACCCATATAAAAGACAGTATTGACCACTAGGTAAAGGGGATTCTTTTCCCCTGACCCCTTACTCGAGTACTAGGTTATCCCAGTCAGTAGTTGAGTGAACTAAGGGCGATTAGAATTCTCTTGTAAGGAACAGTGAGTTTCCTTACATAGGAACATTCAGAATTATTTGTATAATCTAGAGATAAAAGTTACAAATCTAGGAGACATTTCTTAGCAAGATTTGACTAGACAGGTATAGTATGGATTGAATTCTAAGTACCAGAGGCAATTACAATTAGATTGCTTGAATCCAGACACTGTAGATTATTCAATCTTTAAGGATAAGCTTGAAAGCATTAAGAAAGCAAATGAATCTATAGGAATCAAATAGTACATAGATTCTAGACAACATTTTGATCTGTAAGGACACAATAATGATTCTCAGAGTGATTATTTGTATACAGACAGTTCTAATAATTCAGGAAACAATCAAGACATTCTACAGGATAGTGAAAGTAATGATTCAGATCACAGTAACTCTAGTCAGGATACTACACATACTAGCAGTGTAAATGCTAAAGGAAAGGCCAGGCAATTGTATTATCTATTGAGGAACAATGACTAGCATGAAAGTGAGACAGAAAACAATCACAGAACATATGCTACAGGTTTCAAACATTATTCCTAATTGAAATTGGATGAAATGAGAGCAAAAGGACTATGTTTCATTTGTAAACAAGATGACCACTTAGCTAGGAATTGTTCTACTCACAATATAATCAGATTGAACAATGTGTAGGATAATAGTTTATCATCTAGTAATGTCAGTATCAGTTACACTACTTTAGATAAGTTAGCAGACAACTTGGACAGTAAGAACTATATAGAATTAGAGTTAATTACAGACTATGACACAGATTCTTACATATCTAGTAGCAATATACATGTTTTATCAATTTAGATACTTTGTAAAGGTACTACTAAGGATTCAGTAATGGAACAAGAGAGTTCTGTAACAGAACACAAGTCTAGGTGTAAGGATTTGATTTACTGGTTTGTATTTTATTATCACTACATTGCTGATTGTATCAGATCATTGTGTAGTAGGACCCACAAGCACATATATTCTCATTGTAGTTAGTTACACTTCCTCCTCATGTATCTACATGTGTATACCCCTATAAAAGACAGTATTGACTACTAGGTAAAGGGGATTCTTTTCCCCTGACCCCTTGCTTGAGTACTAGGTTATCCTAGTCAGTAGTTGAGTAAACTAAGGGTGATTAGAATTCTCTTGTAAGGAACAGTGAGTTTCCTTACATATTTTTGACTGTACCCACCTAGCACTGAAACCTCTTGCTGGATGCTGAGGAACCAAAGGGTCTGATCAACCCTAGGTCTCCCTTGTTGTCTAGTACCCATTAGGAATTCTTAGTAAGTAAAGTTATGATTTTCGAGTAGAAACAGAGACTACTTACTGGATTGGCCTCTAGTAGGTTCACAATACTTTAGAATGCTACAGAACACTTCTGAAACACATTAGCACATATCAATATGGACTAGTGCTGGATACACTGGAGGTTTGCATTGATTGGATGGGTCAAGGACCAGGCATCTGTGACAGTAAAAAGGAACAAACAGGTGTACATTGAGTTTACAGGTAATGGACAACAAGATTATCCATTAGATATTAATTACAATGTGGCTGCTGAGCCTTGACAGACAATTCCCAGAGGGTACCCAAGTCTGGATATTGATACTAACATGCTAGGAAGTAAGTCCTCATCCCTTGTAGGCTGGAGGCAACCTAATAAACCTATACCAGGTGATAATTCCTTGTCTGTACAAGGCTAGAGGCACCCTAATGAACTACTACATACTAGTAATGTAGAATTAAGGCATGTAACTGTACCAGTACATATAGTTAGACAAATGCATACTATAGAGCAGACACTAGCAAGTATTGACCTTACTAGGCTCAAAGAAATAGCAAACAAAGGTACAGAGAGTAGAAACACTCAGGCAATTGTTCTTAAGGATTCAGACAGTCAAGTTCAGGATGAACAGGCAATTGGATTCAAGGATTCATCCAATTGAGTACAGAATGTTGGGTTTGAGGATTCAACTCACCAAGTACAGGTGATTGAGCTTAAGAATTTGCTTGATCAATTTCAGGCTACCAAGTTTGAGGATTCACTCAATAGAGAACAGGTGATTTGGTTTGAGGATTCACCAAGTCAACATAGAGAGCTAACAGTAAGCATCAAGGAATTTGCAAGCTAATACAAGGAGTACATTGTGTATATAGTCAGTATCAGTGAGAGTGTGGATGAGTATTCAGTGAGTACACTTACTTCAGAACAGAAACACATTGACAACAGTAATGTAGAAGGCAATGAGACACCTAAGACCCTTTTAGACAGTAAAGAAAGCAGCCAGGACTCAAAGAACAAGAGTAACAGACAAGGCCAGGAGAGCCAGACATCAAAACTACAGAGAATTGATGAGGAACAAGATTTCCAGAAGGCAAGTAAGACCTTCAGACACATTGTAAGAGCCAGAGCGATTGAGATAGACATAGGACATGTCAGCCTATTCCACAGTTCAATAGACATCAACAATTTGAATAAGAGAACGTACAAGTTTGATAGAATGTATCAGGAAGAGGAGAAAGCAACTCCTTCATCAAACAAGAGTAGACTTGATAGTATAGTAACAGAAAAGTGTGAAACACTTCAGGCAGGCCACAGAACAAAAGCCAGACATACTATAGTACTAACAGACAGTAGAGATCAGAACTATTGATATAAGAGTGTAGAAGAAACACTCAAGAGTCCAGACAAACTATTACATTTGTAGAAAGTAAAAGGAAAGTGCAAAGTGAAAGGAAAACACAAAGCACAAGGAACAGAACGAAAACCAGAACTGCCAGGCATTCAATACAATTGTGAAATCAATTCAGACTATCCTAGCAAAACAGACATTGTATTAACAGAACAGTACTTTGAGGATAGCAAAAGTGAACACAAATTGGAACTACAAGGATCAGTACTTGATTCAGAGGGTAAAAATCAAGCATACACCCACAAAATCAAGTGTTTAACCTCATACATGACAGATATTGACTACACATTGTACAGGAGCAATGTACAGGAGTACTACAATGGATACAACACCCTAGCCAGGTCTAGGAATAAGAGAGAAAGTGAAATACCTGGATATATACAGTCTCAAATAGAAACATTGAGTTTTTCAGGACATCAGAGTATCCCTTGCAAAAATAAAAGGAACAAACAATCCTATAAAGATACTTCACAATTGAAAGCAGTCTCAGGCAAGGTATACACTAGTGGTATTAGTGAGAACAATATCAATTCAGAGCACAGCAAACTATACAGTTCAAAGCTACATATTGAGTGTAACAAGTATAAGAATAGCTTGAGCAGTAGTTCAAGAACAAACAATGGACACAGACATAGTAAAGTACTGAATAATGTTCAGAAAGGCAGATTTGCATCAGTAAGACCTTTAGAGAGCCTAGCAAAGAATAGCTACACATACAGAGTAATACAGAGCTCTAGGATACAGAAAAAGGGAAATTTCAACCTAGGATCAGACCCAGACAGTGATAATTCAGATTCCTCTTCATCCAATGACAACAATCGAAGT
>NW_006760396.1:2004750-2010159 GCF_000271605.1 Fomitiporia mediterranea MF3/22 | reverse complement strand
TTGAGCATTGGTACTCACTGTTGTATCAATCTCTTTCCTTTGTCCTGACCCTTTTACATTCTTAAATTTTAAACTTTCTAAACCCTTTTAAACTTTTGCCACCCTTCTTCTATTCATTACCCCTTTTAGTTTAGTGCTGATCCCTTTGTAGTGTAGACATGGACCCTACTACACTGACTGCCACCCCTGCTGTCCTGCTGGATCAGCAGTTACAAGCAGAACTAGCTCAATACATACAGACCTCTATCCAAGAGGCCTTTGCCAACCATGTGCCCCCAGCCCCTTCAGAACCTGTTCTGATTGTTCCAGAAGTTGCAACCTGTTCCAGAAAGAAAGTGCATGTAGCCTGCCCTTCAGACTTCAATAGGTAGCACTTTGAGGACTTCCAGTGCCAAGTCAAACTATACATGGCTGCTACTTTGACTGATCTATCCTCAGATCTTGATTGTGTCCTATTTGTCCTCTCCTTCATGAAGGAAGGCAACACAGCCACCTGGGCCTAGAACTGGATTGAAGGTCATTGGATCAGAAGCCTGATCTGACTTCAGAACAACAAGTTGTACTCAGAATTTATGGGGCAGCTCTGTGCTTCCTTCATTGATTCAAATGAGAAGTGTAATGTGTAGAACAAGCTTGCATCTCTACAACAGGGCAAACGTTCCACCAATGCCTTCTTTCAGGAGTTTAATATCCTGGCCTGGAAGGTAGGATTCATGCTTAGGTTTGATGATGTCCTCATCAGAATACTTGAAAAAGCTCTTCACCCAGAACTGGTCAATAAGATTCTTAGAATGATGCTGGAACTAGTCACCTACACTGAGTGGAAGACACACACCATCTCCTTTGACCAAGCTGTAGCTTGGATGTGTCAAGTCTGTACAGAATGCCTGCACATGTGTCTGGCTCTGACAGTTCCAAGCCCTCAGATCAATCTGCCTGTAATTTGTGATCAATCTGTTCTGATGGACATTAGAGAAGCCTGAAAGTGAGGAGCATGCTTTGCCTGCAGAAAGTCAGGGCACTAAATTAAGGACTGTCTACAGAAGTAACAGTATATCTGTCAGGTCATTAGAGCAATAATGAGTGACAAGCAGGATTTGTGGTAAGAAGCCTTTTCTGCAAATCTGGAAGTCACCTCAGAACTCCCAGACTCTGACTATGTACCCCAGGATTTTGTAGAGGCCCAACAGTGAATGTAGCACTGAAGGGCTATGACTCAGATTTTTTAATAGTCACTTTTGATTCAATGGACACTGTAGGATTAGAAGTAAATAAAGTAAGAAAAGTAGAAAAAGCAGAAAAAGTAGAAAAAATAAATCAACAAAATTATTTATTAGAAAGAAAAAAGTCAAAAACAAAAGTAGATAGTTCTCCTATTTCTTCTGATTCTTTTGATTCTTCTCTTTGTACTTTATCCAAGTCTAAATCTGTACAATCTGACCTGCCACTTCTGTGTTCCAAGATCTCAGAACATTCAGAACGTTACCCAGCCCTGTTCACTACTTAGTAGTTTGTCTATAGTATCAAGTAGGGATAGTCTCAGCTGAGTTCACAGCTAAGGACATGAGTCTGTCCTTGTCAAAAGAGAGAGGTTAATGAGGAAATGTTAGTGTATATACTCACCCTCTCAGATGACAAGGCTGTGCAAGCTGTACATTCCCTTCAGAACAAGCAGCAGTTCATCTGAGAATGTTCCAGGCACCAGCTCCAGGTCCCTGTCCTCTTGGCTCCCTTCTCAGGATCCTGCCAGATCTGAACAACAGCTCTGGTAGACAGTAGATGTACTGGTTTGTGTATTAATAAGGCCTTTATGTGGGAACACCACCTCCCTACTTGATGTGTTCCACTTCTGATCCTAGTATACAATGTAGACAGAACCCTAAACCAGAATGGTTGGATCACTGAGTTTGTCCAACTACAGATGACCATTCAGGATTATGAGGAAAGCATTGAGTTTGGAGTCACCAACCTTGGAAAGACAGATGTCTTCATCAGATTCGAATGGCTCAAGGCTCACAACCCTACTATTAACTGGTTGGAGCAGACACTTGTGTTCAATTGGTGTCCCAAGTCTTGTAGCTACCTTGTACTACTGTTCTGAGTGGATGCAGACACTTCTAATGTTACTGACAGTTCCAATGAAGGTGACTGGTTGTTCTTCTTTGACTAGGATAGATATGTGGATACATATTCTAGTTGAGGCAGAATAGAGTCAATCTGAAGGATATCTGAGACAGAACCAGTCTAGAACCCTCTCAGAACAACTCTACTCTGGAACACACACAGACCCAGCCTGCCAGATTTTGTCTGAGAGTTCCCTAAAGTCTTTAGTGAAGAGGAATTCAACCAGCTTCCTGAACACTGTCCCTAGGACTATACAATTGAATTGACCAAGGGTTTCCAACCCAAGGATTGTAAGGTCTACCTACTCAACAGAGACAAGCAGGAGGTGCTTAATGAGTTCCTTCAGGAAAATCTTCAGAACAGCCAGATCTGACCCTCAAAGTCCCCTATAGTCTCCCCTTTCTTCTTTGTCAAAAAGAAAGATGAGAAGCTCTGCCCAGTCCAGGATTATTGTTGTCTCAATGAGGGTACTGTCAAAAACAAGTACCTGCTTCCTCTGATTCAGGAGCTCATTAATAAGACACATACATTCAGGGTTTTCACTAAGTTGGACGTTTGATAGGGATACAATAATATTTGGATCCAAGACAGAGATGAGTGGAAGGCTGCATTCTGAACCAATCACAGATTATATGAACTGACTGTAATGTTCTTCAGACTAACCAACTTGCCTGTAACGTTCCAGTCATTCATGAATCACATCCTCACAGATCTGATTGACTCAGGGCACGTTAGTGTGTATCTGGATGACATTCTAATCTTCACCCAGACAGTCAAGCACTATTACTGACTGATCCAAGCAGTTCTACAACAGCTCTGAGATAATAAACTGTTTCTCTGAGAAGTAAAGTACTCTTTTACACAGGAGTCAGTAGATTATCTGGGCTTTGTGATTGGTGGAGGAGAGGTCTGTATGGATCCAGCAAAGGTAACTGCAGTTTGGAACTGGCTACAACCTTAGAACCTGAAACAGGTCCAAGCATTCCTTGGGTTTGTGAACTACTACTAATACTTCATTCAAGGCTTCAGTACTATTGCCTGGCCCCTTCACAATCTCACTGGTAAAGATGTTCCTTAGTAATGGGAGGATTAGTAGTAGTCTGCATTCGAGTCTCTGAAGCAGGCCATCACTAGCAAGCCTGTATTAGCAGTTCTGACAGTTGTAGACAAGTTCCAAGTCAAAGCCAACTCTTCCAACTTTGCAAATAGAGCAGTACTGTCCTAGTTCATTGACAGAAAGTGGTGTCTGATAGCATTCTGATTGGAATCCCTCTCTGCAACAGAACAGAACTACTCTATCTATGACAAGGAACTCCTTGTAATTGTCTGTTCCCTGGAAGAGTAGTGTCAATATCTCCTCAGTACTGTACAGAAGTTCAAGATTTGGAGTGATCACCTTAATCTCCAGTACTTCCAGGTGCCCCAGAAGCTCAACTACCACCAAGCCTGCTGGATGTTAGAACTGTAGGACTTTGACTTTGTGCTGACCCACAAACTCAGAACACAAATGATGAAAGCTGATTTACTCTCAAGACAAGCAGGTTATGAAAGGGGGGAGAATGATAACAAAAATCTTGTTCTCCTAGACAATTCCTGTTTTGTGTCTAAGATGATCCAAGAGATCTGACTCAAATCTGAGGATGTCAACTTTGTCACCTGTATACAGTAAGCTCTGAGACACACACAGGACCAGGTTGTAGTGAAGCAGCTGGAGAAGCAGGCAAGGGATTGAGAGGAGGATGAGGATGGACAGGTTTACTAGGAAGGCTGACTGTATGTTCCAAAGGATTGGAAGCTGTAGGAGGACATTGTCTGAGCTCATCATGACAATCTGACTGTAGGACATCTGGGCTGACACAAAACACAGGAACTCATCACTCAGAACTACTGGTGGCCCAGAATGCAGAGGGAAATCCTGAAGTACATGACTGGTTGTGATACATGCCAACAGACTAAGGCCTACCAGACAAGGGTTTGGGCTCCCCTACATCTGTATTGGATTCTGGATCACCCTTAGGAAGAAGTCTTGGTGGACCTGATTAGTGAGCTACCTGAGTCTCAGGGTTACAACACTATCTGTGTGATTGTTGACTGATTCTCTAAGCAAGTCCATGTGGTTCTGACCTGAACAGAACTCACTTCTGAAGGTATAGCATGCATTTATTAGGATCATGTCTTCCAGTTGCACAGACTCCCTCAGAAGCTCATTCATGATTGTGGACTGTAATTTGAGTCAAAATTCATACAGGACTTGTATACACTTCTCAGAATTCAAGGGAACCCTTCTACTGTCTATCACCTGCAGACTGACAGTCAAACTGAGTGAGTCAATCAGGAGATTGAGCTCTACCTCCAGATGTTCATCAATCATTAGCAATCAGATTGGTCTGAATGGCTAGCTCTGGCAGAATTTGTACACAATAACTGGCAACACTCTACAACAGGACAGTCCCTGTTCTTCCTCAATCATGGGAGACATTTGTACCAGGGGACAGTTCTGAACTGGAACAGCAGTTCTGAATCTGTAACAGACTTTGTAGAACAGATGCACAGAACCAGGGAGGATGTACAAGCTCTTTTAGAAAAGGCAGTACAGATCATGAAGCAGAACTATGATTGGAAGAGGTCTGCAGCTAAGGACTACCAGCCTGGTGACAAAGTTATGCTGGAAGCCACTAACCTGACCACAGATTGCCCAATGAAGAAGTTGGACAACAAGCACTTCAGACCCTTCATTATTGAAAAGAAGGTCAGTGCCTCTGCCTACAAACTCCAACTTCCAGCAACATGGAAGTGCATACACCCAGTGTTTAACAAGGTTCTACTGTCTTGATACTATGATCCAGGTTTTCCTTCACAACAAAGACCCCCACTACCTCTACCAGAACTCATCAGTTCTGAACCAGAATACAAAGTAGAGTATGTAGCAGATGCCAAGCTGGTGTGCAGAAAACTCAAGTTCCTTATCTACTAGAAGGGATACCCAGTTGAAGAACACACTTGGGAACCTGCTGAGAATCTCACCTATACTGCTAAGGCAATCTAAGACTTCTATCAACTTCATCTGGGTGCTCTGTGTCAACTCCACCTTACAGATTTCCAAACCCTACTGTTCCAACCTATGCTCAAGCTGCTGACCAAGCCCAATGCTCACCAATCAGGACGATTGGTTTTAGAGGGGGGGTGATGTTATGGTTCTCTACTCTTGTACCTTCAGTTCTGAGGGTTCTGCACCCTTCTGTACCAGAACTCAGGACTTCTGTCCCTCAGAGGCACTGTCTATGA
>NW_006760396.1:1983864-1994600 GCF_000271605.1 Fomitiporia mediterranea MF3/22 | reverse complement strand
GGAAACAAAAGTCCATTAGACCTTTAAAGAATTGTGATAAGGTCCATTGAGATTCGTTCATACCTATTTTCTGTAGATAGAAGTCCATAGCTTGTCCTTTAATGAAATTAGGTAGTACTCCCACTTGTTCTTTAGGGAAATAATGTAAACCTGATTGCTTCATGTACTGATTGACTTCCATGACGAACTTGGTGTATCTTTGAAGGTTAGGTTCACCTGAATAAACTGTAGGAACAATAGGTTTTGTGCTCTGCATCTGTATCTTCAATTTCAGAAGTTCCATGTTCCATTTCCTCTTGGCAAGCTTTTTACACTTCTTAGTACCTTCAGAGTTGCTTGAATCAATGTCTGTAGGTTTGAATAATGTATCACTATCATTGCTATTGTCAGAACTCGAGTATCTGCTTGAATCTGAAGAATCTGAAGAGCTATTGCCTGGATCTAGGTCAGGATCCTGCCTTTTTACAATTTCTGCTCTCTGTATCACACAATTCACATAACTCTTTCTTGCAAGGTTGTCTGAGGGTCTCACTGATGCGAATCTATTTGTCTGCAGTGTATTCGAGCTTTGTGGCTCAGCAGTATCTTGTGTGGTTCTTTTTCTGTAGCCTTTGCTATTCCTATCTACACTGTACTTGATAGGGGGTACAGAACTGTGGTGGAAATTCTTTTCCTTGCTCTCTTTGCCTTTTACAGTTTCTGATTCGTCTTTACTGTCATCAGAGGCATCTGGAACTGTATGTATCACGTCTGGGTTCAGTCTGTTCATTTTAATATTGTGTTTTGCACTGGGTGTATGTGTCAATCCTTGAACATCAGTATGATAGTGCATATATGTAGGTATTTTATTCTACAATGCGTTTCCTTGCCCTGCTAGGGTGTCGTATCTGTAGTATGTGTCCTTGCCTTGATTTTCTATCTTGGGGCAATATGTTTCTTGCTTGAAACAAACCAGTAATTCCTGAGGAGTTCTGGGAGCCTTACTATAGCTTTCATTTCTGAAATTCTATTGTCCTGATTCTGCATTTTGTCTGTGCTCTATCTCCTGAAAATACATTCTTTGTACATTGGAATCTGCTTTGCTGGAACTGTCTAGTTCTACCTGACTGTAATTACGAATATCTGGAGCTTTTCCTTTATTTGCTCTTGCACTTTTCTTATTGCTAGGTACAGGTTTACCTGGATCTTTCTTCCAAGGATGTGTGCTTTCAAACAGTGGAGCATCTTCCAATCGTTTGGACATTCCTTTAGTAGCTTCTGAGTGTTGACAACATACTTTCTGATACATCCATTTAGCTAACTTGTCTCTAGTTAGTTTGGATGGATCAATTGTGTCTAAATCAATGTTTCTTTCATGTTCCTGATACATACCATTGTACTTATGAGTTCTCTTGTTCAATTCCTTGATATCAATTCCTTGATTGAATGGACTGGCTAGCCTACTCATGGCTTTCAGTGTCTCTGGCCTAGGGACATTTCTGAATGTCTTTCTGGCCTTCTGGAACGTTTCCTACTGTAAGGAAAGCATTGTTCCTTTACTGATACCCTTGTTCTTACTGACAGAATCCTCAATGCCAGTTTCCTGAGTGTTTATGCTCTCTGTACCACTATTATCTACTTCTGTGAGCCCAGTAAGGTAAGCACTCACTAGTGTCTGCTCTACAGTGCACATCAGTCTAACAATATGTACTGGTATAGGTACATGCCTTTGTTCTACATTACTTGTATGTAATAATTCATTAGGGTGCCTCCAGCCTAGTGTAGATGAGGACTTATCACCTGGCAAAGAGTCATCAGATTGCCTCCAGCCTGCAACAGACAAGGACTTATTCTCTAGCATGTTAATAGCAACTTCTGGACTTTGGGGCCCTTCCAGGATTGTCTGCTGAGGCTTGGTGGCCACATTGTGTTCAGTACTCAATGGATAATCTTGTTGTCCATTGTCTGCATGCTCTGTTAATTCGAAATCTGTAGTGTGCACCATTTCAAATCTCTCTGCATTCAGGGAAAGCTGCTCTTCAGCACTTCCGAATGATGCTTGCCTCTTACAATATCAATGAGGAGGTCTCTCTGCATTGAGGGGAACAATTCGTTCGCGTCCCTTGAGTGTTCTGAGTATCCTAGTAGCCATAGTGAGAGTATATGTGTCTCTAATTTAGATTTGCAAACTACTCACTGATTTCTTTGAATTTGAAGGAGTACTAGGCAATGTGAGGAACGTATTGGGGTGATCAAGCCCTCAGTTCTGGTCGTCAAAGCCCAGCAGGTTTATGGAAAGGTGGGTTCAGTCAAAAATGTGTAAGGATAGGTATACTAGCCTTATGCAAAGATTCTCTCTTTACCAGCGCACTCAACTACTGACTGGGATAACCTAGTAATCGAGCACTGAGAAGGAGAAAGAATCCCCTAACCCTTAGCTCGAAAACCCTTTATATATGCATATACACATGTAGTAGGATACAGGGTAGTCTAGTGAACAAAAAGGAAAACACCCACAAGCACCTACAACACATGTTGCACAAATGCACAGGTAGCACAATTGTTACAACTAGACTATAAACTACAACTACTCTTAGATACTGAGAAATATTTCAATCTAAACAATTCACACAGGTATTCTATTAAGTTAGAAGGCTACATCATGTATCAAAAGACAGACATCAGCACATTGAGCAAGGCAAAGTGTATATACATTGAGAATACAATAATACTGCTTCAGAATAAGTATCAGGCATGGAGATACATTGACAGCAATAGAAAGACACAGACATATACATACACAGTTGATTCTATTCAGTACAGGAAGGTATTCGAAAGCAAAGAACTGCTTCAGACAATTTCAGGACTAGGAGAATATTCAGACATTCAGGTATATTGATTCTACAACATTAGAACAGACATTTCCAGCTTCAGGATTGAAGATACAGTGTACAATGAGTATGATCAAAGTAATTCACATAGAACAATGTTCTATAAGGTACAATTGGATGTTACACTATGAAACTATTCAGTTCATAACAAAGAATTGTTCAGAAATGTTAGAACCAGCTCAGACTACAAGGATATATTGTACAGAACACAGTTTCAGGAGAACATAAGGTATTACATTGTGAAATACACCTTCAGACAGCTAGGATTCATTAGAATAGACTCAGGACACTCTATCAGACATATTATAAGCATTATAGGCACTCAAATGGATACACTAGCATGTATATACTCAGGATACATAGTAAGAATCAAGATATTCAAGCTACAGGATGACAATTACAATCTACAGGATGTAAAACCACTATGATCTATGTACTACAAGGATAGTAAGACACTACTGAGATCAGAAACAATTACACATTGTATGGAACAAAGTACAGAAGTTCAGAGGGCAACTTCAAGCCAGAGAACAGGTTCAGAACCTAGACAATCCACTCAATCCACTCAATCTGCTCAAACAGATTATCACACTGCTTCAAGAGAAAGCAAAGGTAATATGTATACAGCTAGCAAATATCAGAGTGATAGTGAATTAGGAATGATCAATCAGACTATTCAAGCATTCAGGAATGATACTTTGATGATACAGAAGGAAATAGAGTATCAGGAAGCTCAAGGACATCTATTGAACAATGATACAGTTCAATCTACTCTAGGAATGAATAGCTACAATCAGTTTGAAGTATGAAATCATGTAGAGAACCTCTCTAGACACTACAGATATGTTCTAGGACAGTACCAGACGTTTTACACTGAAAATGAAGTCATATTTTGACAAGAGGGCAAGAGGCACACACATTGTATTACATACACACTCTTTGAGCATACAATCAGGTTTGAACACACATTTTTCTTACTTGAGATACTATAGAACGATTTTGTAAAGGACTTCACAGTACTAGACAGTATCAGTACTACAGGAAACAGAACACATGATAGGTACACAAGGAAAGAATACATTAGTACAAGGACAAGTACACAGAAAGACAGGAAGTCAGTGCTAGAGTACATTGATCCACACATGGATTTGCCAAATGAACAGAGAATTGGTAGCATACACTCAGGACTTCAGGCAGTGCTACTACACATACAGACAGGACTTTTTATAGAGACATACATGGAACAATGCAGCATACAGACAGTTACAGTACTCAGGAAAGTAGAGAACACTACTTAGACATTTTGTGATAGAACATTACACTATGAGACAGTGAAAGTATACTTGGATGATTCAGGAATCGAATCAGTCAACTTACAAAGACACAAACGAGTCAAGACACAAGGAAACAGTATGAGAATACAGTAGGACATTCATTGTACACAGAGATACTATACATATACACACATATCTAGTGATATTAGGCTCATACCTTACAATTTCATTGAATTCAAGACAATATTCTCATTCAAGGACAGATATTACACTCTACATTACACTCTACAATTAGTATTTGGACATTAGGCTCAACAGGATATCCAGTTTTGTATCACAGTTGGTTATTGTATGTAAAAGAGTACATACTCAGAGATATTCTACTAATACAAGTGCAAGGCATTACATTTGCAGGAACTAGTCTATTGGAAAAATTGAGGACATAGTAGAGGAATTTTGGAATACATCTCTACTACATGTTATTACATTACTATCCTACAGAAACAAGAATTTGTGCAAGGTCAGCTAGAAGCTGCAACACCAATACATTCTATTAAGGAAGAAGACTATAGCTTTGTTGATCAGGGATTTACCTCCACACTTCCCAAAGATGTGGGAGAAGAGAAGATTTGCAATTACCACACTGTCAGAATTTCCACTTCCATACATATTGATCTACACTGTGTGTCTCAGAATACTCAAGAGCCAAAACACTATATCTCCCCAGGAACTCCACCAATTCTCTTCGAAAAGTGTTGTATCAATAGCAACAATCAAGAGGCAACTTTCCTACTAATTGACTATATAGTAATATTGACTATGTTTAATTCTATTAATGTTTTATCTAGTTTCACATAGTTTGGAACCATACTACCCACTGTCCAGAATGCTACCACTGTCTCAATACTTACTGGATCGACTTTGGATCACTTCAGAGAGGCAGTACTACATCATGACAATGTTTCCCATATGTATGAGTAAGGTATTTTATTATTTACTTGTTACTAACTGTTACTTTTAAGTAAGTTTTCTACCTTTTCTACTGATTTTTAGTATTTAGGACTAAATACTAGAGGGTGAGTGTAAGGATTTGATTTACTGGTTTGTATTTTATTATCACTACATTACTGATTGTGTTAGATCATTACACAGTAGGACCTACAAGCACATATATTCTCATTGTAGTTAGTTACACTTCCTCCTCATGTATCTACACATGTATACCCTTATAAAAGACAGTATTGACTACTGGGTAAAGGGGATTCTTTTCCCCTGACCCCTCACTCAAGTACTAGGTTATCCTAGTTAGTAGTTGAGTGAACTAAGGGTGATTAGAATTCTCTTGTGAGGAACAGTGAGTTTCCTTACACTAGGCATGTGAACAACACATTTGAAATAGTGAATTCAGTATATTTAAGACCCTATAGAACTACAGGACTAAGGAATAGTATAGTGAACAAGCAGAACTGTATGAAACAGTACTAGATAGCTACATTAAGGTACAGACAACTGTATAAAGTATACAATAACATTTTACACTTAAAAGTACAAGTATACAGTGTAGAAAGGATTCTACAAGACTACAGATACACATAGCACATGGAAAGGACTAGGAAACACACATACAACTATTGTTTCAAGAAATCTAAGACACTACAAACACAAGGTAATGTATATATAGACATTTTAGAGACACTACTACTAATTCTTAGAGCCACAAATCAAAACAACACTCTTAAGAAATACAGACTGTTTATAGACAACAAGAATGTGTACTAGGACATTAGGAAAGGACCTGAGAATGTTAGACAATTGGAATATAACCAGCCAGATAGTATTATGGTTTACAAGGTAATGTAAATAGTAAACTACACAAGTAGGACAATCTATCAAGTATTACTAGACTATAAAATATGACTACTCTTGGATACTAAGAAATATTTCAATCCAAACAATTCACACAGGTATTCTATTAAGTTAGAAGGCTACATTATACATTGAAAGACAGACATTAGTATATTGAGTAAGGAAAAGTACATATACATTAAGAATAAGATAATACTACTTTAGAATAAGTATTAGGCATAGAGATACATTGACAGTGATAGAAAAACATACACATACACATACACAGTCGATTCTATTCAGTACAGGAAGGTATTCAAAAGTAAAGAACTGCTTCAGACAATTTTAGAATCAGGAGAATGTTTAGACATTCAGGTATATTGATTCTACAACATTAGAACAGACATTTCCATCTTCAGGATTGAAGAAACAATCAGTAATGAGTACAATCAAAGTAATTTGTATAGAACATTGTTCTATAAGGTACAATTGGATGTTACACTACAAAACTATTTAGTTCATAACAAAGAATTGTTCAGAAACGTTAGAACCAGCTCAGACTATAAGGATATATTGTACAGAACACAGTTTCAGGAGAACATAAGGTATTACATTATGAAATACATCTTCAGACAGTTAGGATTCATTAGAATAGACTCAGAACACTCTATTAGACATATTATAAGTATCACAGGCACTCAAACAGATGTGCTAGTATACATATACTTAGGATACATAGTAGGAATTAGGTTATTCAAGCTACAGGATGACAAGTACAATCTACAGAATGTGAAACTGTTACAATCTATGTAACATAATGATAGTAAGACACTATTAAGATTAGGAACAGATATGCATTGTATGGAACAAAGTACAGAAGTTTAGAGGGTGACTTTAAGTTAGAGAACAGGTTTGGAACCTAGACAATCTGCTCAATCTGCTCAATCTGCTCAAACAGATTATTACACTACTTTAAGGGAAAGTGAAGGTAATACATATACAGCTAGTAAAGATTAGAGTGATAGTGAATTAGTAATGATTGAACAGACTATTCAAGCATTCAGGTATAATATTTTAGTACTACATGTAAGGATTTGATTTACTGGTTTGTATTTTATTATTACTACATTGCTGATTGCATCAGATCATTGCACAGTAGGACCCACAAGCACATATATTCTCATTGTAGTTAGTTACACTTCCTCCTCATGTATCTACACATGTATACCCCTATAAAAGACAGTATTGACTGCTGGGTAAAGGGAATTCTTTTCCCCTGACCCCTCACTCGAGTACTAGGTTATCCCAGTCAGTAGTTGAGTGAACTAAGGGTGATTAGAATTCTCTTGTAAGGAACAGTAAGTTTCCTTACATATTTTTGACTGTACCCACCTAGCACTGAAACCCCTTGCTGGATGCTGAGGAACTGAAGAGTCTGATCAACCCTAGGTCTCCCTTGTCATCTAGTACCCCTCAGGAATTTTAGTGAGTAAAGTTATGATTTTCGAGTAGAAACAGAGACTACTTACTGGATTGGCCCCTAGTAGGTTCACAATGCTTCAGAACACTACAGAACGCTTCTGGAACACATTAGCACATATTGATATGGACCAGCACTAGATACACTAGAGGTTTGCATTGATTGGATGGGTCAAGGACCAGGCATCTGTGACAGTGAAAAGGAACAAACAGGTGTGTATTGAGTTTACAGGCAATGGACAACAAGATTATCCATTGAATATTGATTACAATGTGGCTGCCAAGCCTTGACTGACGATTCCTGGAGGGTACCCAAGTCTGGATATTAATACTAACATGTCAGGAAGTAAGTCCTTGTCCCTTGTAGGCTGGAGGCAACCTAATGAACTTATTCCAGGTGATAAGTCCTTGTCTACACAAGGCTGGAGGCACCCTGATGAACTACTACATACTAATAATGTAGAACTAAGGCATGTAACTGTACTAGTGCATATAGTTAGACAAACACACACTGTAGAGCAGACACTAGCAAGTATTGACACTACTAGGCTTAAAGAAATAGCAAACAAAGGTACAGAGAGCAGAAACACTCAGGCAATTGTTCTTGAGGATTCAGACAGTTGAGTTCAGGATGAACAGGTGATTGGATTCAAGGATTCATCCAATCAAGTACAGAAGGTCAAGTTTGAGGATTCAACTCACTAAGTACAGGCAATTGAGCTTGAGGATTCACTCTATTGATTTAAGGCTACCAAGTTTGAGGATTCACTCAATAGAGGACAGGCAATTTGGTTTGAGGATTCACCAAGTCAATATAGAGAGCTAACAGCAAGCATTGAGGAATTTGCAAGCTAGTACAAGAGTTACAGAGTGTATATAGTTAGTATTAGTGAGAGTATGGATAAGTATCTAGTGAGCACACTTACTTTAGAATGGAAACACATTGACAACAGCAATGTAGAGGGTAATAAGACATCTAAGACCCTTTTAGACAGTAAAGAAAGCAGCCAGGACTCAAAGAACAAGAGTAACAAAGGCTAGGAGAGCCAGGCATCAAAACTACAGAGAATTAATGAGGAACAAGATTTCCAGAAGGCAAGTAAGACCTTCAGACACATTGTAAGAGCTAGAGCAATTGAGATAGACATAGGACATGTCAGCCTATTCTACAGTTTGATAGACATTGAAGATTTGAATAAGAGAATGTACAAGTTTGATAGAATGTACTAGGAAGAGGAGAAAGTAACTCCTTCATCAAACAAGAGCAGACTTGATAGTATAGTAACAGAAAAGTATGAAACACTTCAGGCAGGCTACAGAACAAAAGCCAGACATGCTACTGTACCTACAGACAATAGAGATCAGAACTATTGATACAAGAATGTAGAAGAAACGCTCAAGAGTCCAGACAAACTATTACATTCACAGAAAGCAAAAGGAAAGTGTAAAGCAAAAGGAATATACAAAGCACAAGGAACAGAACAAAAACTGGAACTGCTAGGCATTCAATACAATTGTGAAATTGATTCAGACTATTCTAGCAAAACAGACATTGTATTGACAGAATGGTACTTTGAGGATAGCAAAAGTGAACACAAATTGGAACTACAAGGATCAGTACTTGATCCAGAGGGCAAAAATCAAGCATACACCCACAAAATCAAGTGTTTAACCTCATACATGGCAGATGTAAGGAAACTCACTGTTCCTCACAAGAGAATTCTAATTGCCCTTAGTTCACTCAACTACTGACTGGGATAACCTAGTACTCGAGTGAGGGGTCAGGGGAAAAGAATTCCCTTTACCCAGCAGTCAATACTGTCTTTTATAGGGGTATACATGTGTAGATACATGAGGAGGAAGTGTAACTAACTATAATGAGAATATATGTGCTTGTGGGTCCTACTGTACAATGATCTGACACAATCAGCAATGTAGTGATAATAAAATACGAACCAGTAAATCAAATCCTTACACTTGCCCTCTAGCATTTAGTCCTAAATGCTAAAAATCAGTAGAAAAGGTAGGGAACTTACTTAAAAGTAACAGTTAGTAACGAGTAAATAATAAAATACCTTGCCCATGCATATGGGAAACATTGTTGTGATGTAGTACTGCCTCTCTGAAGTGATCTGAAGTCAATCTGGTGAGTATTGAGACAGTAGTAGTGTTCCAGACAGTGGGTAGTATGGTTCCAAACCCTGTGAAACTAGATAAAACGTTAATAGAATTAAACATAGTCAATATTACTGTATAGTCAATTAGTAGAAAAGTTGCCTCTTGATTGTTGCTATCAATACAACACTTTTCGAAGAGAATTGGTAGAGTTCCTAGGGAGATATGGTGTTTTGGCTCTTGAGTATTCTGAGACACACAGTGTAGATTGATATGTACAGAAGTGGAAATTCCAGCAGCATAGTAATTGCAAATATTCTCTTCTCCTGCATCTTTGGGAAGCACAGAGGTAAATCCCTGATCAACAAAGCTATAGCCTTCTTCCTTAATAGAATGTATTGGTATTGTAGCTTCTAGCTGACCTTGTGTGTTTCTCTGCTTCTGTAGAATAGTCATACAATAACAGGTAGTGGAGATGTATTCCAAAATTCCTCTACTATGTTCTTGATTTTTCCAATAGACTAGTTCCTGCAAATGTAATGCTTTGTGCTTGTATTGGTAGAATGTGTCCAAATGTGTACTCTTTTGTGTGCAATAACCAACTGTGACACAAAACTGGATATCCTGTTGAGCCTAATGTCTAAATACTAATTGTAGAGTGTAACCTAGAGTGTAATATTTGTCCTTGAATGAAAATATTGTCTTGAATTCAATGAGATTGTGAGGTATGAGTCTAATATTACTAGATATGTGTGTATATGCACAGTATCTCTGTGTGTAATGAATGTCCTACTGTATTCTCATACTGTTTCCTTGTGTCTTGACTTGTTTGTGTCTTTGTAAGTTGATTGATTCGATTCCTGAATTGTCTGAGTATACTTTCAATGTCTCATAGTGTAATGTTCTATCACAATGTGTCCAAGTAGTGTTCTCTACTTTCCTGAATGCTGTAGCTGTCTGTATACTGTATTGTTCCATGTATGTCTCAATGAAATGTTTCTGTCTGTATGCACAGTATAACTGTCTGAAGTCCTGAGTGTATGCTACCAATTTCTCTGTTCATTTTGGCAAATCCCATGTGTGAATTGATGTATTTCTAGCATTGACTTCACTGTCTTTCTGTGTCCTTTGTCCTTGTGCCAATGGATTCTTT
>NW_006760396.1:1980263-1983844 GCF_000271605.1 Fomitiporia mediterranea MF3/22 | reverse complement strand
ATTCCAAAATTCCTCTACTATGTTCTTGATTTTTCCAATAGACTAGTTCCTGCAAATGTAATGCTTTGTGCTTGTATTGGTAGAATGTGTCCAAATGTGTACTCTTTTGTGTGCAATAACCAACTGTGACACAAAACTGGATATCCTGTTGAGCCTAATGTCTAAATACTAATTGTAGAGTGTAACCTAGAGTGTAATATTTGTCCTTGAATGAAAATATTGTCTTGAATTCAATGAGATTGTGAGGTATGAGTCTAATATTACTAGATATGTGTGTATATGCACAGTATCTCTGTGTGTAATGAATGTCCTACTGTATTCTCATACTGTTTCCTTGTGTCTTGACTTGTTTGTGTCTTTGTAAGTTGATTGATTCGATTCCTGAATTGTCTGAGTATACTTTCAATGTCTCATAGTGTAATGTTCTATCACAATGTGTCCAAGTAGTGTTCTCTACTTTCCTGAATGCTGTAGCTGTCTGTATACTGTATTGTTCCATGTATGTCTCAATGAAATGTTCTGTCTGTATGCACAGTAGTACTGTCTGAAGTCCTGAGTGTATGCTACCAATTCTCTGTTCATTTGGCAAATCCATGTGTGGATTGATGTATTCTAGCATTGACTTCCTGTCTTTCTGTGTCCTTGTCCTTGTGCCAATGTATTCTTTCCTTGTGTACCTATCATGTGTCCTGTTTCCTGTAGTACTGATACTGTCTGGTACTACAAAGTCCTTTGCAAAATTGTTTTGTAGCAATCCAAGTAAGAAAATTGTACACTCAAACATGTAGGTTGTATGCTCAAAGAGTGTGTATACAATACAATACATGTGCCTCTTGCCCTCTCATTGAAATATGACTTCATTTTCAGCATAAAACGTCTGGTACTGTCCTAAAACCTTTCTAGAGTGTTTGGAGAGGTCTTCTGCATGTTTTTGTACTTCAAACTGATTGTAACTACTCATTCCTAGAGTAGATTGAACTGTATCATTGTTCAATAGATGTCCTAGAGTATCCTGATGCTCTGTTTCCTTCTGTAGCATTGAAGTATCATGCCTGAATGCTTGAATAGTCTGATTGATCATTCCTAATTCACTATCACTCTAATATTTGCTGGCTGTATGTGTATTGCCTTCACTTTCCCTTGAAGCAGTGTGATAATCTGTTTGAGCAGATTGAGTGGATTGAGCAGATTGTCCAGGTTCTGAACCTGTTCTCTAGCTTAAAGTTGCCCTCTGAACTTCTGTACTTTGTTCCATACAATGTGTATCTGTTCCTGATCTCAATAGTGTCTTACTATCATTATGTTACATAGATTGTAACAGTTTTACATCCTGTAGATTGTAATTGTCATCCTGTAGCTTGAATATCTTAATTCTTACTATGTATCCTAAGTATATGTATGCTAGCACATCTGTTTGAGTACCTGTAATACTCATAATATGTCTGATAGAGTGTCCTGAGTCTATTCTAATGAATCCTGACTGTCTGAAGATGTATTTTGTGATGTAATACCTTATGTTCTCCTGAAACTGTGTTCTGTACAATATATCCTTGTAGTCTGAGCTGGTTCTGACGTTTCTGAACAATTCTTCATCATGAACTGAATGGTTTTGTAGCATAACATCCAATTGTACCTTATAGAATGTTGTTCTATGCAAATTCCTTCAATCGTGCTCATTACTGACTGTTTCTTCAATCCTGAAGATGGAAATGTCTGTTCCAATGTCAACTGACGTAGTTCCTTTGTAGTACTTGATACTAATCCTGTATCTCTTCCTGTACTGAATAGAATCAACTGTGTATGTGTATGTCTGTGTCTTTCTATTGTTGTCAATGTATCTCCATGCCTGATGCTTATTCTGAAGCAGTATCATCTTATTCCTGATGTATATGCACTTTGCCTTGCTCAATGTACTGATTTCTGTCTTCTAATGTATGATGTAGCCTTCTAACTTAATAGAATACCTGTGTGAATCGTTTGGATTGAAATATTTCTTAGTATCTAAGAGTAGTTGTATTTTATAGTCTAGTAATGCTTGATAGATTGTCCTGCTTGCACAGTTTACTATTTGCATTGCCTTATAAACCATAATACTATCTGGCTGGTTATATTCCAATCATCTAACAATCTCAGGTCCTTTCCTAATGTCCTGGTACACATTCCTGTTGTCTGTGAACAGTCTGTATTTCTTAAGAGTGTTGTTTTGATTTGTGGCTCTAAGAATTAGTAGTAGTGTCTCTGAAATGTCCATATATGTATTGCCTTGTGCCTGTAGCATCTTAGAATCCTTGAAACAATGGTTGTATGTGTGTTTCCTAGTCCTTTCCATGTGCCATATGTATCTGTAGTCTTGTAGAATCCTTTCTACACTGTATGCTTGTGCTTTTGAGTGTAAAATGTCATTGTATACACTATACAATTGTCTATCTCAATGTTTAGACTTCCTACAATGTTTATTCCTGTACTGAATGCCTGTAGTACAATGCCTAAATGCTGTAGTCTCATAGGGTCTTGAATATACTGAATTTGCCCTTTCAAATGTGTTGTTCACATGCCTGCACTTGTGTTCTGTTGCAGAACTCTCTTGTTCTGTTACTGAATCCTCAGTAGTGCCTTCACAAAGTATCCAAATTGATAAAACATGTATGTTGCTGCTAGATATGTAAGAATCTGTGTCATAGTCTGTAATTGACTCCAATTCTATGTAGTTCTTACTGTCCAAGTTGTCTGCTAACTTATCTAAAGTGGTGTAACTAATACTGACATTACTAGATGATAAACTATCATCCTACACATTGTTCAATCTGATTGTATTACAAGTAGGACAATTCCTGGCTAAATGATCATCTTGTTCACAAATGAAACATAGTCCTTTTGCTCTCATTTTGTCCAATTTCGATTGGGAATGATGTTTGAAACCTGTAGCATATGTTCTCTGATAGTTTCCTGTCTCTCTTTCATGCTGGTCATTGTTCCTCGATGGATAATACAATTGCCTGGCCTTTCCTTTGGCATTTGTGCTACTTGTATGCTTAGTATCCTGACTAGAGTCACTGTGGTCTGAATCATTACTTTCACTATCCTGTAGAGTGAATTGATTGTTTCCTGAATTATCAGAACTGTCTGTATACAAATAATCACTCTGAGAATCATCACTGTGTCCTTACAGATGGAATTGATGTCTAGAATCTATGTGCCATTTGATTCCTATGGATTCATTTGCTTTCTCAATGCTTTCGAGCCTATCCTTAAAGATTGAGTAATCTACAGTGTCTGGATTCAAGCAATCTAATTGTAATTGCCTCTGGTACTTGGAATTCAATCCATACCATGCCTGTCTGATCAAATCTTACTGAGAAATGTCTCCTAGATTTGTTGCTTTCATCTCTAGGTCATACAAATAATCCTGAACATTCCTATTGCCTTGTTTCAAAGTATTGAACTCTTTCCACAGTATTTCAGCAAAGTTGGAAGGGAAACAAAAGTCCATTAGTCCTCTAAAGAATTGAGCAAGTGTCCATCTATGCTTATGGTTTGTAATCTTTTGCAAATAGAAATTCATTACTTTTCCCTTAATAAAA
>NW_006760396.1:1975038-1979385 GCF_000271605.1 Fomitiporia mediterranea MF3/22 | reverse complement strand
CTACTACTCAAGCTATTCTTATGCTTGCTGTGCTCAATATGTAGCTTTGAACTGTATAGTTTACTGTACTCTGAATCAATATTGTTCTCACTAATACCACTAGTGTATGCCTTGCCTAGGACTTCTTTCAATTGCAAAGTATTACTATAGGATTGTTTGTTCCTTTTATTTTTGTAAGGGGTACTCTGATGTCCTGAAAAACTTGGTATTTCCATTTGAGACCACATATATCCAGGTATTTCACTTTCTCTCTTATTCCTGGACCTGGCTAGGGTGTTGTATCTGTTGTAGTACTCCTGTACATTGCTCCTGTGTAATGCATAGTCAATATCTGCCATGTATGAGGTTAAACACTTGATTTTGTGAGTGTATGCTTGATTTTCACCCTCTGGATCAAGTACTGATCCTTGTAGTTCTAATATGTATTCACTTTTGCTATCCTCAAAGTACTGTTCTGTTGATGCAATGTCTGTTTTGCTTGGATAGTCTGAATCAATTTCACAATTGTATTGAATGCCTGGCAGTTCCAGTTTTTGTTCTGTTCCTTGTGCTTTGTATATTCCTCTTGCTTTGCACTTTCCTTTTGCTTTCTGCATGTAAGGATTTGATTTACTAGTTTGTATTTTACTATTACTACATTGCTGATTGTGTCAGATCATTGCACAGTAGGACCCACAAGTGCATATATTCTCATTATAGTTAGTTACACTTTCTCCTCATGTATCTACACGTGTATACCCCTATAAAAGACAGTATTGACTACTGGGTAAAGGGGATTCTTTTTCCCCTGACCCCTTACTTGAGTACTAGGTTATCCCAGTCAGTAGTTGAGTGAACTAAGGGCAATTAGAATTCTCTTGTGAGGAACAGTGAGTTTCCTTACATATTTTTGACTGTACCCACCTAGCACCAAAACCTCTTGCTGGACACTGAGGAACCAAAGGGTCTGATCAACCCTAGGTCTCCCTTGTTGTCTAGTACCCATCAGGAATTATTAGTGAGTAAAGTTACAATTTTCGAGTAGAAACAGAGACTACTTACTGGATTGGCCCCTAGTAGGTTCACAATGCTTTGGAATGCTGTGGAATGCTTCTGGAACACATTAGCACATATTAATATGGACCAGCACTGGATATGCTGGAGGTTCACATTGATTGGATGGGTTGAGGACCAGGCATCTGTGACAGTGAAAAGGAACAAACAGGTGTGTATTGAGTTTACAGACAATGGACAACAAGATTATCCATTGAATATTGATTACAATATGGCCACCAAGCCTTGACTAACAATTCCCAGAGAGTACCCAAGTCCAGATATTGATACTAACATGCCAGGATGTAAGTCCTTGTCTCTTGTAGGCTGGAGGCAACCTAATGAACCTATACCAGGTGATAAGTCCTTGTCTACACAAGGCTGGAGGCACTCTGATGAACTAGTACATACCAATAATGTAGAATTAAGGCATGTAACTGTACTAGTGTATATAGTTAGACAAACACACACTGTAGAGCAGACACTAGTGAGTACTGAACTTACTAGGCTCAAAGAAATAGCAAATAGTGGTACAGAGAGCAGAAATGCTCAGGCAATTGGATTCAAGGATTCATCCAATCAAGTACAGAAGGTCGAGTTTGAGGATTCAACTCACTGAGTACAGGTGATTGAGCTTGAGGATTTGCTCGATTGATTTCAGGCTACTGAGTTTGAGGATTCACTTGATAGAGAACAGGCAATTTGGTTTGAGGATTCACCAAGTTGATATAGAGAGCTAACAGTGAGCATTGAGGAATTTGCAAGCCAGTACAAGAGTTACAGAGTGTATATAGTTAGTATCAGTGAGAGTGTGGATGAGTATCCAGTGAGCACACTTACTTCAGAATGGAAACACATTGACAACAGCAATGTAGAGGGTAATGAGACACCTAAGACCCTTTTCAGCAGTAAAGAAAGTAGCCAGGACTCGAAGGACAAGAGTAACAGATAAGGCCAGGAGAGCCAGGCATTGAAACTACAGAGAATCAATGAGGAACAAGATTCCTAGAAGGCAAGTAAGACCTTCAGACACATTGCAAGAGCCAGAGTGATTGAGATAGACATAGGACATGTCAGCCCATTCCACAGTTTGATAGACATTGAAGATTTGAATAAGAGAACGTACAAGTTTGATGGAATGTACCAGGAAGAGGAGAAAGCAACTCCTTCATCAAACAAGAGCAGACTCAATAGTATAGTAACAGAAAAGTGTGAAACACTTCAGACAGGCTACAGAACGAAAGCCAGACGTGCCATAGTACCTACAGACAGTAGAGATCATAACTATTGATCTAAGAGTGTAGAAGAAACACTCAAGAGTCCAGACAAACGATTGCATTTGCAGAAAGCAAAAGGAAAGCACAAAGCAAAAGGAATACACAAAGTACAAGGAATGGAACGAAAACTGGAACTGCCAGGCATTCAATATGATTGTGATATTGATTCAGACTATCCAAGCAAAACAGACATTGCATTTACAGAACAGTACTTTGAGGATAGCAAAAGTGAATGCATATTAGAACTACAAGAATCAGTACTCAATCCAGAGGGCAAAAACCAAGCACACACCTACAAAATCAAGTGTTTAACCTTATACATGACAGATATCAACTATGTATTGTACAGGAGCAATGTACAGGAGTACTACAACAGATACAACACCCTAGCCAGGTCCAGGAATAAGAAAGAAAGTGAAATACCTGGATATATGTGGTCTCAAATAGAAATACTGAGTTTTTCAGGACATCAGAGTACCCCTTGTGAAAATAAAAGGAACAAACAATCCCATAGCAATACTTCACAATTGAAAGCAGTCCCAGGCAAGGCATACACTAGTGGTATTAGTGAGAACAATATTGATTCAGAGTGTAGCAAACTACACAGTTCAAAGCCACATATTGAGTACAGCAAGCATAAGAATAGCTTGAGCAGTAGTTCAAGAACAAACAATGGACACAAGCATAGTGAAGCACTGAATAATGTTCAGAAAGGCAGAGTTGCATCCATAAGACCTTCAGAGAGCCTAGCAAAGAATAGCTATGTATACAGAGTAATACAGAGCTCCAGGATACAGAGAAAGGGAAATTTCGACCCAGGATCAGACCCAGAAAGCAATAATTCGGATTCCTCTTCATCCAATGACTACAATCGAAGTAATGCTTTATTTGAACTGTCAGACATTGATTCGAGTGATACTGAAGCTACTAAGAAGTGCAAGAAATGCTTGAGAAAGAAACAGAACAAAGAACTCCTCAAATTGAAGATACAGATGTGCAGTACAGAACCAATAGCTCCTACAGTATACTCAGGTGAACCAGACTTGCAGAAGTACACAAAGTTTGTTATTGAAGTCAATCAGTACATGAAACAATCAGGACTTCATCATTTCCCTAAGAGCCAAGTAGGGATAATGCTAGGTTTTATTAAGGGAAAAGTAATGAATTTCTATTTGCAAAAGATTGCAAACTATGAGCATAGATGGACACTTGCTCAGTTCTTTAGAGGACTTATGGACTTTTGTTTCCCTTCCAACTTTGCTGAAATACTGCAGAAAGAGTTCAATACTTTAAAACAAGGTAATAGGAACATCCAGGATTATTTGTATGATCTAGAGATGAAAGCTACAAATCTAGGAGACATTTCTCAGCAAGATTTGACCAGACAGGCATAGTATGGATTGAATTCCAAGTACCAGAGGCAATTACAATTAGATTGCTTAAATCCAGACACTGTAGATTATTCAATCTTCAAGGATAGGCTTGAAAGTATTGAGAAAGCAAATGAATCCATAGGAATCAAATGGCATATAGATTCCAGACAACATTTCCATCTGTAAGGATGCAGCAATGATTCTCAGAGTGATTATTTGCATACAGACACTTCTGATAATTCAGGAAACAATCAATTCACTCTACAGGATAGTGAAAGCAATGATTCAGATCACAGTGACTCTAGTCAGGATATTACACATACTAGCAGTGTAAATGCCAAAGGAAAGGCCAGGCAATTGTATTATCCATCAAGGAACAATGACTAGCATGAAAGTGAGACAGAAAACAATCACAGGACATATGCTACAGGTTTCAAACATCATTCCCAATCGAAATTGGACAAAATGAGAGTGAAAGGACTATGTTTCATTTGCAAACAAGATGATCATTTAGTCAGGAATTGTCCTACTTGTAATACAATCAGATTGAACAATGTGCAGGATAATAGTTTGTAAGGATTTGATTTACTGGTTCGTATTTTACTATTACTACATTGCTGATCGCGTCAGATCATTGCACAGTGGGACCCACAAGCACATATATT
>NW_006760396.1:1956595-1974746 GCF_000271605.1 Fomitiporia mediterranea MF3/22 | reverse complement strand
GTACCCACCTAGCACCAAAACCCCTTGCTGGACACTGAGGAACTGAAGGGTCTGATCAACCCTAGGTCTCCCTCATTGTCTAGTACCCCTCAGGAATTTTTAGTGAGTAAAGTTACGATTTTCGAGTAGAAACAGAGACTACTTACTGGATTGGCCCCCAGTAGGTTCACAATGCTTCAGAACACTGTGGGACACTTCTGAAACACATTAACACATATCAATATGGACCAGCACTAGATACACTGGAGGTTTGCATTGATTGGATGGGTCAAGGACCAGGCATCCGTGACAGTGAAAAGGAACAAACAGGTGTGCATCAAGTTTACAGGCAATGGACAACAAGATTATCTATTGAATATTGGTTACAATGTGGCCACCAAGCCTTGACAGACGATTCCCAGAGGGTACCCAAGTCCGGATATTAATACTAACATGCCAGAATGTAAGTCCTTGTCCCTTGTGGGCTGGAGGCAACCCAATGAACCTATACCAGGTGATAAGTCCTTGTCTACACAAGGCTGGAGGCACCCTGATGAACTAGTACATACCAATAATGTAGAACTAAGGCATGTAACTGTACCAGCACATATAGTTAGACAAACACACACTGTAGAGCAGACACTAGCAAGTATTGACACTACTGGGCTCAAAGAAATAACAAACAAAGGTACAGAGAGTGGAAACACTCAGGCAATTGGATTCGAGGATTCGTCCAATCGAGTACAGAAGGTTGAGTTTGAGGATTCAACTCACTGAGTACAGGCAATTGAGCTTGAGGATTTGCTCTATCAATTTCAGGCTACTAAGTTTAAGGATTCACTCGATAGAGGACAGGCGATTTGGTTTGAGGATTCACCAAGTTGATATAGAGAGCTAACAGCAAGTATTGAGGAATTTGCAAGCTAGTACAAGAGTTACAGAGTGTATATAGTCAGTATCAGTGAGAGTGTGGATGAGTATCCAGTGAGCACACTTACTTCAGAACAGAAACACATTAACAACAGCAATGTAGAGGGCAATAAGACACCTAAGACCCTTTTAGGCAGCAAAGAAAGTAGCCAGGACTTGAAGGACAAGAGTAACAGACAAGGCTAGGAGAGCCAGGCATCAAAACTACAGAGAATCAATGAGGAACAAGATTTCCAGAAGGCAAGTAAGACCTTCAGACACATTGTAAGAGCCAGAGCGATTGAGATAGACATAGGACATGTCAGCCCATTCCACAGTTCGATAGACATTGACAATTTGAATAAGAGAACGTACAAGTTCAATGGAATGTATCAGGAAGAGGAGAAAGCAACTCCTTCATTAAACAAGAGCAGACTCAATAGTATAGCAACAGAAAAGTGTGAAACACTTCAGGCAGGCTACAGAACGAAAGCCAGACATGCTATAGTACCTACAGACAGTAGAGATCAGAACTATCAATCTAAGAGTGTAGAAGAAACGCTCAAGAGTCTAGACAAACTATTACATTCACAGAAAGCAAAAGGAATTTGCAAAGTAAAAGGAATACACAAAGCACAAGGAACAGAACGAAAACTGGAACTGCCAGGCATTCAATACAATTGTGAAATCGATTCAGACTATCCAAGCAAAACGGACATTGCATTTACAGAACAGTACTTTGAGGATAGCAAAAGTGAACACAAATTGGAACTGTAAGGATCAGTACTTGATCCAGAGGGTGAAAATCAAGTATACACCCACAAAATCAAGTGTTTAACCTCATACATGGCAGATATTGACTACACATTGTACAGGAGCAATGTACAGGAGTACTACAATGGATATGACACCCTAGCCAGGTCCAGGAATAAGAGAGAAAGCAAAATACCTAGATATATACAGTCTCAAATGGAAACATCGAGTTTTTCAGGACATCAGAGTATCCCTTACGAAAATAAAAGGAACAAACAATCCCATAGCAATACTTTGCAATTGAAAGCAGTCCCAGGCAAGGCAAACACTAGTGGTATTAGTGAGAACAATATTGATTCAGAGTGTAGTAAACTATACAGTTCAAAGCCACATATTGAGCACAGCAAGCATAAGAATAGCTCTAGCCATAGTTCAAGAACAAACAATGGACACAGGCATAGCAAAGCACTGAATAATGTTCAGAAAGGCAGATTTGAATCAGTAAGACCTTCAGAGAGCCTAGCAAAGAATAGCTATGCATACAGAGCAATACAGAGCTCCAGGATACAGAGAAAGGGAAATTTCGACCCAGGATCAGACCCAGAAAGCAATAATTCAGATTCCTCTTCATCCAATGACTACAATCGAAGTAATGCTTTATTCAAACTGTCAGACATTGATTTGAGTGATACAGAGCCTACTAAGAAGTGCAAGAAACGCTTGAGGAAGAAACAGAATAAAGAACTCCTCAAATTGAAGATACAGATGTGCAGTACAGAACTAATAGCTCCTACAGCATACTCAGGTGAACCAGACTTGCAGAAGTATACAAAGTTTGTCATTGAAGTCAATCAGTATATGAAACAATCAGGACTTCATCATTTCCCTAAGAGCCAAGTAGGGATAATGCTAGGTTTTATCAAGGGAAAAGTAATGAATTTCTATTTGCAAAAGATTGTGAACCACAAGCATAGATGGACACTTGCTCAATTCTTTAGAGGACTTATGGACTTTTGTTTCCCTTCCAACTTCACTGAAATACTGTAGAAAGAGTTCAATACTTCGAAACAAGGCAATAGGAACATTCAGGATTATTTGTACAATCTAGAGATGAAAGCTACAAATCTAGGAGACATTTCTCAGCAAGATTTGACTAGACAAGCATGGTATAGATTGAATTCCAAGTACCAGAGGCAATTATGATTAGATTGCTTAAATCCAGACACTGTAGATTATTCAATCTTCAAGGATAGGCTCGAAAGCATTGAGAAAGCAAATGAATCCATAGGAATCAAATAGCATATAGATTCTAGACGTCAATTCCATCTGCAAGGACACAGTAATGATTCTCAGAGTGATTATTTGTATACAGACAGTTCTGATAATTCAGGAAACAATCAATTCACTCTACAGGATAGTGAAAGTAATGATTCAGACCACAGTGACTCTAGTCAGGATACTACACATACAACTATTGTTTCAAGGAATCTAAGATGCTACAGGCACAAGGCAACACATACATGGACATTTCAGAGACACTACTACCAATTCTTAGAGCCACAAATCAAAACAATGCTCTTAAGAAATACAGGATGTTCACAGACAACAGGAATGCATACTAGGACATTAGGAAAGGACCTGAGATTGTTAGAAGATTGGAATATAACCAGCCAGATAGTATTATGGTTTACAAGGCAATGCAAATAGTAAACTGTGCAAGCAGGACAATCTGTCAAGCATTACTGGACTATAAAATACGACTACTCTTGGATACTGAGAAATATTTCAATCTAAACAATTCACACAGGTATTCTATTAAGTTAGAAGGCTACATCATGCATCAGAAGACAGAAATTGGTACATTGAGCAAGGCAAAGTGCATATACATTGAGAATACAATGATACTGCTTCAGAATAAGCATCAGGCATGGAGATACATCGACAGTGATAGAAAGACACAGACATACACATACACAGTCAATTCTATTCAGTACAGGAAGAGATACAGGATTAGTATTGAGTACTACAAAGGAACTATGTCAGTTGACATTGGAACACACATTTCCATCTTCAGGATTGAAGAAACAGTCAGTAATGAGCACAATCGAAGGAATTCACATAGAACAATGTTCTATAAGGTACAATTGGATGTTACACTACGAAACTATTCAGTTCATGATGAAGAATTGTTCAGAAACGTCAGAACCAGCTCAGACTACAAGGATATATTGTACAGAACACAGTTTCAGGAGAACATAAGGTATTACATTGCAAAATACACCTTCAGACAGTCAGGATTCATTGGAATAGACTCAGGATACTTTATCAGACGTATTATGAGTATCACAGGCACTCAAACAGATGTGCTAGCACACATATACTCAGGATACATAGTAAGAATCAAGGTATTCAAGCTACAGGATGACAATTACAACCTACAGGATGTAGAACCACTACAATCTATACACTACAATGATAGTAAGACACTACTGAGATCAGGAAACAATACGCATTGTATGGAACGAAGTACAGAAGTTCAGAGGGCAACTTCAAGCTAGAGAACAGGTTCGGAACCCGGACAATCTGCTCAATCTGCTCAATCTGCTCAAACAGATTATCACACTGCTTCAAGGGAAAGTGAAGGCAATATGCATACACTCAGCAAATATCAGAGCAATAGTGAATTAGCAATGATCAATCAGACTATTTGAGCATTCAGGCATGATACTTTAACACTACAGAAGGAAATAGAGTATCAAGAAGCTCAAGGACATCTATTGAACAATGATACAGTTCAATCTACTCTAGGAATGAGTAGTTACAATTGGTTCAAAGTACAAAAACATGCAGAAGACCTCTCCAGACACTACAAATATGTTCTAGGACTATACCAGACGTTTTACACCGAAAATGAAATCATATTTTGATGAGAGGGCAAGAGGCACACGCATTGCATTGCATACACACTCTTTGAGCATACAATCATGTTTGAACATACATTTCTCTTACATGGATTGCTACAGAACGATTTCACAAAGGACTTTGCAGTACCAGACAGTATCAGTACTACAGGAAACAGGACACACAATAGGTACATAAGGAAAGAATACATTAGTACAAGGACAAGGACACAGAAAGACAGGAAGTCAGTGCTAGAGTGTATTGATCCACACATGGATTTGCCAAATAAACAGAGAATTGGTAGCATACACTCAGGACTTCAGGCAGTGCTACTACACATACAGACAGGACTTTTCATTGAGACATACATGGAACAATGTAGCATACAGACAGTTACAGCATTCAGGAAAGTAGAGAACACTACTTGGACACAGTGTGATAGAACATCACACTATGAGACAGTAAAAGTATACTTGGATGATTCAGGAATTGAATCAGTCGACTTACAAAGACACAAACAAGTCAAGACACAAGGAAACAGTATGAGAACACAGTAGGACATTCATCACACACTGAGATACTGTGTATATAGACACATATCTAGTGATATTAGGCTCATACCTTACAATCTTATTGAATTCAAGGCAATATTTTCATTCAAGGACAGATATTACACTCTACATTACACTCTGCAATTAGTATTTGGACATCAAGCTCAACAGGATATCCAGTTTTGCATCACAGTTGGTTATTACACACAAAAGAACACACATTTGGAGACATTCTACCAATACAAGTACAAGGCACTACATTTGTAGGAACTAGTCTATTGGAAAAATCAAGGACATAGTAGAGGAATTTTGGAATACATCTCTGCTACCTATTATTGCATTACTATTCTACAGAAGTAGAGAAACATGCAAGGACAGCTAGAAGCCACAACACTAATCCATTCTATTGAGGAAGAAGGCTATAGCTTTGTTGATCAGGGATTTACCTCCGCACTTCCCGAAGACATGGGAGAAGAGAATATTTGCAATTACCACACTGCCAGAATTTCCACTTCTGTACATATCAATCTACACTGTGTGTCTCAGAATACTCAAGAGCTGAAACACCATATCTCCCTAGGAACTCCACCAATTCTCTTCGAAAAGTGTTGTATTGATAGCAACAATCAAGAGGCAACTTTTCTACTAATTGACTATACAGTAATATCGACTATGTTTAATTCTATTGACGTTTTATCTAGTTTCACATGGTTTGGAACCATGCTACCCACTGTCTGGAACACCACTACTGTCTCAATACTCACTGGATCGACTTCGGATCAGTTCAGAGAGGCAGTAATACATTACAAGGATGTTTCCCATACACATGGGCAAGGTATTTCTTTATTTACTTGTTACTAACTATTACTTTTAGTATGTTTTCCACCTTTTCTACTGATTTTTAGCATTTAGGACTAAATGCTAGAGGGTGAGTGTAAGGATTTGATTTACTGGTTTGTATTTTACTATTACTACATTGCTGATCATGTCAGATCATTGTACAGTGGGACTCACAAGCACATATATTCTCATTGTAGTTAGTTACACTTCCTCCTCATGTATCTACACGTGTATACCCCTATAAAAGACAGTATTGACTGCTGGGTAAAGGGGATTCTTTTCCCCTGACCCCTCGCTCGAGTACTAGGTTATCCTAGTCAGTAGTTGAGTGAACTAAGGGCAATTAGAATTCTCTTGTGAGGAACAGTGAGTTTCCTTACATAGTTCATCATCTAGTAATGTCAGTATTGGTTACACTGCTTTAGATAAGTTAGCAGACAACTTGGACAGTAAGAACTATATAGAATTAGAGTCGATTACAGACTATGACACAGATTCTTACATATCTAGCAGCAACATACATGTTTTATCAATTTGGATACTTTGTGAAGGCACTACTGAGGATTCAGTAACAGAACAAGAGAGTTCTGTAACAGAACACAAGTTCAGGCATACAAACAACACATTTGAAAGGGCAAATTCAGTATATTCAAGACCCTATGAGACTACAGCACTTAGGCATTGTACTACAGCACTTAGGCATGTATCAGGAAGAGGAGAAAGTAACTCCTTCATCAAACAAGAGCAGACTCGATAGTATAGCAAAAGAAAAGCATGAAACACTTCAGGCAGGCTACAGAACGAAAGCCAGACATGCTACAGTACCAAAAGACAATAGGGATCATAACTATCAATCTAAGAGTGTAGAAGAAACACTCAAGAGTCCAGACAAACTATTGCATTTGTAGTGTAAGGAAACTCACTGTTCCTCACAAGAGAATTCTAATCACCCTTAGTTCACTCAACTACTGACTGGGATAACCTAGTACTCGAGCAAGGGGTCAGGGGAAAAAGAATCCCCTTTACCTAGTGGTCAATACTGTCTTTTATAGGGGTATACACGTGTAGATACATGAGGAGAAAGTGTAACTAACTACAATGAGAATATATGCACTTGTGGGTCCCACTGTACAATGATCTGACACAATCAGCAATGTAGTAATAGTAAAATACAAACCAGTAAATCAAATCCTTACACTTGCCCTCTAGCATTTAGTCCTAAATGCTAAAAATCAGTAGAAAAGGCAGAAAACTTACTAAAAGTAACAGTTAGTAACAAGTAAATAATAAAATACCTTGCCCATACGTATGGGAAACATCCTTGTAATGTATTACTGCCTCTCTGAACTGATCCAAAGTCAATCCAGTGTGTATTGAGACAGTGGTGGTGTTCCAGACAGTGAGTAGCATGGTTCCAAACTATGTGAAACTAGATAAAACATTAATAGAATTAAACATAGTCAATATTACTGTATAGTCAATTGGTAGAAAAGTTTCCTCTTGATTGTTGCTATCAATACAACACTTTTTAAAGGGAATCAGTGGAGTTCCTGGGGAGATATGGTGTTTCAGCTCTTGAGTATTCTGAGATGCACAGTGTAGATTGATATGTATGGAAGTGGAAATTCCAGCAGTGTGGTAATTGCAAATATTCTCTTCTCCTGTGTCTTCAGGAAGCACAGAGGTAAATCCCTGATCAACAAAGCTATAGCCTTCTTCCTTAATAGAATGGATTAGCATTGTAGCTTCTAGCTGACCTTGTGTGTTTCTCTGCTCCTGTAGAATAGTAATACAATAACAGGTAGCAGAGATGTATTCCAAAATTTCTCTGCTATGTCCTTGATTTTTCTAATAGACTAGTTCCTGCAAATGTAGTGCCTTACACTCGTATTGGTAGAATGTGTCCAAATGTGTACTCTTTTGCTTACAATAATGAACTGTGATGCAAAACTGGATATCCTGTTGAGCTCAATGTTCAAATACTAATTGCAGAGTGCAACCTAGAGTGTAATATTCATCCTTGAATGAAAATATTGTCTCAAACTCAATGAGATTGTAATGTATGAGCCTAATATCACTAGATATGTGAGTATATACACAGTATCTCTGTGTACAATGAATGTCCTGCTGTATTCTCATACTGTTTCCTTGTGTCTCAACTCGTTTGTGTCTTTGTAAGTTGACTGATTCGATTCCTGAATCATCCAAGTATACTTTTGCTGTCTCATGGTGTGATGTTCTATCACAAAATGTCTAAGTAGTGTTCTCTACTTTCCTGAATGCCATAACTGTCTGTATGCTGTGTTGTTCCATGTATGTCTCAATAAAATGTCCTGTCTGTATGCACAGTAGCACTGTCTGAAGTCCTGAGTGTATGCTACCAATTTTCTGTTCATTTGGCAAATCCATGTGTGGATCAATGTGCTCTAGCACTGACTTCCTGTCTTTCTGTGTCCTTGTCCTTGTGCTGATGTATTCTTTCCTTATGTACCTATTGTGTGTCCTGTTTCCTATAGTACTGATACTGTCTGGTCCTGCAAAGTCCTTTGCAAAATCGTTTCATAGTATCTTAAGTAAGAAAATTGTATGTTCAAACATGATTGTATGCTCAAAGAGTGTGTATGCAATGTAATGCATGTGCCTCTTGCCCTCTCATTGAAATATGACTTCATTTTCAGTGTTAAACGTCTAGTACTGTCCTAAAACATATCTGTAGTGTCTGGAGAGGTCTTCTGTGTGATTTTGTACTTCAAACTGATTGTAACTACTCATTCCTAGAGTAGATTGAACTGTATCATTGTTCAATAGATGTCCTAGAGTGTCCTGATACTCTGTTTCCTTCTGTAGCATTGAAGTATCATTCCTGTGTGCTCAAATAGTCTGTTTGATCATTGCTAATTCACTATTGCTCTGATCTTCACTGGCTGTATGTGTATTGCCTTCACTTTCCCTTGAAGCAGTGTGATAATCTGTTTGAGCAGATTGAGCAGATTGAGTGGATTGTCTGGGTTCTGAACCTGTTCTCTGGCTTGAAGTCACCCTCTGAACTTCTGTACTTTGTTCCATACAAAGTGTATCCATTCCTGATCTCAGTAGTGTCTTACTATCATTGTGTTACATAGATTGTAACTGTTTTACATCCTGTAGATTGTAATTGTCATCCTGTAGCTTGAATATTATAATCCTTACTATGTATCCTGAGTATATGCACACTAGCACATCCGTTTGAGTGTCTGTGATGTCCATTCTATGTCTAATAAAGTATCCTGAGTCTATTCCAATGAATCCTGACTGTCTGAAGGTGTATTTTGCAATGTAATACCTTATGTTCTCCTGAAACTGTGTTCTGTACAGTATATCCTTGTAGTCTGAGCTGGTTCTGACGTTTCTGAATAATTCTTTGTTATGAACTGAATAGTTTTGTAGTGTAACATCCAATTGTACCTTATAGAACGTTGTTCTATGTGAATTACTTTGATTGCACTCATTACTGACTGTTTCTTCAATCCTGAAGATGGAAATGTCTGTTCTGATGTTAACTGACATAGTTCCTTTGTAGTACTCAATACTAATCCTGTATCTCTCCCTGTACTGAATAGAATCGACTGTGTATGTGTATGTCTGTGTCTTTCTATCACTGTTGATGTATCTCCATGCCTGATGCTTATTCTGAAGCAGTATCATCTTATTCCTGATGTATATACACTTTGCCTTGCTCAATGTGCCAATGTCTGTCTTCTGATGCATGATGTAGCCTTCTAACTTAATAGAATACCTGTGTGAATTGTTTAGATTGAAATATTTCTCAGTATCCAAGAGTAGTCATAGTTTATAGTCCAGTAATGCTTGATAGATTGTCCTGCTTGTGCAGTTTACTATTTGTATTGTCTTGTAAACCATAATACTATCTGGCTGGTTATATTCTGATTGTCTAACATTCTCAGGTCCTTTCCTAATGTCCTGGTACACATTCCTGTTGTCTGTGAACAGCCTGTATTTCTTAAGAGCATTGTTTTGATTTGTTACTCTAAGAATTAGTAGTTGTGTCTCTGAAATGTCCATATATGTGTTGCCTTGTGCCTGTAGCATCTTAGAATCCTTGAAACAATGGTTGTATGTGTGTTTCCTAGTCCTTTCCATGTGCCATACGTATCTGTAGTCCTGTAGAATCCTTTCTACACTGTATACCTGTGCTTTTGAGTGTAAAATGTCATTGTATACACTATACAATTGTCTATCTCAATGTTTAGACTTCCTACAATGTTTATTCCTGTACTGAATGCCTGTAGTACAATTCCATCAAACTTGTACGTTCTCTTATTCAATTCCTTAATGTCTATCAAACTGTGGAATGGGCTGACATGTCTTATGTCTATCTCAATTGCTCTAGCTCTTGCAATGTGTCTGAAGGTCTTACTTGCCTTCTGGAGATCTTGTTCCTCATCAGATCTCTGTAATTCTGATGCCTGGCTCTCCTGGCCTTGTCTGTTACTCTTGTCCTTCAAGTCCTGGCTGCTTTCTTCACTGTCTAAAAGGGTCTTAGGTGTCTCATTGCCCTCTACATTACTGTTGTTAATGTGTTTCCATTCTGAAGTAAGTGTGCTCACTAGATACTTATCCATACTCTCACTGATACTGACTATATACACTATGTACTCCTTGTATTGGCTGGCAAATTCCTTGATGCTTGCTGTTAGCTCTCTATATTGACTTGGTGAATCCTCAAACCAAATCACCTGTCCTCTATTGAGTGAATCCTCAAACTTGGTAGCCTGAAATTGATAGAGCAAATCCTCAAGCTCAATTGCCTGTACTCAGTGAGTTGAATCCTCAAACTCGACCTTCTGTACTCAATTGGACAAATCCTCAAATCCAATCACCTGTTCATCCTGAACTTGACTGTCTGAATCCTTAAGAACAATTGCTTGAGTGTTTCCACTCTCTGTACCTTTGTTTGCTATTTCTTTGAGCCTAGTAGTGTCAATACTTGCTAGTGTCTACTCTATAGTGTGTGTTTGTCTAACTATATGTGCTGGTACAGTTACATACCTTAATTCTACATTATTGGTATGTAGTAGTTCATTAGGGTGTCTCCAGCCTTGTGTAGACAAGGACTTATCACCTAGTATAGGTTCATCAGGTTGCCTTCAGCCCACAAGAGACAAGGACTTACATCCTAGCATGTTAGTATTGATATCCAGACTTGGGTACCCTCTGGGAATCGTCTGTCAAGGCTTGGTGGCCACATTGTAATCAATATCCAATGGATAATCTTGTTGTCCATTGCCTGTAAACTTAATACACACCTGTTTGTTCCTTTTCACCATCATGGATGCCTAGTCCTCAACCCATCCGATTGATGCAAACCTCCAGTGTATCCAGCACTGGTCCATATCAATATGTGATAATGTGTTCCAGAAGTGTTCCACAGTGTTCTGAAGCATTGTGAACCTACTGGGGGCCAATCCAGTAAGTAGTCTCTGTTTCTACTCAAAAATTGTAACTTTACTCACTAAAAATTCCTGAGGGGTACTAGACAACAAGGGAGACCTAGGGTTGATCAGACCCTTTGGTTCCTCAGTGTCCAGCAAGGGGTTTCAGTACTAGGTGGGTACAGTCAAAAATATGTAAGGAAACTCACTGTTCCTCACAAGAGAATTCTAATCACCCTTAGTTCACTCAACTACTGACTAGGATAACCTAGTACTTGAGTGAGGGGTTAGGGGAAAAGAATTCCCTTTACCCAGTGGTCAATACTGTCTTTTATAGGGGTATACACGTGTAGATACATGAGGAGGAAGTGTAACTAACTATAATGAGAATATATGTGCTTGTGGGTCCTACTGTGTAATGATCTGACACAATCAGCAATGTAGTGATAATAAAATACAAACCAGTAAATCAAATCCTTACAGTAGATATTAACTACACATTGCACAGGAGCAATGTACATGAGTACTACAATGGATACAACACCCTAGCCAGGCCCAGGAATAAGAGAGAAAGTGAAATACCTGGATATATACAGTCTCAAATGGAAACATCAAGTTTTTCAGGACATCAGAGTATCCCTTACAAAAATAAAAGGAACAAACAATCCTATAGCAATACTTTGCAATTGAAAGCAGTCCCAGGCAAGGCATACACTAGTAGTATTAGTGAGAACAATATTGATTCAGAGTGCAGCAAACTACACAGTTCAAAGCCACATATTGAGTACAGTAAGTATAAGAATAGCTCTAGCAGTAGTTCAAGAACAAACAATGGACACAGGCATAGCAAAGCATTGAATAATGTTCAGAAAGGCAGATTTGCATTAGTAAGACCTTCAGAGAGCCTAGCAAAGAATAGCTATGCATACAGAGTGATACAGAGCTCTAGGATACAGAGAAAGGGAAATTTTGACTTAGGATCAGACCCAGACAGTAATAATTCAGATTCCTCTTCATCTAATGACTACAATTGAAGTAATGTTTTATTCAAACTGTCAGACATTGATTTGAGTGATACAGATAGCTACATTGAGGCACAGACAACTGTATAGTGTATACAATAACATTTTATGCTTAAAAGCACAGGCATACAGTGTAGAAAGGACTCTACAAGACTATGGATACACATGGCACATGGAAAGGACTAGGAAACACACATACAACTATTGTTTCAAGGAATCTAAGATGCTACAGGTGTAAGGCAACACATACATGAACATTTCAGAGACACTACTACTAATTCTTAGAGCCACAAATCAAAACAATGCTTTTAAGAAATATAGGCTGTTCACAGACAACAGGAATGCATACCAGGACATTAGGAAAGGACCTGAGATTGTTAGACGATTGGAATATAACCAGCCAGATAGTATTATGGTTTACAAGGCAATGCAAATAGTAAACTGTACAAGCAGGACAATCTATCAAGCATTACTGGACTATAAAATACAACTACTCTTGGATACTGAGAAATATTTCAATCCAAACGATTCACACAGGTATTCTATTAAGTTAGAAGGCTACATCATGTATTGGAAGACAGAAATCAGCACATTAAGTAAGGCAAAGTGTATATACATTAAGAATAAGATGATACTGCTCTAGAATAAGTATCAGGCATGGAGATACATTGACAGTAATAGAAAGACACAGACATATGCATACACAGTCAATTCTATTCAGTACAGGAAGAGATACAGGATTAGTATCAAGTACTACAAAGGAACTATGTCAGTTGACATTGGAACAGACATTTCCATCTTCAAAATTGAAGAAACAATCAGTACAGAGCACAATCGAAGTAATTTGCATAGAACAACATTCTATAAGGTACAATTGGATGTTACACTATAAAACTATTCAGTTCATGACAAAGAATTGTTCAGAAACATTGAGACCAGCTTGAAGCACAAGGATCTATAGTATACATTGTATCTAAGGCAGAACATAAGGTATTACATTGTGAAATACACCTTCAGACAGCCAGGATTCATTGGAATAGACTCAGGATACTTTATTAGATGTAGTATGAGCATTACAGACACTCAAATGGATGCACTAGCATACATATACTCAGGATACATAGTAAGAATCAAGGTATTCAAGCTACAGGATGACAATTACAATCTACAGGATGTAGAACTGCTACAATCTATACAACATAAGGATAGTAAGACACTACTGAGATCAGGAATGGATACACTTTGTATGGAACAAAGTACAGAAGTTTAGAGGGCAACTTCAAGCCAGAGAACAGGTTCAGAACCTGGACAATCTGCTCAATCTGCTCAATCTGCTCAAACAGATTATCACACTGCTTCAAGGGAAAGCAAAGGCAATATGTATACAGCCAGCAAAGATCAGAGTGATAGTGAATTAGGAATGATTGATCAGACTATTTGAGCACACAGGAATGATATTTCAGCATTTCAGAAGGAAATAGAGTATCAGGACACTCTAGGACATTTATTAAACAATGATACAGTTCAATCTACTCTAGGAATGAGTAGCTACAATCAGTTTGAAGTACGAAAACATGTAGAAGACCTCTCCAGACACTATAGATATGTTCTAGGACTATACTAGATGTCTTACACTGAAAATGAAGTTATATTTTGATGAGAGGGCAAAAGGCACACACATTGTATTACATACACACTCTTTGAGCATACAACCTACATGTTTGAGTGTACATTTTTCTTACTTGAGATACTATGAAACGATTTTGCAAAGGACTTTGTAGGACTAGACAGTATCAGTACTACAGGACACAGGACACACAATAGGTACATAAGGAAAGAATACATTGGAACAAGGACAAGGACACAGAAAGACAGGAAGTCAGTACTAGAGTGTATTGATCCACACATGGATTTGCCAAATGAACAGAGAATTGGTAGTATACACTCAGGACTTCAGACAGTACTACTGTACATACAGACAGGACATTTCATTGAGACATACATGGAACAATGTAGTATACAGACAGTTACAGCACTCAGGAAAGTAGAGAACACTACTTGGACATTTTGTGATAGAACATTACACTATGAGACATTGAAAGTACACTTGGACAATTCAGGAATCAAATCAATTGACTTACAAAGACATGAACAAGTTGAGACACAAGGAAACAGTATGAGAATACAGTAGGACATTCATTGCATACAGAGATACTGTACATATACACACATATCTAGTAATATTAGGCTCATACCTTACAATCTCATTGAATTCAAGACAATATTCTCATTCAAGGACAGATATTACACTCTATGTTACACTCCACAATTAGTATTTGAACATTGAGCTCAACAGGATATCCAGTTTTGCATCACAGTTTGTTATTACAAGCAAAAGAGTACACATTTGGACATATTATACTAATACAAGCACAAGGCATTACATTTGCAGGAACTAGTCTATTGGAAAAATCAAGGACATAGCAGAGGAATTTTGGAATACATCTCTACTACATGTTATTACATTACTATCCTACAGGAACAAGAATTTGCACAAGGTTAGTTAGAAGCCACAACACTAATACATTCTATTGAGGAAGAAGGCTATAGCTTTGTCAATCAGGGATTTACCTCTGTGCTTCCTGAAGACACAGGAGAAGAGAATATTTACAATTACTATGCTGCTGGAATTTCTACTTCTGTACATATTGATCTACACTGTGTGTCTCAGAATACTCAAGAGCCAAAACACCATATCTCCCCAGGAACTCTACTGATTCTCTTCAAAAAGTGTTGTATTGATAGTAACAATCAAGAGGCAACTTTTCTACTAATTGACTATACAGTAATATTGACTATGTTTAATTCTATTAACATTTTATCTAGTTTCACATAGTTCAGAACCATGCTACTCACTGTCCAGAACACCACCACTGTCTCAATACACACCAGATTGACTTTGGATCAGTTCAGAGAGGCAGTACTACATTATGAGGATGTTTCCCATATGCATGGGCAAGGTATTTTATTATTTACTTGTTACTAACTGTTACTTTAAGTAAGTTTTCTGCCTTTTCTACTAATTTTTAGCATTTAGGACTAAATGCTAGAGGGCAAGTGTAAGGATTTGATTTACTGGTTTGTATTTTATTATCACTACATTGCTGATTGTGTCAGATCATTGCACAGTGGGACTCACAAGTGCATATATTCTCATTGTAGTTAGTTACACTTCCTCCTCATGTATCTACACATGTATACCCTTATAAAAGACAGTATTGACTGCTGAGTAAAGGGGATTCTTTTCCCCTGACCCCTTGCTCGAGTACTAGGTTATCCCAGTCAGTAGTTGAGTGAACTAAGGGTGATTAGAATTCTCTTGTGAGGAACAGTGAGTTTCCTTACACTACAGAAGGAAATAGAGTATTAGGAAGCTCTAGGACATTTATTAAGTAATGATACAGTTTAATCTACTCTAGGAATAAGTAGCTACAATCAGTTTGAAGTACAAAATCATGTAGAAGACCTCTCTAAACACTCTAGACAGGTTTCAGGACTATACTAAATGTTTTACACTGAAAATGAAGTCATATTTTGATGAGAGGGTGAGAGGCACACACATTGTATTACATACACACTCTTTGAGCATACAAGCTATAGGTTTGAACATACAATTTTCTTACTTGAGATACTACAAAACAATTTTGTAAAGGACTTTATAGGACTAGACAGTATTAGTACTATAGGAAACAGGACACACAATAGGTACATAAGGAAAGAATACATTAGCACAAGGACAAGGACACAGAAAGACAGGAAGTCAGTACTAGAACACATTGATCCACATATGGATTTGCTAAATGAACAGAGAATTGATAGTATACACTCAGAACTTTAGGTAGTACTACTATACATACAGACAGAACATTTTATTGAGACATACATAGAACAACACAGTATACAGACAGTTACAGTACTCAGGAAAGTAGAGAACACTACTTAGACATTTTGTGATAGAACATTACACTATGAGACAGTGAAAGTATACTTAGATAATTCAGGAATTGAATCAGTCAACTTACAAAAACACAAACAAGTTGAGACACAAGGAAACAGTATGAGAATACAGTAGGACATTCATTGTACACAGAGATACTATACATATACACACATATCTAGTGATATTAGGCTCATACCTTATGATCTGTAAGGATAGGTATACTAGCCTTATACAAAGATTCTCTCTTTACCAGCACACTCAACTACTGACTGGGATAACCTAGTAATTGAGTGCTGAGAAGGAGAAAGAATCCCCTAACCCTTAGCTCAAAAACCCTTTATATATACGTATACACATGTAGTAGGATACAGGGTAGTCTAGTGAACAAAAAGGAAAACACCCACAAGCACCTACAACACATGTTGTGCAAATGTGCAGGTAGTACAATCGTTACACTCACCCTCTAGCATTTAGTCCTAAATGCTAAGGGAGTTAGTACTGGAATAAACAAAATAACAACACAAAAACAAAAGAAAACGTTAGTAACTTACTACAAAGTTCAGTACTGCTGTGCTAGGACGTTCTCCACAGCCATGGATGTGTCTTCAATCAGTCCTGTAGTGGACTGGACGTGTTCCTGTCTGGCTTGGACATGTTCTGTAGCAGAACTGGTGGAACTCATAGCAGATTGGTTGGAATGGCTGTTGGATTGAGCAGAAAGTAGTGGATTCAGTAGTAGAGTAATGCCTTGAGTGTTGAATGAGCTCAGAGCACTCATATTGAGTACTGAAGTAAGATTGGTGGACGTTGAGGGCAATTGCAAATTGATCTGAGGACGTTTGCAGTTGTGTGAGTAGAATATAGTAGTTCCATTGTTGATTTGCTCAGCTCTACACTTCACACCTAAGTAAAACAGTAAGGTATATATGCTTGTAATAATATAATGCAGAATATATGTGTATTTACCTTGGTTCAAAGCCATGTTCTTATGGTATACAAAGTCCTGGGACACTTGTATCATCTTAGCATGTTGAACACAGTCTTGGAACAGTAGTAGCAGGCTCAGTCTTGCATGAGAAGGAACGTGGAAGTTATACAAGTGTAATACAATAAGATAATGCTCTGGGAGTTGTATAGTAGGGTCGAGGGAATTGTTGTGGATAGCCCTGGAGAAAGCTGCAATCTCCTTGAGCTCCTCTCAATCAAAAACATAGTCAGTACTTGTACTGTGGTTGTGAGTAACCTAATCCTGCATGATTGGTTGTGCTCAAGGGCCAACTAAGAGTTGTAGAGGAGGATGAGGCATATTTGTGCCTTGTAGAAAAGCAGATGCAAATGTATGAGTAACAGATTCTTGAGTAGTAGACATGATATACACAGTAAAGTGACTATATACACAGTTTTTAAAGCCTTTGCATATGTCTACCTGTATGTTCATGCTGTAGCATTGTGTTTGAAAGGTTGCCTCATGTTTTACTAGACTGATACTAACCTGAGGGTCATCAGTATTGAGTTTTCCCTTTCCTAGAGTTAGTACATCAATAGAATCAATTCCAAGTATGTCTAAGTATTCCTTTAATGCCTCAAGGTGTGCAATTTTATCATAGGGTAGCCATGTGTGATCTCTGGACTTCCATAGTACTTTGAACAAAGCAGTAGTCCCTTGTCCTGTGTGAGTTTCAATCAAATCTACTGTCCATTCCTTGTTCTCATTGTTAATCCAGTAACTTGTCCTACTTCCCTTCAGGGAATAATCTATCATTG
>NW_006760396.1:1943541-1949508 GCF_000271605.1 Fomitiporia mediterranea MF3/22 | reverse complement strand
GGAACTCCACCAATTCCCTTCAAAAAGTGTTGTATTAATAGTAACAATCAAGAGGCAACTTTTCTACTAATTGACTATACAGTAATATTGACTACATTTAATTCTATTAATGTTTTATCTAGTTTCACATAGTTCAGAACCATACTACTCACTGTCTAGAACACTACTACTGTCTTAATACTCACCAGATCAACTTTGGATCACTTTAGAGAGTGTAAGGATTTGATTTACTGGTTTGTATTTTATTATTACTACATTGCTGATTGTGTCAGATCATTACACAGTAGGACCCACAAGTGCATATATTCTCATTGTAGTTAGTTACACTTTCTCCTTATGTATCTACACATGTATACCCCTATAAAAGACAGTATTGACTGCTGGGTAAAGGGGATTCTTTTCCCCTGACCCCTTGCTCAAGTACTAGGTTATCCTAGTCAGTAGTTGAGTGAACTAAGGGTAATTAGAATTCTCTTGTGAGGAACAGTGAGTTTCCTTACATAATTTTGACTGTACCCACTGTAAGGATTTGATTTACTGGTTCGTATTTTATTACTACTACATTGCTGATTGTGTCAGATCATTGCACAGTGGGACCCACAAGCACATATATTCTCATTGTAGTTAGTTACACTTCCTCCTCATGTATCTACACGTGTATACCCCTATAAAAGACAGTATTGACCACTGGGTAAAGGGGATTCTTTTCCCCTGACCCCTCACTCAAGTACTAGGTTATCCCAGTCAGTAGTTGAGTGAACTAAGGGCGATTAGAATTCTCTTGTGAGGAACAGTGAGTTTCCTTACATATTTTTGACTGTACCCACCTAGCACTGAAACCTCTTGCTGGATGCTGAGGAACTGAAGGGTCTGATCAACCCTAGGTCTCCCTCATTGTCTAGTACCCCTCAGGAATTTTTCGTGAGTAAAGTTACAATTTTCGAGTAGAAACAGAGACTACTTACTGGATTGGCCCCTAGTAGGTTCACAATGCTTCAGAACGCTGCGGAACGCTTCTGGAACACATTATCACATATCAATATGGACCAGTGCTGGATATGCTGGAGGTTTGCATCGATCAGATGGGTTGAAGACCAGGCATCCATGACGGCGAAAAGGAACGAACAGGTGTGCATCAAGTTTACAGGCAATAGACAACAAGATTACCCATTGAATATTGATTACAATGTGGCCACCAAGCCTTGACTGACGATTCCCAGAGGGTACCCAAGTCTGGATATCGATACTAACATGCCAGGATGTAAGTCCTTGTCCCTTGTGGGCTGGAGGCAACCCAATGAACCTATACCAGGTGATAAGTCCTTGTCTACACAAGGCTGGAGGCACCCTGATGAACTAGTACATACCAATAATGTAGAACTAAGGCATGTAACTGTACCAGCACATATAGTTAGACAAACACACACTGTAGAGCAGACACCAGCAAGTATTGACACTACTAGGCTCAAAGAAATAGCAAACAGCAGTACAGAGAGCAGAAACACTCAGGCAATTGTTCTTGAGGATTCAGACAGTCGAGTTCAGGATGAACAGGCGATTGGATTCGAGGATTCGTCCAATCAAGTACAGAAGGTTGAGTTTGAGGATTCAACTCACTGAGTACAGGCAATTGAGCTTGAGGATTTGCTTGATCGATTTCAGGCTACTGAGTTTGAGGATTCACTCAATAGAGGACAGGCAATTTGGTTTGAGGATTCACTGAGTCAATATAGAGAGCTAACAGCAAGCATCAAGGAATTTGCAAGCTAGTACAAGAGTTACAGAGTGCATATAGTCAGTATCAGTGAGAGCATGGATGAGTATCCAGTGAGTGCACTCACTTCAGAACAGAAACACATTGACAACAGCAATGTAGAGGGCAATGAGACACCTAAGACCCTTTTAGGCAGCAAAGAAAGCAGCCAGGACTCAAAGAACAAGAGTAACAAAGGCTAGGAGAGCCAGGCATCAAAACTACAGAGAATCAATGAGGAACAAGATTTCCAGAAGGCAAGTAAGACCTTCAGACACATTGCAAGAGCCAGAGCAATTGAGATAGACATAGGACATGTCAGCCCATTCCACAGTTTGATAGACATTGATGATTTGAATAAGAGAACGTACAAGTTCGATGGAATGTATCAGGAAGAGGAGAAAGCAACTCCTTCATCAAACAAGAGCAGACTCAATAGTATAGCAACAGAAAAGTGTGAAACGCTTCAGGCAGGCTACAGAACGAAAGCCAGACATGCCATAGTACCTACAGACAGTAGAGATCAGAACTATTGATCTAAGATTGTAGAAGAAACGCTCAAGAGTCCAGACAAACAATCACATTTGCAGAAAGCAAAAGGAAAGTGCAAAGCAAAAGGAATATGCAAAGCACAAGGAACGGAACGAAAACCAGAACTGCCAGGCATTCAATACGATTGTGAAATCGATTCAGACTATCCAAGCGAAACAGACATCGCATCAACAGAACGGTACTTTGAGGATAGCAAAAGTGAATGCAAATTGGAACTACAAGGATCAGTACTTGATCCAGAGGGCGAAAATCAAGCATACACCCACGAAATCAAGTGTTTAACCTCATACATGGTAGATATTGACTACACATTGCACAGGAGCAATGTACAGGACTACTACAATGGATACAACACCCTAGCCAGGTCCAGGAATAAGAGAGAAAGCGAAATACCTGGATATATACAGTCTCAAATGGAAATACCAAGTTTTTCAGGACATCAGAGTATCCCTTGCAAAAATAAAAGGAACAAACAATCCCATAGCAATACTTTGCGATTGAAAGCAGTCCCAGGCAAGGCATACACTAGTGGTATTAGTGAGAACAATATCAATTCAGAGCACAGCAAACTACACAGTTCAAAGCCACATATTGAGTACAGCAAGCATAAGAATAGCTTGAGCAGTAGTTCAAGGACAAACAATGGACACAGGCATACAGTGTAGAAAGGATTCTACAAGACTACAGATACGCATGGCACATGGAAAGGACTAGGAAACATGCATACAACCATTGTTTCAAGGATTCTAAGACACTACAGGCACAAGGCAACACATATATAGACATTTCAGAGACACTACTACTAATTCTTAGAGCCACAAATCAAAACAACACTCTTAAGAAATACAGGCTGTTCACAGACAACAGGAATGCGTACCAGGACATCAGGAAAGGACCTGAGATTGTTAGAAGATTGGAATACAACCAGCCAGATAGTATTATGGTTTACAAGGCAATGCAAATAGTAAACTACACAAGCAGGACAATCTATCAAGCATTACTGGACTATAAAATACGACTACTCTTGGATACTGAGAAATATTTCAATCTAAACGATTCACACAGGTATTCTATTAAGTTAGAAGGCTACATCACACATCAGAAGACAGAAATCAGTACATTGAGCAAGGAAAAGTGTATATACATCAGGAATAAGATGATACCACTTCAGAGTAAGCATCAGGCATGGAGATACATCAACAGCGATAGAAAGACACAGACATACACATACACAGTCGATTCTATTCAGTACAGGAAGGTATTCGAAAGCGAAGAACCGCTACAGACAATTTCAGGACCAGTAGAATGTTCAGACATTCAGGTATATCAATTCTACAACATCAGAACAGACATTTCCAGCTTCAGGATTGAAGATACAGTGTACAATGAGTATGATCGAAGGAATTCACATAGAACAACGTTCTATAAGGTACAATTGGATGTTACACTACGGAACTACTCAGTTCATGATGAAGAACTGTTGGAAAACGCCAAAACCAGTTCAGAACACAAGGATATATTGTACAGAACACAGTTTCAGGAGAACATAAGGTATTACATTGCGAAATACACCTTCAGACAGCCAGGATTCATTGGAATAGACTCAGGACACTCTATCAGACATAGTATGAGCATCACAGGCACTCAAATGGATGTGCTAGTGCACATATACTCAGGATACATAGTAAGGATCACAATATTCAAGCTACAGGATGACAATTACAACCTACAGGATGTAAAACCACTACAATCTATGCAACATAATGATAGTAAGACACTATTGAGATCAGGAACGGATACGCTTCGTATGGAACGAAGTACAGAAGTTCAGAGGGTGACTTCAAGCCAGAGAACAGGTTTGGAACCCGGACAATCTGCTCAATCTGCTCAATCTGCTCAAACGGATTATCACACTGCTTCAAGGGAAAGCAAAGGCAATACGCATACAGCCAGCAAATATCAGAGCAATAGTGAATTAGTAATGATCAAACAGACTATTCAAGCATTCAGGCATGATACTTTAATGCTACAGAAGAAAACAGAGCATCAGGATGCTCCAGGACATCTATTGAACAATGATACAGTTCAATCTACTCTAGGAATGAGTAGTTACAATCAGTTTGAAGTACGAAATCATGCAGAAGACCTCTCCAGACAATACAGATATGTTCTAGGACAGTACCAGACGTTTTACACCGAAAATGAAGTCATATTTCGACGAGAGGGCGAGAGGCACACACATTGCATTGCATACACACTCTTTGAGCATACAATCTACATGTTTGAACATACAATTCTCTTACATGGATTGCTACAGAACAATTTTACAAAGGACTTTGTAGTACCAGACAGTATCAGTACTACAGGAAACAGAACACATGATAGGTACATGAGGAAAGAATACATCAGCACAAGGACAAGGACACAGAAATACAGGAAGTCAATGCTAGAGCACATTGATCCACACATGGATTTGCCAAATGAACAGAGAATTGGTAGCATACACTCAGGACTTCAGGCAGTGCTACTGTGTATACAGACAGGACATTTCATTAAGACATACATAGAACAACACAGTATACAGACAGTTATGGCACTCAGGAAAGTAAAGAACACTACTTAGACATTTTGTGATAGAACATTGTACCATGAGACAGTGAAAGTATACTTGGACAATTCAGGAATCAAATCAGTCAACTTACAAAGGTACAAACGAGTTGAGACACAAGGAAACAGTATGAGAATACAGCAGGACATTCATTACACACAGAGATACTATACATATACACACATATCTAGTGATATTAGGCTCATACATTATGATCTCATTAAATTCAAGGTGATATTTTCATTCAAGGACAGATATTACACTCTAGGTTGCACTCTGTAATTAGTATTCAGACATTAGGCTCAACAGGATATTCAGTTTTGCATCACAGTTGGTTATTGCACACAAAAGAGTACACATTTGGATCAATATGAGTACAAGGCATTACATTTGCAGGAACTAGTCTATTGGAAAAATCAAGAACATAGTAGAGGAATTTTGGAATACATCTCTACTACCTATTATTACATTACTATTCTACAGGAACAAGAATTTGTACAAGGTCAGCTAGAAGCTACAATACTAATACATTCTATTAAGGAAGAAGGCTATAGCTTTGTTGATCAGGGATTTACCTCTGCACTTCCCAAAGATGCAGGAGAAGAGAATATTTGCAATTACCATGCTGCCAGAATTTCCACTTCTGTATATATTGATCTACACTGTGTGTCTCAGAATACTCAAGAGCCAAAACACCATATCTCCCCAGGAACTCTACTGATTCTCTTCGAAAAGTGTTGTATCAATAGCAACAATCAAGAGGCAACTTTCCTACTAATTGACTATACAGTAATATTGACTATGTTTAATTATATTGATGTTTTATCTAGTTTCACATGGTTTAGAACCATGCTACTCACTGTCCAGAACACTACCACTGTCTCAATACTCACCAGATCAACTTTGGATCACTTCAGAGAGGCAGTGATACATTACAAGGATGTTTCCCATATGCATGGGCAAGGTATTTTATTATTTACTTGTTACTAACTGTTACTTTTAAGTAAGTTTTCTGCCTTTTCTACTGAATTTTAGCATTTAGGACTAAATGCTA
>NW_006760396.1:1929123-1939523 GCF_000271605.1 Fomitiporia mediterranea MF3/22 | reverse complement strand
ACAAGAGTATGTCTCAGATGATATAAACTACATTACAAGCAATGACGAACGATGATGGAATACTTTCCATCATACATTCTACATCTGAGACATACCTACATAGTATATATAGACTAACTAATCAACAGACAATGAAGCAAGCTGCAAGAGAGCAAGCCAAGTCCACTATCCCCCCTCTTTGTGTGATCCCTCTAAGCCTCTCACATAACCTCTCTTCCCCTTTCTTAACAGGTTATGAGCCTTGAGCTCCCTGCCTACACTTTATCTACACTCTACTATGTCTATGCTCTATACAGTTCTATGCATCACATGCATACATACAGTATAATACAATGCAGAACTTGACTCACCTGTCTGAGTATCCCAAACACAAATCAATACACTACAGATGCACAATCTACTGTACTACATACAACCCAGACATTATATGATTGTCATCTTAGTGATTATGATCATTGGCCTAGTAATAACATAATTTATGTAGGCAATGTTGAAACTACAATGAGTATCACTTACTACAATTATTAAATGCTAAAATACTCTATAATATTATGGAGATCATGTTATAATAAATTAACTGATCATACTACAGACAAATGTTAAAAAGATTAATAAAGCAAACACTACTCTTCTGCTGTTAACATTATAATAGTACAAATGATTGACACTGTCAACAAGCACATACTATGTTATAGTATAAATCAAATAATAACACAGATAGTAATATTATGGTCAAACAATTAATGCTCAAAACAAGTGCATATATGCTAAACAGCATATTAAATCAAATAACTAAATCATTTAATACATATTATAAACAATAATACAATTGCAGACACTATAATAACAATAATAATAATAATAATAATAATAATAATACAGATAGAACTAACAGAATGAATACAGAACAATATTTTATCTAACACATATTATGGTTGAGCAATTATATGTAACATATTGGATTCAGTGGTTACATGTTGGATATTACAATTACTTATTGGATACTGAATATAATACACATATCTAAGATGTACAGACAAGTACAGACATACAAAAGTATAATGAATAACTACAAACCAAAAAAAAACAATACTACAGAGTGTATAAACTAACTACACACAAAAGAATAATGTTATAACACATAAATACTGATTACAGTACAAGACAAGTGCAAAAATTATAATTATTAAACAAATGATACTACTTTACACATTAATACAATTGTGTAAATGTATACTAACAATGAACAAAAGAATTATATCTCTAATATACTTGAAACAATGTATCAATACAACTTAATTACACAGAACGTGTTATCACAGTAGCTGATTATATAATAAATTTCGAAGTTGTAATAGTAACATCAACTGTACAGTGTATATACCTTAACAAACAATTATTAAATTTACATTGTGACAACATAGCTTGTAGGAGCAAAGTATTAAGCTGATAAGGCTATTACAACAAATAATACAAATATAATTATTACAAATGCATTATTATAATAATTACAATTGAAAACAATCATAACATAATATGATTAAATAAATTAATAAAATGTTTAAGCTATTATCTTGGACAGTATAATATAAAATAGGTAATAACAGATGTGAGCATACTTAATAGAACTCAGTGCATTTAATAAAAGCACTACATAAATAATAATTATAATGTTATTAACTGAATATTATACAGAAACAAACAAATTACCATATGTTTTCAACACAAAAACAAAATATTCATTCATAGTTATGAACAATTATTAATAAAAGATAATGAGTGCAAACAAAACTTGTATATTATACATAATGTGTACTTATCTACTATAATGAACAAAATACACATTATATAAGTTGACAAACGTTAACAGTAACAAAGATATAATAGTAATAACATTTAAATTACTTATTATAGAACATAACAAACGTTACACACTGTTTTAAAATACTAATAATTAGAAATCAAACCACAAAAGTGATTACAATTATTATATATAAATATTATATTATAACAATGATTAATAAACAATTAAAGAAATATCCAATTCTTTAAAGAAATACCTTCTTGAATTGAAGGGGAGAAAATGGATAATATGTACAAAAAATTAATAACTAAATATAAACAATGGAATGGAAAGTATAACACTATAGACACTATGAAAAATAGAATAACAAAATGCACAGACTAAGCACTGACTAAGTGATAGAAGTTACAGACAGACATAATGGATCATAAAGGTAAATCATTTGGTACAAAGCAAAACTATGTCAATCAGAACTAAAAATAACAGAAGTCAACACAATGTACAATTGAACTTCAACATTAAATAAATAATAATTCTACTACAAAACAAATGCTCATACTTAGTGAATAATATTAATACAATAATATAATTAACTTAACAGTGTTTAATACAAAAATAAATAATATACAGACAATTATCACATTATATAACAAAATAATTCATCAATTCAGACTATAGTTCATGGATAAAAGTGATGAATAACGAAAATAATACTTCAGAACATACATAAAACAATAAATAATATATCCATAGGATAATACAAATATAATTGCAATATAATTTGCAACTACAACCAAACAATACACAGATAATAACTATATAAACAAGTATGGAGTGTATACATATAATTAAATAAAACTATTAAATTGATTCTTGTACAAACAATTAATTTGCCCTCACTATACAATTAATACAAGTGTGAACAGTATTATAATACTATGAAATACATCAGATAGATACTAATAAGTACATCTATACAATGATTCAAATAAAATAAACAAAACTGATATATAAAACATATTACCTAGCAAACCAATTAACAAATAAAACGTTGAACAAATACTACAATTGTACATAGCACTAGATTAACTAAAGAACACTAGGAGACGATTATAGTAAACATAATCCAATATATCACTTATATGTGGATTGTGTTACAATACATCATTCTTTACAAAAGAAAAAGCAAAGAACAATAGCTATAACATACACATATATATATAATACTACAATTGTGACAATTCACAATAACATTGTTAATGATAAATAATACAAATGTATGATAGAAATGATTTACAACAGATAACTATGTTGGCTATTAAAGAAACAATGTGACAGATTGTATAGTTACTCAGGATGTATTAGAAACAATTAATAAACAAACATAATGTTAATAAATTAATACATAACTATAAACAATAATGTAAAGCAAACGAACAAACAATACATTCATGATATAATACATACACAATACACTTAGACACATAGCAAGATGCCTACAGCGAGACATAACATCTATGCAACAAATATATGTTAGCATAAAACCTTATTAATCTCAGAATGAAGCAATCTGGCAAAAACAAATATTATTATTGATATTACAATATACAATCAATGTAAAGCTTCAATCTGAAGACATAAATCAGCTATTGCTGAATACTTAATACATATACAAATGTAGACAAACGTGAACAGTAATGATTAAAGAAGGATATTATTGCAACATCAAATATACATTTTACTAGCATGATTCATTGGTTTCACAGCAAAGTAAAAGGAAATTACTAGAGTACTCAAACAAACTTAATAACAAACAATATGACTGAATAACAAACAATAAAACAAAACGAGCAATTGCATTTATGATTTAAATATGCACATATACATACCTACACATGCTGACAAGATTCTGCAGGTCTCTGAAGCATTTACAAATTATTTAATAACATTTACAAACAATCTATTACAATAACAATGCTGTTATTGAACAGTATATTATGAACGAACAAACTAATTAAATATAATTAATTAATATAACATCAGACAAACTTAACACAAAGTGGATAGCATTTGGAACAGACAGTACATGGAACAAACAATGCATTACTACAATGCTAATAATATTATTATTAACTACATCAAGTTATAAACACGTTACACGAGTTGACGTGGTTCCAATCGGACTCCCCAGTAGCACAATGCGCGAGTGATGCTTTCGATGGATGGAAGTCACCTCTGTCCAACGAACCTCCCAAGCACGTGCCTCCAAATACCTCCAAGAGCGCCTCGCTGGAGAAAGTCAACATCTCACTCCTCAAAGGAGATACAAGCAACATACAGAGTGCCAAATACACGCCGGATGGAAGTAAAATTGTCTCCTTGTCGTGGGATGACAGGGTGCAGATATGGGACGCCAAAAGCGGAGAAACCATCAGCAAGCCCTTCTGGTGTCACGTGCCTGGAATCCATGCCATTGCCTACTCATGTGATGGCAGCAGAATAGCATCAGGCTCTACTAATGGAAAGCTACGCATATGGGATGCACACTGTTAAGAAAGGGGAAGAGAGGTTATGTGAGAGGCTTAGAGGGATCACACAAAGAGGGGGGATAGTGGACTTGGCTTACTCTCTCACAGCTTGCTTCATTGTCCATTGATTAGTTGGTCTATATATACTATGTAGGTATGTCTCAGATGTAGAATGTATGATGGAAAGTATTCCATCATTGTTCGTCATTGCTTGTAATGTAGTTTATATCATCTGAGACATACTCTTGTGTAGTCTTGTCTTAACACTCCCCTTCAAACTCTTACTAGGTCTAGTAGACTTGTAAGATGTTTGCTTACAGTATGTATAGATAGTTTAATCATTATAACTGTATTGTACAATTGTTCGTGCAGAGACATACAAGTGAGCCGTGCTGACAACAATCGCGTTATGGAAGGTAGAAATGAAGCCATGCAGTTTGGTTGCAGCTCGAGTGATCTCTTCTACTTCCTGACAGTCTAAAGATAAGAAATGTTGAAACAATATGCTGGAGAAAACTTACTTTGAAATGTTCGGCACACTGTAATAGCATTTCCTTCCCCCTTTTAAGCAAGCCCAATAGACCCAAGACCTCAATCCAGAATAATGCCTTTGCCGAGCAAAGCAATTGTCACAGAGCTATGAAAGGATTCGGTGTTGTGTGACTGCAAAATATGGTCCATCCAATATAGACAACTGTATTGCAGGACATCCGGAATGTTCATCCTGATTGTAGACTGCAGGTCTAAGGTGTTGTCTAAATATGATGACTGTAGGCAACATATATTAAACTTGAGGTGTATATGTATTACATCAATGCAGCCTCGTGCCAAGGTTGTGTTACAGCTATTTGCAAAAGTAATGGCAAAACCCGAAATCACGTGTATTTGTGACATGTAATATGCAAAAAAAAAAAAAAAAGGCAACAGAAATGCATTTTTTTTTCAATAACTAGGCTGTCAATTGTATTGAATGAGCTACCTAAATTTTCCTCTATGTAATGTGCTTCAGAATCTGTAAAAATATTTCAAAATGGTTCAGAGTGTATTGAGTTAGAGAAAATAGAACTCACACAAACCTATTTGTCCTTGTACTTGAGTCAGATTGCAAAAAATCTAGCACATAAAAAACTCTACATAAAATTCTCTTTACACTCTCTAAAAATCACTGTGCTTACAGGGTACACATATACTCAGTTTTGTGATGCAGGCATTATGAAAAAGTCTTAACAGTTGTATTAGATTATAACCTAGTATATTTTTTACTTTTTGTAAATTTTGTAAAAGTGATAATAACTTAGATAGTGGTTTTCACAAGTCAATTATAATTTAGTACAAGTAAAGCAAGAATCCAGAATAGTTATTAAAATTACTGATATTAATTATGATTGTACATATTGTCAAGATATACAAGTGATTATAACATACCTTCTGAAATAATAATGTTAGAATATACTTATCAAATTTTAACAGTATAGTATCCTCTTACAATTTATACCAGTCATTACAAGTATTTGAATAGCTTGTTTTAGCTTTGCTTACAAATTTGTATTAAATAATTAATAAAATATAATTATATTTGATTATAGAATACAAAAAGATAGTAAATAATACATTATTTCTACAATCCCAATCCCTACACTGCTAGTAGTCTCTGTCTTGTTCTTTTACAAGTGGAGTTTGTGTCAATAAAGGATTAATACATTCTTAGACTGTTTAATGTAGTCTTTGTCACCAGGCCTTGATTGTTGCTCAGTCCCTGTAAGTAGAATTGTATACACATGTGAGTTGTAAGGTTGAACAGATTGTGAAGAGTGAGACTGTGTCTGTGAGACAGGTTTAGAGTGATTAGCAAGTAGTAACAAGTAAGAAAAGATGAACATACTATAGTAGTATATAGTGAGTGTGAGTAGTGTATACAGATTAAGATACAGAGTGTTAGACAAGCTGATTCAGACTGTAAACAAAATTGTGTTTGTGTATGTGTACTCTATTGTCTATCTACAGTATCCATTAGGAGGTGTAGTAAACTGAGTCATTGATTGTAAGGTGTATCTCTAGAATGTTCTGGCTTGAAGGGAGAAGACAATATACAAGGTGTGAACAGACTTGGCTCAGGAGGGGTGAGTAGTAGCTACTACTTCCATTATTCAAAATGGTGTTATAGATAGTACTAAGGAATGTAAAGGCACACAGTGTGAGTCTATCAAGGATGTCAAGTATAGAATGGTAGGTAGGGAAGGAGAGTACACACAGGGTCAGAGAGAGGATTGTGCCTTGAGAGTGATCTAACATAGACATTGTTGTAAGTATACTTGTATGTACTCATCAATTGTTGCTTACACTACAGAGCAGGAAGAAGAATGTGAATACATGGAATTATTAAAGAAGTCATTCAGTATTAGTTAACAATACAGAAGTGTGAATGTGAATGTAAAAAGGAAGAGGAACATGAAAAAAAGGAGGACAATAAAGGAGAGGCAGAGTAAGAGGCAGAGTAAGGAGTAGAAGGGATAGAAGGGAGACAAAAAGTTGGGAGGAGAGGGATGAGCAGCTATTGTGTAGACTATTATAAAGGGACTAGCTACTTACACTTTATACTAAAGGACAGTATAGCCAGCTAGGTCTTGTTGTTACACAATCTGAGACTCAGTACAGGCATTACAATAACAGATTGGAGAGACAAGTATAGTAATGTTTATTATCTAGGTTGTTACAGGCAGAGTGTCTGCTAGAGGATGCTTACAAGTAGAGGACTAGGTTAGATAGAACAAAAGTAACAATATAGTGTTAGAGGAAGAGGTTAGGGAGATGGTAGAGGTAGGAGGTAAAGAAGTAACAAGGACAAGTGTGTCATTATATGCTCTCAATCTTCAGTCCTTGATTACATAATCACAGATAATTTATATTATAAAGTATCACATTTAAAATATTATTATTATAAATACTCTGTTGACTAATGAGAATAAATGTACATGTATTTTGGCTAGTACTTAAGATACTTATGAGTTTATTATAAATAGCTGTTCAGCCAATTATTTACTTTATAAGAGTATAATCACTCTGACTTATATATTACAAGAGTAATGTAATACTTCCATTATAATATAACAAAAGTTGAACTCTTATAAAACACTTGTAAGAGTAATAGAGAACTATTATAAACTTTATTATTAATTGGCTACTGTTGTATATAAATTTATATACAATTTTAACATATTATAATAAAAGTTAAGTACTTATGTCTTACATATAATATTGTAGTAATACTGGTAGTAACATTACTTGCTTCAAAACACAATTGTAGTATAATACAATTCTTGTATAAGTATTATATTTATATACATTTGTTACATTTTAATTACAAGCAAAGTATAATTGTAATTTTGAATTGTAATTAATATATAAGTACATTATTATGTTATATTTGCTATTATTAATTACATTTGTTGCGACTTTTTTGTGATAGGATCAACTTAAAGGCTTGAAATGAGTAGGTTTGTTCTACTGTTCCAGCCAATCCTACACTACTCATACTATTCTGCCTCTTATAGTTCACACAGCTTACAATCAAAAATTGTATTTTTCTTACTAAATTGGTCAGACAGTAAGATAAACAGAACCCCTTTTGTCTTGTATTCATTTGTATATACTACAAGCTAAGACAACTACAACTTTGCTCAGGTGTAGTGTAGTAGAAAGTTCAAACAACAGGATTATAAATAAGTACTCTAGTACACTAATTCTGACAAACATACACAAGAAGGGAGGATAAATATATGTTACTACTCCTACATAGAACAATGTATTCCTACAGTAACAAAGCAGAAGGGAAGCATAAAGGTAAACTGCTACTACTGTGTCAAACAACAGTGTCTTACTAATACACAAATTCTGACAAAGACAGGAGCACATAAAGACAGAGAGAATGTTCTTAAGGGCCTAATGTCTGTCTGACAAGCAAATACAACTTATGACTAACAGTAGTAAGCCAACTCACATTAATTCCACTAGTATGGGTTTTAGTAAATCTAACCACTATAACAGAATGTAATAGTCTGAGTTTACTTTCCCTGTAACAGGTATGACTATGTTCTTAATGAATGAATTAATTTTCTTCTTTATAGTTGTTTTCCCTGTTTCAAAGTAATTGTTGCTTGAGTAGAGTTGTTCCTTGATTTCTTTCAGTACCTCATCATAGTTAATGTCTTACTTGTCTGTGTCTCTACTCAAGCTAGACTCTTTGATCAACATTGTAGAACTGGCCAGTACCTTACAGACTGTGTTAGTGTATTTGTACTTCTTGTGTACAAGCTGATTCACAACTCAACATATGAATAAGCCTCTAAGCACTACTACTCATATTAACCTAGGATCAAGTATAATGTATATACATCTTCTGAGGTTGTTAAACTCCTTAGTACAGTCACTGTAAAACTGTTTATTACAACTCAGAGTTTCCTAAAGAGTATTTAAGCTGTCTGTTACACTCTGTAACACTAACTACTAACTTAAAGTGATTAAAACTTAAGGTTCTGCAGGTGTAAGAGTACTATACTATAAGGATGACAAGGGGTAGGTGTACAGATCAGGTAAGAAGTCTGACTCATTTATATAGGACTAAGGGGTATTCTCTTTCATATAGTACTAGTTCCTTCTATAACTAATACTAAATGTTTCCCTAGAAGAAGAGATAGTACTAGTTCTAAATCTTCTTTGTAGAAGACCTTCTGAGCCTCTTGTCTCCTCTTCTACCCTGTGCTTCCTCTTAGGCCTTAGTTCCCTAGGCCTTGTTACAGAGTCTAAGAGTATCCTATTACTAAAGATAAATCCTTACTATAGTTCCTTCCTTCAAACATTCAAAGCTGTACTAGTATTAAATTGAGAGACAACTAGACATTTAACAGGTATAGGGTTAGCTGTTATACTACTAATAGGCTGGCCTCTACTGACTGTATCAGCTAATTTAATCATGTTATTATAGTTAGCTTACAATTTACAGAGAGTTGTGTCTATAAACATAAACTGCTTCTTAACAACATTAAAACCCTAGATTAATGTGAGTAGGTAAAAGTTCAGCTTCTGTTCTAGGAAAGCACCTTTACCCTCATTTAAGAGCTGTCTATTCTTGTAGCACTGAAAACAATTGTCTTCTTCTAACTACTCTTTAAGGTCTTTAACAAGCTTGAGATTTGAGAGAAGCTTAATTCTAAGGTAGTCAAACTGGCTGTTGTCTACTAGATGATAGAAAGGAGAATGTTGACAGTACAGCTTATATTCCTTCTGTAAGATATACTCACTTTACTAGTCCTAGTCCTTAGGAATAGTAACAGAATAGAGTATAGAGGGTAAAACTTGTAGACTTGTAGAGTGAGAGGGTAGAGGAGTCCTGCTTTAGTCAAGCTACAAGTGTAGCCTAGTAGGTTGGTAGTAGAGTACTTCCAAGTACTAGGTAACTTAAGTTGATAAAACTATCTTTTGAGGGCCAAACTGGCCTCCTTATATACCTTTTGCTAGAGTAATGTTACTCTAGTGACTTTAGTAACTCCCTTTACTGTTGTTCCCATGAAGTGGAGCTGGCTAATCCTTTAGACTGTATGCTACACTGGTTTGTGTCTTCTATTAATCTGCTAACACTAGTTTGTGTCTTCTTGTATTCTAGATTAATCTTCTAATGACTCCTTTACTGTATTGTTATGTCTTCTATACTTCCTCTCATACTTCTAATGACTCCTTATGAGTCCTCCTGACTAGTTATGCTGTGTAAGCTGTGTAATGCTTTTCCCATAAAGTGGAGCTCTCTATTGTTCCTATGACTCTGTCTGACTCGACCTGTACTTCCTGTACACTTGTTTGTAATACACTTTCTCATAAGGTGGAGTATTATGACTTCTAATGACTCCTTATGACTTCTGTAATATAAAAGGCTGTGCTTCTGTACTGCCCCTAGAACTTACAACCAAAGTTCTAGACTGTCTTGTGTACACCCTAGAACTGACAACCAATGTTCTAGATCTTTCCCTAAGTCTTCTTCAATAGACTTAGTTTAGGAGACAATTATCCTTATTAAC
>NW_006760396.1:1900457-1909798 GCF_000271605.1 Fomitiporia mediterranea MF3/22 | reverse complement strand
CCTATCCTTACAACAGGCAATTTGGTTTGAGGATTCACCAAGTCAATATAGAGAGCTAACAGTAAGCATTAAGGAATTTGCAAGCCAGTACAAGAGTTACAGAGTGTATATAGTCAGTATCAGTAAGAGTGTGGATAAGTATCCAGTGAGCACACTTACTTCAGAATGGAAACACATTAACAACAGTAATGTAGAGGGTAATGAGACACCTAAGACCCTTTTAGGCAGCAAAGAAAGCAGCCAGGACTCAGAACACAAGAGTAACAAAGGCTAGGAGAGCCAGGCATTGAAACTACAGAGAATCAATGAGGAACAAGATTTCCAGAAGGCAAGTAAGATCTTCAGACACATTGTAAGAGCCAGAGCAATTGAGATAGACATAGGACATGTCAGCCCATTCCACAGTTCGATAGACATTGAAGATTTGAATAAGAGAACATACAAGTTTGATAGAATGTATCAGGAAGAGGAGAAAGCAACTCCTTCATCAAACAAGAGTGGACTTGATAGTATAGTAACAGAAAAGTGTGAAACGCTTTAGGCAGGCTACAGAACAAAAGCCAGACACACTACAGTACCTACAGACAGTAGAGATCATAACTATTGATCTAAGAGTGTAGAAGAAACACTCAAGAGTCCAGACAAACTATTGTATTTGCAGAAAGTGAAAGGAAAGTGCAAAGTAAGAGGAATATGTAAAGCACAAGAAACAGAACAAAAACCAGAACTGCCAGGCATTCAATACAATTGTGAAATCAATTCAGACTATCCAAGCAAAATGGACATCACATTTACAGAACAGTACTTTGAGGATAGCAAAAGTGAATGCATATTGGAACTACAAGGATCAGTACTTGATCCAGAGGGCAAAAACCAAGCATACACCCACAAAATCAAGTGTTTAACCTTATACATGGCAGATATCAACTACACATTGCACAGGAGCAATGTACAGGAGTACTATAATGGATACAACACCCTAGCCAGGTCCAGGAATAAGAGAGAAAGCAAAATACCTGGATATATGTAGTCTCAAATGGAAATACCAAGTTTTTCAGGGTATCAGAGCATACATTGCATTAAATCAGTGAACAAACAATCCCATGGCAATACTTTACAATTGAAAGAAGTCCCAGGCAAGGTGTACACTAGTGGTATTAGTGAGAACAATATCAATTCAGAGTGCAGCAAACTACACAGTTCAAAGCCACATATTGAGTACAGCAGGCATAAGAATAGCTCAAGCAGTAGTTCAAGAACAAACAATGTACACAGGCATAGCAAAGCACTGAATAATGTTCAGAAAGGCAGATTCGCATCAGTAAGACCTTCAGAGAGCCTAGCAAAGAATAGCTACACATACAGAGCAATACAGAGCTCTAGGATACAGAGAAAGGGAAATCTTGACCCAGGATCAGACTCAGACAGTGATAATTCGGATTCCTCTTCATCCAATGACTACAATTGAAGTAATGCTTTATTTGAACTGTCAGACATTGATTTGAGTGATACTGAAGCTACTAAGAAGTGTAAGAAACACTTGAGGAAGAAACAGAACACAAGTTCAGACATGCAAACAACACATTTGAAAGGGCAAATTCAGTATATTTGAGACCCTATGAGACTACAGCACTTAGGCATTGTACTACAGGCATTCAGTACAGGAATAAACATTGTAGGAAGTCTAAACATTGAGATAGACAATTGTATAGTGTATACAATGACATTTTACACTCAAAAGCACAGGCATACAGTGTAGAAAGGATTCTACAAGACTACAGATACACATGGCACATGGAAAGGACTAGGAAACACACATACAACTATTGTTTCAAGGAATCTAAGACACTACAGGCACAAGGCAACACATATATGGACACTTCAGAGACACTACTACCAATTCTTAGAGCCACAAATCGAAACAACACTCTTAAGAAATACAGGCTGTTCACAGACAACAGGAATGCATACCAGGACATTAGGAAAGGACCTGAGAATGTTAGACGATTGGAATATAACCAGCCAGATAGTATTATGGTTTACAAGACAATGCAAATAGTAAACTGTACAAGCAGGACAACCTATCAAGCATTACTGGACTATAAAATACAACTACTCTTGGATACTGAGAAATATTTCAATCCAAACGATTCACACAGGTATTCTATTAAGTTAGAAGGCTACATCATGCATCAGAAGACAGAAATCAGTACATTAAGCAAGGCTAAGTGTATATACATTAGGAATACAATGATACCACTTCAGAATAAGCATCAGGCATGGAGATACATTGACAGCAATAGAAAGACACAGACATATGTATACACAGTCAATTCTATTCAGTACAGGAAGAGATACAGGATTAGTATTGAGTACTACAAAGGAACTATGTCAGTTGACATCAGAACAGACATTTCCAGCTTCAGGATTGAAGAAACAATCAGTACAGAGCATGATTGAAGGAATTTGCATAGAACAATGTTCTATAAGGTACAATTGGATGTTACACTACAAAACTATTCAGTTCATAATGAAGAATTATTCAGAAACGTCAGAACCAGCTCAGACTACAAGGATATACTGTACAGAACACAGTTTCAGGAGAACATAAGGTATTACATCACAAAATACATCTTCAGACAGTCAGGATTCATTAGAATAGACTCAGGATACTTTATTAGACATATTATAAGTATCACAGGCACTCAAACAGATGTGCTAGCATGCATATACTCAGGATACATAGTAAGAATCAAGATATTCAAGCTACAGGATGACAATTACAATCTACAGGATGTAAAACCACTACAATCTATGTAACATAATGATAGTAAGACACTATTGAGATCAGGAACAGATACACATTGTATGGAACAAAGTACAGAAGTTCAGAGGGTGACTTCAAGCTAGAGAACAGGTTCAGAACCTGGACAATCTGCTCAATCTGCTCAATCTGCTCAAACAGATTATCACACTGCTTCAAGGGAAAGTAAAGGCAATACACATACAGCCAGCAAATATCAGAGTGATAGTAAATTAGGAATAATTGAACAGACTATTCAATTATTCAGGAATAATACTTTGACAATACAGAAGGAAATAGAGCATCAGGAAGCTCCAGGACATCTATTGAACAATGATACAGTTCAATCTACTCTAGGAATGAGTAGTTACAATCAGTTTGAAGTACAAAATCATGCAGAAGACCTCTCCAGACACTCCAGAAAGGTTTCAGGACAGTACCAGACGTTTTATGCCGAAAATGAAGTCATATTTCAACAAGAGGGTGAGAGGCACATGCATTACATTACATACATGCTCTTTGAGCATACAATCATGTTTGAACATACATTTCTCTTACATGGATTGCTACAGAACAATTTTGCAAAGGACTTGTAAGGAAACTCACTGTTCCTCACAAGAGAATTCTAATCGCCCTTAGTTCACTCAACTACTGACTGGGATAACCTAGTACTCGAGTGAGGGGTCAGGGGAAAAGAATCCCCTTTACCCAGCAGTTGATACTGTCTTTTATAGGGGTATACACATGTAGATACATGAGGAGGAAGTGTAACTAACTACAATGAGAATATATGTGCTTGTGGGTCCTACTGCACAATGATCTGACGCAATCAGCAATGTAGTAGTAATAAAATATGAACCAGTAAATCAAATCCTTACACTTGCCCTCTAGCATTTAGTCCTAAATGCTAAAAATCAGTAGAAAAGGCAGAAAACTTACTTAAAAGTAACAGTTAGTAACAAGTAAATAATAAAATACCTTGCCCATGCGTATGGGAAACATCCTTGTGATGTATTACTGCCTCTCTGAAGTGATCCAAAGTCGATCCAGTGAGTATTGAGGTGGTGGTGGCATTCCAGACAGTGGGTAGTATGGTTCCAAACCATGTGAAACTAGATAAAACATTAATAGAATTAAACATAGTCAATATTACCATATAGTCAATTAGTAGAAAAGTTGCCTCTTGATTGTTGCTATCAATACAACACTTTTCGAAGGGAATCAGTGGAGTTCCTGGGGAGATATAGTGTTTTGGCTCTTGAGTATTCTGAGACACATAGTGTAGATCAATATGTACAGAAATGGAAATTCCGGCAGCATGGTAATTGCAAATATTCTCTTCTCCTGCGTCTTCAGGAAGTGTAGAGGTAAATCCCTGATCGACAAAGCTATAGCCTTCTTCCTCAATAGAATGTATTAGCATTGTAGCTTCTAGCTGACCTTGTGTGTTTCTCTGCTCCTGTAGGATAGTCATGCAATAATAGGTAGTGGAGATGTATTCCAAAATTCCTCTGCTATGTCCTTGATTTTTCCAATAGACTAGTTCCTGCAAATGTAATGCCTTGTACTCATATTAGTAGAATGTGTCCAAATGTGTGCTCTTTTGTGTGCAATAACCAACTGTGATGCAAAACTGGATATCCTGTTGAGCCCAATGTCCAAATACTAATTGCAGAGTGCAACCTAGAGTGTAATATCTGTCCTTGAATGAAAATATTGTCTCGAATTCAATAAGATCCTGAGGTATGAGCCTAATATCACTAGATATGTGTATATATGTGCAGTATCTCAGTGTGCAATGAATGTCCTGCTGTGTTCTCATACTGTTTCCTTGTGTCTCAACTCGTTTGTGTCTTTGTAAGTCAACTAATTCGATTCCTGAATTGTCCAAGTATACTTTTGCTGTCTCATGGTGTGATGTTCTATCACACTGTGTCCAAGTAGCATTCTCTACTTTCCTGAATGCTGTAACTGTCTGTATGCTGTGTTGTTCCATGTATGTCTCAATGAAATGTCCTGTCTGCATGCACAGTAGCACTGCCTGAAGTCCTGAGTGTATGCTGCCAATTCCCTGTTCATTTGGCAAATCCATGTGTGGATCAATGCACTCTAGCACTGACTTCCTGTCTTTCTGTGTCCTTGTCCTTGTGCCAATGTATTCTTTCCTTGTGTACCTATCATGTGTCCTGTTTCCTGTAGTACTGATACTGTCTGGTACTGTAAAGTCCTTCACAAAATTGTTCTGTAGCAATCCAAGTAAGAAAATTGTATGTTCAAACATGATTGTATGCTCAAAGAGCATGTATGTAATGCAATGTGTGTGCCTCTCACCCTCTCATCGAAATATGACTTCATTTTCAGTGTAAAACATCTGGTACTGTCCTAGAACATATCTGTAGTGTCTGGAGAGGTCTTCTGTGTGATTTCGTACTTCAAACTGATTGTAACTACTCATTCCTAGAGTAGATTGAACTGTATCATTGTTCAATAGATGTCCTTGAGCTTCCTGATACTCTATTTCCTTCTGTATCATCAAAGTATCATTCCTGAATGCTTGAATAGTCTGATCAATCATTGCTAATTCACTATCACTCTGATATTTGCTGGCTGTATGCATATTGCCTTCACTTTCCCTTGAAGTGGTGTGATAATCTGTTTGAGCAGATTGAGCAGATTGAGCAGATTGTCCGGGTTCTGAACCTGTTCTCTGGCTTGAAGTTGCCCTCTGAACTTCTGTACTTTGTTCCATACAAAGCGTATCGTTTCCTGATCTCAGTAGTGTCTTACTATCCTTGTGTTACATAGATCATAGCTGTTTTACATCCTGTAGATTGTAATTGTCATCCTGTAGCTTGAATATCATGATCCTTACTATGTATCCTGAGTATATGTGCACTAGTGCATCCATTTGAGTGCCTGTGATGCTCATAATATGCCTGATAGAGTGTCCTGAGTCTATTCCAATGAATCCTAGCTGTCTGAAGGTGTATTTCGCAATGTAATACCTTATGTTCTCCTGAAACTGTGTTCTGTACAATATATCCTTGTAGTCTGAACTGGTTTTGGCGTTTTCCAACAGTTCTTCATCATGAACTGAGTAGTTTCATAGCATAACATCCAATTGTACCTTATAGAACAATGTTCTATGTGAATTACTTCAATTGTGCTCATTACTGACCATTTCTTCAATCCTGAAGATGGAAATGTCTGTTCCAATGTCAACTGACATAGTTCCTTTGTAGTACTCAATACTAATCCTGTATCTCTTCCTGTACTGAATAGAATCAACTGTGTATGCATATGTCTGTGTCTTTCTATCACTGTCAATGTATCTCCATGCCTGATGCTTATTCTGAAGTGGTATCATCTTATTCCTGATGTATATGCACTTTTCCTTGCTCAATGTGCTGATTTCTGTCTTCTGATGTGTAATGTAGCCTTCTAACTTAATAGAATACCTGTGTGAATCGTTTGGATTGAAATATTTCTCAGTATCCAAGAGTAGTTGTATTTTATAGTCCAGTAATGCTTGATAGATTGTCCTGCTTGTGCAGTTTACTATTTGCATTGCCTTGTAAACCATAATACTATCTGGCTGGTTATATTCCAATTGTCTAACATTCTCAGGTCCTTTCCTGATGTCCTGGTATGCATTCCTGTTGTCTGTGAACATCCTGTATTTCTTAAGAGTGTTGTTTTGATTTGTGGCTCTAAGAATCAGTAGTAGTAGCTCTGAAGTGTCTATGTATGTGTTGCCTTGTGCCTGTAGCATCTTAGATTCCTTGAAACGATGGTTGTATGCATGTTTCCTAGTCCTTTCCATGTGCCATGCATATCTGTAGTCTTGTAGAATCCTTTCTACACTGTATGCCTGTGCTTTTGAGTGTAAAATGTCATTGTATACACTATACAATTGTCTATCTCAATGTTTAGACTTCCTGCAATGTTTATTCCTGTACTGAATGCCTGTAGTACAATGCCTAAGTGCTGTAGTCTCATAGGGTCTCGAATATACTGAATTCGCCTTTTCAAATGCATTGTTTGCATGCCTGAACTTGTGTTCGTTCTTGAACTACTGCTCAAGCTATTCTTATGCTTACTGTACTCAATATGTGGCTTTGAACTGCATAGTTTGCTGTGCTCTGAATCGATATTGTTCTCACTAATACCACTAGTGTATGCCTTGCCTGGGACTGCTTTCAATCGCAAAGTATTACTATGGGATTGTTTGTTCCTTTTATTTTTGCAAGGGATACTCTGATGTCCTGAAAAACTTGATGTTTCCATTTGAGACTGTATATATCCAGGTATTTCACTTTCTCTCTTATTCCTGGACCTGGCTAGGGTGTTGTATCCGTTGTAGTACTCCTGTACATTGCTCCTGTACAATGTATAGTCAATATCTGCCATGTATGAGGTTAAACACTTGATTTTGTGGGTGTATGCTTGATTTTCGCCCTCTGGATCAAGTACTGATCCTTGTAGTTCCAATTTGTGTTCACTTTTGCTATCCTCAAAGTACTGTTCTGTCAATACAATGTCTGTTTCACTAGGATAGTCTGAATTGATTTCACAATCGTATTGAATGCCTGGCAGTTCTGGTTTTCGTTCTGTTCCTTGTGCTTTACATTTTCCTTTCACTTTACACTTTCCTTTTGCTTTCTGCAATAGTTTGTCTGGACTCTTGAGCATTTCTTCTACACTCTTAGATTGATAGTTCTGATCTCTACTGTCTGTAGGTACTGTAGCATGTCTGGCTTTTGTTCTGTAGCCTGCCTGAAGCGTTTCACACTTTTCCATTACTATACTATCAAGTCTGCTCTTGTTTGATGAAGGAGTTGCTTTCTCCTCTTCCTGATACATTCCATCAAACTTGTACGTTCTCTTATTCAAATTGTTGATGTCTATCAAACTGTGGAATGGGCTGACATGTCCTATGTCTATCTTAATTGCTCTGGCTCTTGCAATGTGTCTGAAGGTCTTACTTGCCTTCTGGAAATCTTGTTCCTCATCAGATCTCTGTAATTCCAATGCCTGGCTCTCCTAGCCTTGTCTGTTACTCTTTTTCTTTGAGTCCTGGCTGCTTTCTTCACTGCCTAAAAGGGTCTTAGGTGTCTTACTGCCCTCTACATTGCTGTTGTCAATGTGTTTCCGTTCTGAAGTAAGTGCACTCACTGGATACTTATTCATGCTCTCACTGATACTGACTATATACACTCTGTAACTCTTGTACTAGCTTGCAAATTCCTCAATGCTTGCTGTTAGCTCTCTATATTGACTTGGTGAATCCTCAAACCAAATTGCCTGTCCTCTATTGAGTGAATCCTCAAACTTGGTAGCCTGAAATTGATCGAGCAAATCCTCAAGCTCAATTGCCTGTACTCAGTGAGTTGAATCCTCAAACTCGACCTTCTGTACTCAATTGGACAAATCCTTGAATCCAATTGCCTGTTCATCCTGAACTCGACTGTCTGAATCCTCAAGAACAATTGCCTGAGTGTTTCTGCTCTCTGTACCTTTGTTTGCTATTTCTTTGAGCCTAGTAGTGTCAATACTTGCTAGTGTCTGCTCTACAGTGTGTGTTTGTCTAACTATATGTGCTGGTACAGTTACATGCCTTAGTTCTACATTATTAGTATGTAATAGTTCATCAGGGTGCCTCTAGCCTTGTGTAGACAAGGACTTATCACCTGGTATAGGTTCATCAGGTTGCCTCCAGCCCACAAGGGATGAGGACTTACATCCTAGCATGTTAGTATTGATATCTGGACTTGGGTACCCTCTGGGAATTGTCAGTCAAGGCTTGGCAGCCACATTGTAATCAATATCTAATGGGTAATCTTGTTGTCTATTGCCTGTAAACTCAATACACACCTGTTTGTTCCTTTTCACTGTCACGGATGCCTGGTCCTCGACCCATCCAATTGATGCAAACCTCCAGCATATCCAGCACTGGTCCATATCAATATGTGCTAATGTGTTCCAGAAGCATTCTGCAGCATTCTGAAGCATTGTGAACCTACTAGGGGCCAATCCAGTAAGTAGTCTCTGTTTCTACTCGAAAATCATAACTTTACTCACTAATAATTCCTGAGGGGTACTAGACGTTGAGGGAGACCTAGGGTTGATCAGACCCTTTGGTTCCTCAGCATCCAGCACAGGGTTTTGGTGCTAGGTGGGTACAGTCAAAAATATGTAAGGAAACTCACTGTTCCTCACAAGAGAATTCTAATCGCCCTTAGTTCACTCAACTACTGACTGGGATAACCTAGTACTCGAGCAAGGGGTCAGGGGAAAAGAATCCCCTTTACCCAGTGGTCAATACTGTCTTTTATAGGGGTATACACGTGTAGATACATGAGGAGGAAGTGTAACTAACTACAATGAGAATATATGTGCTTGTGGGTCCCACTGTGCAATGATCTGACACAATCAGCAATGTAGTAGTAATAAAATACAAACCAGTAAATCAAATCCTTACAGGACTTTACAGTACCAGACAGTATCAGTACTACAGGAAACAGGACACATGATAGGT
>NW_006760396.1:1892000-1898135 GCF_000271605.1 Fomitiporia mediterranea MF3/22 | reverse complement strand
AAAGTTATAAAGGGGGGTAATGTTTATAATGTGATTATAATAACAGAAATGACAATTAAGTGTCTTAAGAAAGTTAGACTAGTGTACAGTAGTCTCCAATTTGTCCTACCAGTTAATAATGCCTGGATTTTTGAATTGGTTCTTGAAAACTAGTATAAAGCTAGTAGAACAGTACTAAGGAAGTGTTAAACACTGTTACAAACAAGTTCTGTTAAGTTCTGGGTTTGCTAACACATACAGAATACTGACAGGACAAAGGTATCTTTGTTACAGTCAGGAATAAGAACTTGTTTGTAACAGTGTTCAATACTTCCCTAGTACTGTTCCACTTTTTTTTTTGACAGAACAAAGATATCTTTGTTACAGTCAGAAATAAGAACTAGTCTATGTACATATAAGAGCTCACCTTTGTTACAGTCAGGAATAAGAACTAGTCTATGTACATGTAAGAGCTCACCTTTGTTATAGTCAGGAATAAGAACTGGTACAACAAAGATAAAAGATTAAAACTATATATACTAGAAATGAAACAAAGGTAGCTTATACTTAAAGGGGAAAACAATACTAAAGAGAAAAGAAAAGTGTATACTCTAAGAATGAAGAGTATGTGACTTAAATAATAAGGAAACATAGTGTAAAGACAAAAGAGGAAATGTGTGTAGCTCTAGAGTCTACACTAAGGTCTAGACTTGGGAGAGAGTTTAGGTTTGGAAATGTGGTTCTGTACTAGGAGGGGTACAGAACAGTACAGAAGCTGTTGTAAGCTGTAGGGTAGGCTTACACTAGCTACTATAGAATATTAGACTTTGTCTATATGTCTTTAAACAATTAATATAAATAATACAGGTTAGTACTAAAGATATTATTATTAGGCAAGATTAATTCTAATATTATGTGTTACTTACCTGTAGAGCAATTCCCTTAAGCACTTTCTGCTTCTTAAAAAGCTTAGTAATTGTATCTGTGTGTACTCTAAAGTCCTCTTCCACAACTTTGCAATATTTAGCAAAAATTAACTTGTAATTGTCAAAGTTTCCTCTCAAGCCTGTAAATCTCTTCTAAACATCTAATAACCTGTCATACATGTTTACAACCATGTTGTAAAGTAATAGGAGAACTCTCTACTCTGTAAAGTCTTTATTAGTATTACTAATTTGTGCAAGTTTCTACTGTAAAGCTTGTCTTTCCTACATTAACCTTTTAACTACCTCTAGAGCTCTAGTCAGCTTTCTGTCTACTGTGAAATTGAAGACAAAAGTGACAATCAGCTAATACATACTATCTTGTGTTACTTCTAGGGTAGTACTTAGAACATTTGAACTTCCTTCTACTCTGATTATATAGGACATTTTAAGAGCTGTACATGGCTGATAAAGAGTAATAGTATTGTAAACTGAGATAGTAATCAATCAATCAATAGTAAAGGTTTGGGAGTTTCAGGATCTGTAGTACCATATTGAGTATGGGTCACATGACTCATTCTCATTTTTTTTCTCATTCTTGTTCAAGTTCTCATCTGTATTATAACATTACACTTTTTCTAAGAGCTTCATAACTTGTAGAGTTCTATTGTCAGAAGATCTTTAATGTGTTGTCATTCACATGAGTACAGTATGTGGACTTAACATAAATAGGATTGTTTATCTGACTAGCATGCATTAATGTTCAGTCTACTACATCTTAAGCACATAGAGGCTGGAAGGTGAAGTCAAAACAATACTACTTTCTAAACCTGGATGTTTAAGAGTGTTAGACTTTGCTAACACACAAGTATGTCTGCTAACAAGGAAGTCTACTAATGTTACTAACAATTACAAGTTTCTTCTAAAAACTGTAACACACTATAATAATATGTACCTTAATGAGCTTAGAGTAGTACTTGAGGATTAATGTAAAGTAAAAGTGTCTAAAGCTACAATCTAGAGAACCCTGAATTGAGCTAGCTTTTGAATAAAGGAGGTGATTTGTATTCTTCCTTTGACTTACTGTATATGATTATAATCATTATTGTATAGCTTACTAAACATGCCCTAGAATGGAATGAATTACTTTAAGTAGAGTATCATCTTTGTATTAGGACCAATTATTTGCTAGAGTAGTTAATCTTTGTTAATGAAAGTGCCTGTGATTGGAGAACATATTTGTGTAGGAGGGGATGAGTATTAGAGGAGTCTTGTGTATACTAGAAACAGGTTTTTATGAGGGGAAAACAGTACACACTTTACTATTACATTATTACTATTTGTCATTTTGATGCCTTCAGTCAGGTACTCTATCCTCCTAGCCATTTCTTTGAGTAGGATTATAGAATGTATAATAGTTGAGGGATTATTTAATACAGAGCTCTTTACAGTATTTATTAAGGATCTCCTAGTCAAAATGTAGCTATTTCTAGCACCTAGGTCTGTAATCATTATAGACAATTGTGTAATCCACAAAGCTCCTGGAATTTGTGAACTCATTAAGGCAAGGTAAGTATTATATCAGATAGTATTCTTAATAGTAAGTTTACCTACTATTGTGTAGAGGAATAAAACTTGAATACTTGCTACCTTATTCTCCTAATTTTAATCTAATAGAACTTACTTTCTCTCTACTCAAACACAATCTGTACTGTTGCCCACCACCAGATAGAGATGAATTTGCAGTTTATAAATACTTATATTTTCAAACTTTTAGTATTAGTACTGCAAATTACTAAGCTTTCTATCATTAGTCAGGTTATTTGTAAAATTTGTAGACTTTGTACACTAGATAGAAGTAGTTGAAACAATTTATTTCTTTAGGCAACAGAGTAAGAGGCTGTTAAAGCCTTGAACAATGTAATTACAGGATAATTAACAAGTATAGAAGATACAGTGTAAGTAATATAAGGAAAAAATCAAGAAATGGTAAAAACTTTAGAGAACACATGTTATAGATATAAAAAAGAGTGGTCTAGAGAAAATGGCAAAAGTCACTTACAAAAGATGATTAGTTCTGGATAGGGATATTGATCACAAAGTAAGACACTAGTAGGTTTGTTAGATAGACAATTTTCCTTTGTCCTTAACATGTGTAACATCCTCTATTACATATGTATAGACACAGTTAATGAGCCTAATCATCATGTTTATACCTTAAGCTTTTATTAACATCTTGATTCTGTCTACACTTATCTAAGTAATATTATTAATCCTTGTACAGCTGTTTGTGTCAAACATGAGTACTAGTGTCATAGATTTATATTTGTCCTGCCCATGCTCAAAATCATCTTCACACACTTTTAACCAGGTTCTGATCACTAGATAGTCTAGAGGCCCTTTGTATTGTGTGTAAGTTAAAGTGTCCTACACAGATTGTATGAGTAGCACATTAGCAGCTACCTGTGTTTTGCTAGCATTGCTTGAGGGCAAAACTTTCTGTACCAACCTATTTGCCCTCTTAAAATCAAGTAATTTTGACAACATTGACTCTAGGACCTTGTTTGGAACAACATACATTTCCCTACATACCTAGAAAGTAAGTGTAGTCAGCCTAGCAAAAGAATCAAACAGTCCTGCATAACACTCACAAGTCTTTGTACATGTTCTAGAATATGATCTAGAGTGTAAACACTATAAGTTCTATCAAACTTCCTATAACAAATACAATTGTGTACTTGACAGAACATCTCTACTTGAATATGTTTTATTGCCTGAATAACTTTGTCATCTGTAAAAGCTCTTACAGCAAATGTCAGGTCAGTCTGTTTTAATAGTCTACCCCTAAATGTATCTGTTATACAGCTTACTACTTTCTTATGGTTCTGTAGGAAAATCTGCTAAGCAACTGAATTTTTACAATGAAATGAGAAATATTTTACCTAGACAGTATCTAACATATTATAGAATATTATCCTACAGACAATCTCTTCACTATGCTTACAGTGTTTACTCTGTTGACTCTTCATATACTTATAGTAGGCATTCTAAAACTCTTCAAGTTCATCCAAGTTGGATATGTATACAGGCTTCTTTTTGTTCCTACCTTTAAGCTCTAAAGAGTCTTATATTCTATCTTGACACAATGGTTAGGTTGCTTCATTGTCTAGGCTGTTGTCTCCAAAATGTCAACATATTAGTCTAAAGAGAATATAGTTATGTTCTGCTCCACAACCCTATTGTGAACCTTGACCTTGACCTTTAGGTGTCTAGTTGCCTTGTGTATATACAGTATACTTTTGTGTACATGTAGGCTTAATGTGACTAGTAATAATATATTACCTTCATTTTTATTAGCTTGGATTAATCCCTATAGAGAAGATAAAACCTGTTACCATTATTTTCTTTAGGATCAGATTCAGACAAGGTGATTGTATCATTTGTAATACTGTCTGTAAGAATTTGTACAAGTGTATCTTCTACTAATTCATTATTAAAGGTACTAATGTTACTCAAACTAGTAAGAACAGGAGCTGGCCTGGATGGTAGGAAAACAGCCCCCTTAGTAACAAATTGCTTTAGTATGAGAAAGAAATCATACACATGAATTATCAGTATACCTCTTTACTTACTGACTCTATTTGTATTTGTTAGAATGTGTATTCTTAGGTTATCACACAAGTAATGAGGGTGTAGACCCTGATAATGATATGTATTTAGTTAATAAAGTGTTCTTTTTATATTGTTTGTCTGTCTGTATGTCTCAGTTATCTGGAATATGTTTTTTTATCTGATACATTGTAAGGATAGGTATACTAGCCTTACGCGAAGATTCTCTCTTTACCAGCACACTCAACTACTGACTAGGATAACCTAGTAATCAAGCACTGAGAAGGAGAAAGAATCCCCTAACCCTTAGCTCGAAAACCCTTTATATATGTGTATACACGTGTAGTAGGATACAGGGTAGTCTAGTGAACAAAAAGGAAAACACCCACAAGCACCTACAACACATGTTGTGCAAATGCACAGGTAGTGCAATCGTTACACTCACCCTCCAGCATTTAATCCTAAATGCTAAGGGAGTTAGTACTGGAATAAACGAAATAACAACACAAAAACAAAAGAAAACGTTAGTAACTATTATGAGATGATTAGTTCATCAACAGACAAACCACAAGACAATGACTTCATAATGTCTCAGTTAGAATACATACAATATAAGGATGAGAGACACTGAGTGGTCAATCATCACCTCACCCCTTGTCTATGTGTGCCCCCCTTAAGTTCTCCCTTTCAACAGGTCATGAGCCTTGAGCTCCCTGCATACATGCATCCACTGTACACTCTAAACTCTTTACTTGCATACATTCACACACATTTGCATCATGGTTCCCCCACGTACAGATACACACTGTAAACCAGCCAATGTACCCAAATACTTTGGTCAAAACATTACAATGCTTAAGACCAAAGTGAACTACAAGATGTGGCACTACTGTATTGTTTCTAGTGTTGCAGCTACATGCTTCAAACACTTACTAAAGGATGAACCACAGAACAAAGCCAAGAGGGAGATGGCTAAGGCTATTCATGCATACATAGTTAATAACATTGCTGACACAATATTGGCAAACTATATACACTTCAATATGTCTATCCCTCAGTTAATGAAAGTGCTTGAAGAATGCTTTAACCCCCAGACAGTATGTAAAAAGGCTATCAACAAATCAGCACTGTTTATTTGTAGAGACTATGTAAAACATTTCAGACATACATTAGACAGACTTGAGGAAGCATACACAACTCTGTCTGTCAACAGTGATCCACCACACAACTCTACATACAAAGCAGTAATATTGCTTGCTACTCCTGAGCAATATACACACATAGTAAATACAATAATACAATCTACTGATGCCCAGAACAAAGGCAAACCAGTCAATGAACATAAGAAAGTCAAACTGAAGCAACTAATCCTTACATTGTAGAATGCCTACAACAATTACTGTGCTAAACGAGCACAAGATTCCAATGATCAGACAAAGAATAATGCACACATTAATACAATGTATAAAGCCAATAAGCAGAGGAAATTCAATCTGCCAAATCTGTTCAATCTGACAAAAGTGAAATGTTTCAATTGTGGAAAAACAGGACATTTCTCTAAGGAATGCTGCAAACCTCCTACTGAAGCTATGAAGCTTGCACACACCAAACATTAGGCTAACAT
>NW_006760396.1:1878731-1888027 GCF_000271605.1 Fomitiporia mediterranea MF3/22 | reverse complement strand
CTTGTATGAGAAGGAATGTGGAAGTTATACAAGTGTAATACAATGAGATAACACTCTGGGAGTTGTATAGTAGGGTTGAGGGAATTGTTGTGGATAGCCCTAGAGAAAGCTGTGATCTCCTTGAGCTCCTCTCAATTGAAAATGTAGTCAGTGCTTGTACTGTAGTTGTGAGTAACCTAATCCTGCATGATTGGTTGTGCTCGAGGGCCAACTAAGAGTTGTAGAGGAGGATGAGGCATATTCGTGCCTTGTAGAAAAGTAGATGCAAATGTATGAGCAACAGATTCTTGAGTAGTAGACATGATATGCACAGTAAAGTGACTATATGTACAGTTTTTAAAGCCTTTGCATATGTCTACCTGTATGTCCATGCTGTAGCATTGTGTTTGAAAGGTTGCCTCATGTTTTACTAGACTGATACTAACCTGAGGGTCATCAGTATTGAGTTTTCCCTTTCCTAGAGTTAGTGTATTGATAGAATCAATTCTAAGTATGTCTAAGTATTCCTTTAATGCCTCAAGGTGCACAATTTTATCATAGGGTAGCCATGTGTGATCTCCAGACTTCCATAGTACTTTGAACAAAGTGGTAGTCCCTTGTCCTGCATGAGTTTCAATTGAATCTACTGTCCATTCCTTATTCTCATTGTTTAATCCAGTAACTTGTCCTACTTCCCTTCCAGGGAATAATCTATCATTGTTTGGAACATGTATCCTAAGTAGCAATGAATGAAATACTGGGTGTATGTTATGATTCCTCATTTCCCTGGGTAGATCTAGTTCAAATGCCTTGTTTCCTGTGTTCTGGATTATTCTGTAAGGTCCTATGTACTTTGGTACTAGTTTCCTTGCTCACTGTCTTGGTAGATTCATGTTCTTTGTAGAAACATACACTAGATTGTTCAATTTGAATGGTGAGGGTTGTCTGCATCTATTAGTATGTCTAGTTTGCTTTACCCTTGCCTGAAGGATTGCATTGTGTGCCTGTAGTATTGCATCCTTTACTTTCTGAGTGTAAGTCCTTACTCCAGGATATTCATCCTTCCTAGGGTTGTTCTATATCAAGTTCCTTAGCATCTGACTGTAATTTAGAAAGAATGGTGTATATCCTGTAGTTTCTGACCTTACTGTATTGATAGCATACTTGATCATAGGTAGTTTATGTATCCAATCCTTTTGTTTAGGAGAAATACACTGTCTGAGCATCTGAGTAATTGTTCTGTTCATTCTCTCAGTTAATTCATTGGTCTGTGGATGATATGTGCTTGATAGCTTCAATTTAATACCTATAAGTTCATGTAATCTTCTCTAAAATGTACTGGTGAATAGGGAATCACAATTGCTAACAATGTAATTAGGCAGTCCATACAGTTTATAGATGTTTTCAAATACTATCTCTGTGATTTCTCTTGCTCTGTATGTTTGCCTAGTAGGAATAATGTGTACCATGCTAGTTAATAGACAAATAACTGTACAAATCATATCAAAAGGTCCTAAACAGTTCTTTGATTCAGGAAAAGGTCTAACAAAGTCCATTCCTATACCTTCCCAAGGCCTATTAGGTACTGAGAGCGGATGTAGTAGACCAAACAGTTTCTGATTGTTAGGTTTGCTGATTTTGTATGTATGACACGAATTGTAGTAGGAATTAATGTCTATAATCATATCCTTCCACCAAACTTGTTCTCTAAGGTATGAAAGTGTCTTTCACAGTCCTAGGTGTGCCAAAATAGAATGTACATACTCTATTACAATTTCCCTAGTGTTTCTGTTGTGTATTAGAATTCTAGGTATGTAAAGTATTGTAAGGATTTGATTTACTGGTTTGTATTTTATTATCACTACATTACTGATTGTGTCAGATCATTGCACAGTGGGACCCACAAGCACATATATTCTCATTGTAGTTAGTTACACTTCCTCCTCATGTATCTACACATGTACTACCCTATAAAAGACAGTATTGATTGCTGGGTAAAGGGGATTCTTTTCCCCTGACCCCTCACTCGAGTACTAGGTTATCCCAGTCAGTAGTTGAGTGAACTAAGGGCAATTAGAATTCTCTTGTAAGGAACAGTGAGTTTCCTTACATATTTTTGACTGTACCCACCTAGCACTGAAACCCTGTGCTGGATGCTGAGGAACCAAAGGGTCTGATCAACCCTAGGTCTCCCTTGTCATCTAGTACCCCTTAGGAATTTTTCGTGAGTAAAGTTACAATTTTTGAGTAGAAACAGAGACTACTTACTGGATTGGCCCCCAGTAGGTTCACAATGCTTCGGAACACTGTGGAATGCTTCTGGAACACATTATCACATATTGATATGGACCAGTGCTGGATACACTGGAGGTTTGCATTGATTGGATGGGTCAAGGACCAGGCATCTGTGACAGCAAAAAGGAACAAACAAGTGTGTATCAAGTTTACAAGCAATGGACAACAAGATTATCCATTGAATATTGATTACAATGTGGCTGTCAAGCCTCAACTGATGATTCTCAGAGGGTACCCAAGTCTGGATATTGATACTAACATGCCAGGATGTAAGTCCTTGTCCCTTGTAGGCTGGAGGCAACCTGATGAACCTATACCAGGTAATAAGTCCTTGTCTACACAAGGCTGGAGGCACCCTGATGAACTAGTACATACTAATAATGTAGAACTAAGGCATGTAACTGTACCAGCACATATAGTTAGACAAACACACACTGTAGAGCAGACACTAGCAAGTATTCACACTACTAGGCTCAAAGAAATAGCAAATAGCAGTACAGAGAGCAGAAATGCTCAGGCAATTAGATTCGAGGATTTGTCCAATCAAGTACAGAAGGTTGAGTTTGAGGATTCAACTCACTGAGTACAGGCAATTGAGTTTGAGGATTTGCTCAATCAATTTCAGGCTACTGAGTTTGAGGATTCACTTGATAGAGGACAGGTGATTTGGTTTGAGGATTCACCAAGTCAATATAGAGAGCTAACAGTGAGCATCAAGGAATTTGCAAGCCAGTACAAGAGTTACAGAGTACATATAGTCAGTATCAGTGAGAGCATGGATGAGTATCCAGTGAGCACACTTACTTCAGAACAGAAACACATCAACAACAGCAATGTAGAGGGTAATGAGACACCTAAGACCCTTTTCAGCAGCAAAGAAAGCAGCCAGGACTCAAAGAACAAGAGTAACAGACAAGGCCAGGAGAGCCAGGCATCAAAACTACAGAGAATCAATGAGGAACAAGATTTCCAGAAGGCAAGTAAGACCTTCAGACACATTGCAAGAGCCAGAGCAATGCAGATAGACATAGGACATGTCAGCCCATTCCACAGTTTGATAGACATTGACGATTTGAATAAGAGAATGTACAAGTTTGATAGAATGTATCAGGAAGAGGAGAAAGCAACTCCTTCATCAAACAAGAGTGGACTTGATAGTATAGCAACAGAAAAGTGTGAAATGCTTCAGGCAGGCTACAGAACAAAAGCCAGACATGCCACAGTACCTACAGACAGTAGAGATCAGAACTATTGATCTAAGAGTGTAGAAGAAACGCTCAAGAGTCCAGACAAATGATCACATTCACAGAAAGCAAAAGGAAAGTGCAAAGCAAGAGGAATACACAAAGTACAAGGAACAGAACGAAAACCGGAACTGCCAGGCATTCAATTCAATTGTGAAATCGATTCAGACTATCCAAGTGAAACAGACATTGCATTTACAGAACAGTACTTTGAGGATAGCAAAAGTGAATGCATATTGGAACTACAAGGATCAGTACTTGATCCAGAGGGCAAAAATCAAGCATACACCCACAAAATCGAGTGTTTAACCTCATTCATGGCAGATATTGACTATGCATTACACAGGAGCAATGTACAGGAGTACTACAATGGATACAACACCCTAGCCAGGTCCAGGAATAAGAGAGAAAGCAAAATACCTGGATATATGTAGTCTCAAATAGAAACATCAAGTGTTTCAGGACATCAGAGTATCCCTTGCAAAAATAAAAAGAACAAACAATCCTATAGCAATACTTTGTGATTGAAAGCAGTCCCAGGCAAGGCAAACACTAGTAGTATTAGTGAGAACAATATTGATTCAGAGTGCAGCAAACCACACAGTTCAAAGCCACATATTGAGTGTAGCAAGCATAAGAATAACTTGAGCAGTAGTTCAAGAACAAACAATGGACACAGGCATACAGTGTAGAAAGGATTCTACAAGACTACAGATATGCATGGCACATGGAAAGGACTAGGAAACACACATACAACTATTGTTTCAAGGATTCTAAGACACTACAGGCACAAGGTAACACATATATGGACACTTCAGAGACACTACTACTAATTCTTAGAGCCACAAATCGAAACGATGCTCTTAAGAAATACAGGCTGTTCACAGACAACAGGAATGTGTACCAGGACATTAGGAAAGGACCTGAGAATGTTAGAAGATCAGAATATAACCAGCCAGATAGTATTATGGTTTACAAGGCAATGCAAAGAGTAAACTGCACAAGCAGGACAATCTATCAAGCATTACTAGACTATAAACTATGACTACTCTTGGATACTGAGAAATATTTCAATCTAAACGATTCAGACAGGTATTCTATTAAGTTAGAAGGCTACATCATGCATCAGAAGACAGAAATCAGCACATTGAGCAAGGCAAAGTGCATATACATCAAGAATAAGATGATACTGCTTCAGAATAAGCATCAGGCATGGAGATACATTAACAGTGATAGAAAGACACAGACCTACACATACACAGTTGATTCTATTCAGTACAGGAAGAGATACAGGATTAGTATTGAGTACTACAAAGGAACTATGTCAGTTGACATTGGAACAGACATTTCCATCTTCAGGATTGAAGAAACAGTCTATAATGAGCACAATCGAAGTAATTCGCATAGAACAACGTTCTATAAGGTACAATTGGATGTTACACTACGAAAATATTCAGTTCATGATGAAGAATTGTTCAGAAACGTCAGAACCAGCTCAGACTACAAGGATATATTGTACAGAACACAGTTTCAGGAGAACATAAGGTATTACATTGTAAAATACACCTTCAGACAGTCAGGATTCATTAGAATAGACTCAGGACACTCTATCAGACGTATTATGGGCATCACAGACATGCAAACAGATGTGCTAGTGCACATATACTCAGGATACATAGTAGGAATTGTGTTATTCAAGCTACAGAATGATATTGGCAACCTACAGGAAGTAAAACCAATACAATCTATGCACCACAGTGATAGTAAGACACTACTGAGATCAGGAACAGATATGCATTGCATGGAACAAAGTACAGAAGTTCAGAGGGTGACTTCACACCAGAAAACAAGCTGGAACCCAGTACATCCTGTACAATCTGCTCAAACAGATTATCACACCACTTCAAGGGAAAGCAAAGGTAATAAGCATACAGCCAGTGAATTTCAGAGCAATAGTGAATTAGGAAGGATCAGACAGACTATTCGAGCATTCAGGAATGATACTTCAACACTACAGAAGGAAATAGAGCATCAGGAAGCTCTAGGACACCTATTAAACAATGATACAGTTCAATCTACTCTAGGAATAAGTAGTTACAATTGGTTCAAAGTACAAAAACATGCAGAAGACCTCTCCAAACACCCCAGAAAGGTTTCAGGACCATACTAGACATCTTACACCAAAAATGAAGTCATATTTCAACAAGAGGGTGAGAGGCACACACATTACATTGCATACACACTCTTTGAGCATACAAACTACATATTTGAGCATACAATTTTCGAACTTGATCTACAACAGAACGATTTTGCAAAGGACTTTGTAGCACCAGACAGTATCAGTACTACAGGAAACAGGACACATGATAGGTACACAAGGAAAGAATACATCAGCACAAGGACAAGTACACAAAAAGACAGGAAGTCAATGCTAGAACACATTGATCCACACATGGATTTGCCAAATGAACAGAGAATTGGTAGCATATACTCAGGACTTCAGGCAGTGCTACTGCACATACAGACAGGACTTTTCATTGAGACATACATGGAACAACACAGTATACAGACAGTTACAGCACTCAGGAAAGTAGAGAACACTACTTGGACACAGTGTGATAGAACATTGTACTATGAGACATTGAAAGTATACTCAGACAATTCAGGAATCGAATCAATCGACTTACAAAGACATGAACAAGTCAAGACACAAGGAAACAGTATGAGAATACAGTAGGACATTCATTGTACACAGAGATACCATGCATATACACACATATCTAATGATATTAGGCTCATACATTACAATCTCATTGAATTCAAAGCAATATTTTCATTCAAGGACAAATATTACACTCTACATTACACTCTGCAATTAGTATTTGGACATTGAGCTCAACAGGATATCCAGTTTTGTATCACAGTTGGTTATTGCATGCAAAAGAACACACATTTGGAGATATTCTACTAATACAAGCACAAGGTACTACATTTGCAGGAACTAGTCTATTGGAAAATTCAAGGACATAGCAGAGGAATTTTGGAATACATCTCCACTATCTATTATTGCATTACTATCCTACAGGAACAAGAATTTGCACAAGGTCAGCTAGAAGCCACAACACTAATACATTCTATTGAGGAAGAAGGCTATAGCTTTGTCGATCAGGGATTTACCTCTGCACTTCCTAAAGACACAGGAGAAGAGAATATTTGCAATTACCATGCTTCCAGAATTTCCACTTCTGTACATATTGATCTACACTGTGTGTCTCAGAATGCTCAAGAGCCAAAACGCTATATCTCTCCAGGAACTCCACAGATTCCCTTCGAAAAGTGTCGTATCAATAGCAACAATCAAGAGGCAACTTTCCTACTAATTGACTATACAGTAATAATGACCATGTTTAATTTTATTAATGTTTTATCTAGTTTCACATGGTTTGGAACCATGCTACCCACTGTCCAGAACACCACCACTGTCTCAATACGCACCAGATCGACTTTGGATCAGTTCAGAGAGACAGTAATACATCACAAGGATGTTTCCCATACACATGGGAAAGGTATTTTATTATTTACTTGTTACTAACTGTTACTTTTAAGTAAGTTTTCTGCCTTTTCTACTAATTTTTAGTATTTAGGACTAAATGCTAGAGGGCAAGTGTAAGGATTTGATTTACTGGTTTGTATTTTATTATCACTACATTGCTGATTGTGTCAGATCATTGCACAGTGGGACCCACAAGCACATATATTCTTATTGTAGTTAGTTACACTTCCTCCTCATGTATCTACACGTGTACTACCCTATAAAAGACAGTATTGATTGCTGGGTAAAGGGGATTCTTTTCCCCTGACCCCTTGCTCGAGTACTAGGTTATCCCAGTCAGTAGTTGAGTGAACTAAGGGCGATTAGAATTCTCTTGTGAGGAACAGTGAGTTTCCTTACAAGTATGTACCTCTTACCCTCCTGGCAAAATATGAGTCCATTTTCGACATGAAAATTCTGGAAGTGCTTCAGATCTTGTAATATCTGATTGAAGAAGTTATCCTCATGATATCTGCCTTTGAGACATTCTGGGAATTGTAAATCTGGTGAAGATTGAGCTATAATATCAGGTAATTGAGGTTCAATCGAGTTCCAGAGTTGATCAGTAGCATTCTTTAGTACTGGGACGTTCTGATCATTAATTTCCAATCTAATATCATTGTCTGAATGTCTGTATCCTTGTGTATTACTTCTGGTGTCTGGTACGTTTGCAGGTGAATTTATTTCATGTAAATCTGATTGTTCAGTGTTCTGAGGCAGTGTTTCTGATACCTCACTGTGTGTGTCTGTTTCCTGATCTCACTCTGTGTTCTCTGGTATTGTAAACTGGCTTCTAGTCCTTGTAGCAGGCCTGCCCTCCGTTTGGAGGTCTGTCTGTGAGTTTCTAGCATGTCTGGTAATTAATCTAGTCTTTCTACTGTACAGTCGACTTGCAATCAATCCTCAAGGTGAAGTTTTCCTTACTGCTGCTAGTCTAGCCTCAATATATGTAGTATCCTGTATCTCTAATGGCTGTGAAATGTTATTCCTGACTTGATTAATCCTTGATAGATCATTGTCATCAAGTTGCAATGTATATTCTTGCTGAGATCAAGTTGTTCCTGGTAAATCTCCTGAGTATATGTGTGATAACATGTCTGTAAGAATGTTTGTAGTGTCTGGAATGTATTTTACAGTGAAATCAAAGTCTGATATCTTCTCTAGCCATCTGGCTTGTCTTCCACTTAATACTGGTTGCCTTAGAATGTGTTCTAACACTCTATGATCAGTATACCAAAAGAAATGCATTCCTTATAGTAGATTCTTGTGTCTTAGCATAGTTTCTACTCCTGCTAGTAATTCTACATTGTGTACTGGGTAATTCTGTTGTGCAGGGTTTAATTTTGCTGAGAAAAACACTGCTATCTTGGAATCTTTCTAATCATGACCTTGGCTGACTATTCCTCCAATTCCTGAAGCCAAAGCATCTGTAACAATGTTGATAGGTGGTGCATTCTTACTATAGTCCAATACTACTCTGTGATTATGCCTGAAATCTAATACTAGCTTTACTATTTGATCAAACACTTACTGTTCAGTGAATGTCCATCTGAAAAATACAGTTTCTCCTACAATTTTTGATAAAATACCTGTAGAAATGTGTAACTGAGGTATATTGGGTGCTAAATACCCTACTGATCCTAAGAAACCTTGTAACAAATCTTTATTAGTAGGTACTTTCCATTGTTGAATAGAATTGACTTTATGAGGGTCCATTCTAATGCCTTGATTATTGATAATGTGGCCTAGTATCTTTAATTCTTTCTAGAACAATTGCATCTTATGTTTACTGAGGTAGAATTTCTCCTTACACAATATATCAATGACAGTTCTGAGATGTTGCATATGATCCTCAATTGTGTCTGAATAAATCACTAAGTCATCTAGGTAGATATCCATCCAGTCACCCAAGTCATCACCAAATCAAACACGAAAATGTATTGGAATTTACTGCTAAGACATATATTTTTTACATATTGTGGATCCTTATATTCGCTTATAAAGTCTACATGTAAATATATTGCCTTGTCAGACTCTGCACGTTTTGGTGATGGTAAGGCTGGAAAATGTGGTTCATTAACACTTGATAAGTGGCTCTGCTATTACAATCACCTAATTGCATTACTTCACTAACCATTGTTCCATCCAGAGTGTTGAATATCAATCTGTTTACATGCTCAGGGATT
>NW_006760396.1:1871418-1875346 GCF_000271605.1 Fomitiporia mediterranea MF3/22 | reverse complement strand
TACTAGAACTGTAGTGGAAATTCTTTTCCTCACTCTCTTTGCCTTTTGCAGTTTCTGATTTGTCTTCACTGTCATTAGAGGCATCCAGAACTGTATGTATCATGTCTGGGTTTGGTCTGTTCATTTTAATATTGTGTTTCATACTGGGTGTATGTGTTGATCCTTAAACATTAGTATGATGGTGCATATATGCAGGTATTTTATTCTGCAATGTATCTCCTTGCCCTGCTAGGGTGTTGTATCTGTAGTATGTGTTCTTGCCTTGATTTTCTATCTTGGGGCAATACGTTTCTTGCTTGAAACGAACTGGTAATTCCTGAGGAGTTCTGAGAGCCTTGCTGTAGCCTTCATTTCTGAAATTCCATTGTCCTGATTCTACATTTCGTCTGTGCTCTATCTCCTGAAAATACATTCTTTGTACATTGGAATCTGCTTTGCTGGAACTGTCTAGTTCTACCTGACTGTAATTATGAATGTCTGGAGCTTTTCCTTTATTTGCTCTTACACTTTTCTTATTGCTAGGTACAGGTTTACCTGGATCTTTCTTCCAAGGACGTGTGCTTTCAAATGGTGGAGCATCTTCCAATTGTTTGGGAATTCCCTTAGTAGCTTCTGGGTGTCAACAATGTACTTTCTGATACATCCATTTAGCTAACTTGTCTTCAGTTAGTTTAGATGGATTGATTGTGTCCAAATTGATGTTTCCTTCATGTTCCTAATGCATACTATTGTACTTATGAGTTCTCTTGTTCAATTCCTTGATATCAATTCCTTGATTGAATGGACTGGCTAGCCTACTCATGGCTTTTAGTGTCTCTGGCCTAGGAACGTTTCTGAATGTCTTTCTAGCCTTCTGGAACGTTTCCTACTGTAAGGAAAGCATTGTTCCTTTACTGATACCCTTGTTCTTACTGACAGAATCCTCAATACCAGTTTCCTGAGTGTTTACACTCTCTGTACTACTATTATCTACTTCTGTGAGCCTAGTAAGGTAAGCACTTGCTAGTGTCTGCTCTACAGTACACATTAGTCTAACAATATGTACTGGTACAGGTACATACCTTTGTTCTACATTACTTGTATGTAATAGTTCATCAGGGTGCCTCCAGCCTAGTATAGACAAGGACTTATCACCTAGCAAAGGGTCATCAGATTGCCTCCAGCCTGTAATAGACAAGGACTTATTCTCTAGCATGTTAATAGTAACTTCCAGACTTGGGGGCCCTTCTAGGATTGTCTGCTAAGGCTTGGTGGCCACATTGTGTTCAGTACTCAACAGATAATCTTGTTGTCCATTGTCTGCATGCTCTGTTAATTCGAAATCTGTAGTGCACACCATTTTGAATCTCTCTACATTCAGGGAAAGCTGCTCTTCAGCACTTCTGAATGATGCTTGCCTCTTGTAATATTGACAAGGAGGTCTCTCTGCATTGAGGGGAACAATTCGTTTGCATCCCTCAAGCATTCTGAGTATCCTAGTAGTCATAGTGAGAGTATATGTGTCTCTAATTTAGATTTGCAAACTACTCACTGATTTCTTTGAATTTGAAGGAGTACTGAGCAATGTGAGGAATGTATTAGGGTGATCAAGCCCTCAGTTCTGGTTGTCAAAGCCCAGCAGGTTTATGGAAAGGCAGGTTCAGTCAAAAATGTGTAAGGATAGGTATACTAGCCTTATGCAAAGATTCTCTCTTTACTAGCACACTCAACTACTGACTGGGATAACCTAGTAATTGAGCACTGAGAAGGAGAAAGAATCCCCTAACCCTTAGCTCAAAAACCCTTTATATATGTGTATACACATTATTAGATTGTGCTCTGGATTAGGAAATCCCTAATTGCCTTATGTAGAATTACTACACTTGGAATGTCTCAGATTATTGGACTTCACTATATAGTATATAAGGTAGATACTTGCTTGATGTCTCAAAAAGAGAGAGTACTTGGGGCACTCCTACTATGCTTGTTAAAAGGTTATGAGTCTTGGTGCCCATTGAATGCCCCCACACACTCACTCTTACAGAACACCTTTGCCTCCTGCCAAACCACCAAGCCCAAGACCTCTCTCTCCCCCCAAACTCATTATGATGTTGTCTATGACACATACCTTTGTTAACACTATGATGAAGGACTCTGACATTATGAAGTTCTTTGAGGGAACAGAAAAGTTGGCTGGTGTGAAGGGATACAAGATATGGTGCTTACACATACACAGTGCACTCACTGCCATAATGCTCTTAGACCATCTAGAGCACAATCCCCCTTCCTCTGATGATGCTGGCATACATACAGGTAATGTTTTGTATCATTGTATAATGAAAACAATAACTGATACAATTTATACAAACTTCACAACACATACAAGTGTTAGAAGTCTCATGAAGGTGCTTTTTGAACAATACAATGTTCAAACAACAATGACACATACTGTAGACATATCTATGTTGTTTACAGTAAAAGAGCATGTATCACAGTTTGATAAGACGTTAGACAACATTGAACAAATCTACAGACAGTTGTCTGCACATAATAAAGCCCTCAATAATGATACATACATCTTAGCAATTAACCTCACTACTCCTTGTGAGTATAGATGGGTAGCAACAATGCTAGACAGGCAGATTACCTATTATAATCAACTACTAACAGTTACAGTAGCTCAGAAAGACGTTCTGACACCAGCTAAGTTGATTATAATGGGTAATCTGTCTGTCTAGCATTGTTACTACCCATCTATACTCACAAGGAGTAGTGAGGTTAATTGCTGAGATGTACGTATTGTTATTGAGGGCTTTATTATGTGCAGACAACTGTCTGTAGATTTGTTCAATGTTGTCTAACGTCTTATCAAACTGTGATACATGCCCTTTTACTGTAAACAATGTAAATATGTCTACAGCATGTGTCATTGTTGTTTGAACATTGTATCATTCAGAAAGCACCTTCATGAGACTTCTAACACTTGTATGTGTTGTGAAGTTTGCATAAATTGTATCCTCTTGTGTAGAGCATTGTATGACAGGTTCTTTATCTTTATTATTGTTATTAGGAAGAGTTTCATTGTTGTTTGATGTATCATTGTTATAATTATTCTCCCCTTCAATCCTAGACATTGGTTTGTCTATGAATTGTATGTTGTGCTCGACAGTAATTTTATTATCATGGCACACTAAGTGACCTTTACTGTCATTATCATAACCTAACTATTGTGCATGTTGGCCTTTAGGTTGTAGTTTATACATTTGTTTGTTCTGTATGATACAATATGTACTGAATTCTTGTATATTATCTATTTGATAATGTTTGTTATACTGTTTGTAATATGGTGTTGCAAAATTAATAGCAACTCTCAGTGTTCTGTTATGAATAAACGTTTGATATTGTACTGTATATACCCAGAATTTCATAGGTAATTTTGCTGATAACAGACACATACATATGCTGTTAAAGATAGTCTTATGCATATGTTCCACAACTCTGTTCTGCTGTAGTGTATTGTGTACTGTTAATCTACATATTGTTCCTTGACTTTCAATGTACATAGTAAAGTCTTTACTTAGGAACACTGTATTGTTATCACTTTAGAGAGTTTTAACTCTTATACCATACTGTATAAAGAGTTTCATTGTATGCTTTACATATTCAGTGAAAGCATTGCTTTTATGCTGTATAGGTAGTATAGTTACCCATTATGTAGCATTATCTATAATGGTAAAAAGATATTTGTACTTGCTGTAAGCTTGTACTGGGGCAGGTCCCCATATATCAATATGGAGATGATCTCCATAGGATTGTGCAAGAGGTGTTGTTTGTATTTTTGGTATTTCATTGCATTGTATGTTTGCTTTGATACAATCTGTACACTGTGCATTTTTATTGGTCTGTTATCCTTTGACTTATAATCTCAGGATACTCTTGTATGAGTTTG
>NW_006760396.1:1857555-1870032 GCF_000271605.1 Fomitiporia mediterranea MF3/22 | reverse complement strand
AGCTGTGTCAGAACGTCTTTCTGAGCACTGTAACTGTGTAGTTGATTATAATGGGTAATCTGCCTGTCTAACATTTAAGATAAAGAACCTGTCATATAATGCTCTACACAAGAGTAAAGACCAGTTAAACAAACTATAGGTTTAAATTACAAAGACAATATAAACCTAGCTATGTATCTAACAGAATTTAACAAATTCCTCAACAAAGTCTATAACAATCCATTAATGTATTACAATGCTATAATACATATAGACAAAGAACAATAGATCAAAGCTATGAAGAATGAAATACAGTCACTTCAACAATGAAACACATAGATATATGCTATCCCTCCTATGAATACAAATGTAATTGGAACGAAATTTGTCTATAAAATCAAAAGACTGGCTAACAGCCAAATAGACAAATTTAAAGCACAATTTGTAGTGCAAGGATATGCTCAAAAGAATGGAATAGACTTCTATTCTGACAACTTATTTGCTCCAGTAACAAAACTATCAACAGTACAATTATTGTTATTTTGGGCAGCATCTAAGAACTATGAAATACATTAGATAGATGTAAAATCTGCATATCTTTACAGAGAATTAAATGAGGACAAACTCATCTACATGAAACCACTACCAGGCAGGCTACTTACAGATATTAAACCTGGACAGGTGTTACACTTAAATAAAGCATTATACAGATTGAAACAAGTAGGTAGACAATGGTACAAGAAGATTACCAAACTACTGCTTAAGATCAGATTAGAATGAGCTAATTACAATCATGCTGTATTTTACAAGAAACAAAATAATAAAACAATTCTTGTAACATTTATGCATGTTGACAATATTATGATTATTGGTAAAACTATTACTATAATAACAGCATTTAAACATGCATTAAGACAACATGTTGCATTTACTGACAGTAACAAAATACATTAGTTACTTGGTATTGAAATAAGCTAAGATAGACCTCAACAAACGATTAGCTTACAGTAAAAGCATTATATTGAAAGTATAATCAAGTGTTACTACTTTGAAAACAAAAAGGCACTACAAACACTTATTACTCCTGGAATAGTGAAGAGATACCTATAGACCTATCAACAGAATCGACAGGATTCTGGAAGCTTGCCATGTTCAATAGCAAGCTCACACAGTTGAGGGAACACATTCTGACTTAGGCAAATATCTGCTGAGCAGAATCCCAGACAATCCAACACAATCCAATAATTCTGCTGAGGGTCTGATAATACCACTTCACACTCAGCACTCTCCAGACAGTGTTTAATGCTTCAGAGTTGCATCAGTAGATAGTAACATTCTATTGATACACTAGCATCTTTTCTATTGTATTTAGTAATAACCTTGTACTGTAGGTACAGGGGACCCCCCTACATTTGTTTTCTCCAATTTTCCAGTCAGTACAAGTGAAATCGAGTGTAGTACAAGTAATCCAACATAATCCATGTAATCTGACAAACTATCTGCCACATTCCAGTCTCACAATCAGTCAAGAGTCTGTGCACCAGGATAGTGTTTTATTAGCCAATGCTAGATTTTCTTCTTATCCCCCTCAAACACACTTTTCATTTGGAGCCCACTGTAAGGGGGGTTTCTTTGAGAAGTTCTAGAGGTTGGCCATAAGTAGACCCTTAGCCTAGCTCATAGAGAGCAGGGCTGTTACTAAGGATAACTATGTTCTGAAGCAGGAGGCCAGATACTCTAGAGTCAGAGGAGGACCAGAATAGAATAGAGGAAGAGTTAGACAAAGGAGGACCTTCTACAGGAGTTTCAACCCTAGTATTACTACTCTCTTTTCCAGATTCGTTGGAGGACAACCAAGAGACACAGTAGCCAGGACCTTCAGGAGGATTTGACTCAGAAGAGAGAGTAGTCACTCTACAAGTTCCACAGCTTCTACAGTGTAAAGGCCTACTAACACACAGTAGGACTAGAGCACTTAACCCATTACTAGGATACAAGACACTAGGAAGGACCCTCTACTCACTTCAGCCAACAGTAGTAGGAGAACTGTCAGACAGAGAGACAGCTACTACCTTAGACAGGGTAGGAAGACAAGTACAGAGAAATCAAGAGTTAGAGAGCCTGACACACATTCAGCTGAGTAGGCAACATTGAGAGCAGCCACTACACTTACCATCTGAATTGTTGTCCTCTAGTGGAAGTGTTTCACAGCAGTAGCTTCAGTTCCTACCAGTTCTACTAAATCTGTAATCTGTAGCAAGCTACTAACAGTAACAGCAGATTATACCCTACTTGTAACCAGTATTGTAGTAACAACCATAATACTAGCAACTAATACACAGGCATTGTAGACAGATTCCTTGAATGTCAGGACACCCTCCCTTACAAAGGGTACACAATGTACCTGTGTTTGACAAGACAGACATAGAGAGTCTCCTACAGTTCTTTGAAGATATCAAAATCTTAGTAGACAACTTTAATAAGACTGACAATTGGAAGTACAAACAGAGTCTCTACTACACCTCAGCTGGGTGCTTAAGGCTTTAGGGCAGACTTCCAGAGTTGAAGAAAGTAGGAGAATGTGATTGGGTAGAAGCTAAGAAACAGATCTTGACATTGTACCCAGAGTTAGAGGAAGGAAAATGGTACAGGCAGGGTAATATAGAAAGGTTGGTAGAGAAATGGTAGAAGTAAGATATTAGGACAAGGGAGGAGTTTGGAGAGTATCAGAGGCAGTTCTGAGTACAGTCAGACTATCTGATAAGGGTGAAGAAATATACAGAGAGGGAAGTAGGGTAGGATTTCTTGTACAGAATTTCTGGAGGGCTGAAGGAGTCATTACTTTAGAGGATAGAGATCAAGTTTGTGGATAAGGAGGAAGGAGAGCTGTACCTGATAGGCAACTTGGTAAAGCAAGGGGACTTGGTTTTAGGCAGGACTATAGTATTGAAAGAGAAGGAAAGGGGAGATACAAGTAATAAAGGGGGAACTAAGGTAAAAACAGAGGAATCTAACATGTTTACAATCCTAGAAAAGCTGTAGAGTTTGTAGACTACAGTGGATCAGATACAGAAGACAGGTGTAGGGTAGGTAGTAGCACCTGCTCAATCTGCTCAATCTGCTCAATCTGGGCAATCTGTTAGAGTAATGTACAGATGTAACTTTTGTAGCAAAATAGGGCATTACATACAAGGGTGTAAGAAGGTGGCAGAGTATATTCAAGCCTAGAAGTGTACTTGGGTTATGGGTAGAGTAATACTGCCAGACAGAGTACTAATACTGGGAAGCTTACCAGGAATGACAATTAAAGAGCAATTAGACACATACTATAACTAACAGGGGACTTATATAGTGTTGTTACTTGACTTTAGGGAGAGTCCAGAGGACTCTAATCATAGGGCTTACATTACAGAGATAGTAGTAGACACTAACAAAGATGGAAATGGATTAGAAAGGATAAACAAGGTGCTCATCAGTAATGTAAGGAAGTAAGGAGTCACTGTGAAGAAGGCTAGAAACAAGTTGGCAGATGAGAAAAAGGGTAAAGGGAAGAAGGTAGGGCTGGACAAAGGAAAAGAGAAGAGAGTTGGTGAAGAGGTGAGGCATGCAGGGGTAGTGAGAGAGCTAGTAGTGACAAGGAAGGTGTTGGAGGAGATAGTGAAAGGGAGTAGGAGAGGACAGGTACCAAGGTACAGGGTACTGATAGAAGATGAGAGGATTCTTCAAGGAGTTTTGGACTGGATTTTGGTAGGAAGCATAATGTTAACAAATTGAGAATTGTTAGCATTAGTACCAGACCTTCAAAAAGGAGTAAGAGAATTAGTAGCCACAAAGCAGGTAGCAACTAGACTAGGGAAAGGGGGGAATGTACAGAGTGGATTAATTGGAATAGTAGCAGATTGTAAGGAGGACAATCTGAGAGTACTAGATGATGAGATAGAGATAGTGGGTGAGGAAGTATACTTACAGGCTGAGTAGGGAATCAGAAGGATAGGTGAAGGGAGTATACTACTGAGGACAGTTATAGGGATTTTCAAGAATATGTTAGAGATACTGTACATACTAGATCAAGGGGTAGTAGTTTGTATTATTCAGCACAATGTCTGTCACAAGATACAGATATTTATAGAAAAGTAAGGAACTATCAAATTGGAGACAGTGGATGCAAGAAAATCAAAGACAGTAGGCATGGTTCTGAAGATAAGGTTGTCAGTTAGGGGAGTGGATTTGGTGATACCTTTCTATGTAGTGGAAACAGTACTGTTCTGAGCCCTGTTAAGGCAGCTGTTCTTTACATTAACTGAATGTAAGACTAAAGATTATGCTGACAGAAGCCAGGTACTAACCTTGACAGATTCTAGCAATCCTAGACAACTATGTAAAGTGTCTACAGGGACAAGGAAGAATGAGACAGGCAATACAAGTGAATGGTTTATGATAGCAGGTGTGGAATAGGACAGAGATAGTAAGGCTTTAGAATATATAGGATCATTGACAGTGTCTGGAGGAAGGTGTGAGACAGGGGATCTAGGGATGTTGCTAGTGATAGAGCTGAAGGAGACAAAGCTGTTTATCTTACAAATGCCAGATAATTAGGAGGTATCAGTTTGGGCATATAAGAAGGTAGTACAGAAGGTACAACCTGTTTTGGAAGTTCTTCCAGAGGAATTCCACATAGTGAGAAAGAAGCATCCTAATCTGCTAGCAGATTTGCTAGAGGTTCCAACAAATCTGACTCTGTTTCATCCTGTTAGGAAGCTGACAGAGGAAAGGTTTGAGTAATTAGATCTAGATCCTACTAGTTTTCTGTAGCCTGAAGAAAAGAAATTACTAAGAAATGTACTAATAGCTCAGGAAGGAGTATTAGTATAGGGAGAGGACAAGCAGGGATTATTGAACCTAAAGTACTTTGACTCTATACACATTCTGACAATTCCACACATTCTATGAGTGTAAAAGAACATACTGATCCTATCAGGAATTTGTGCAAAAACAATCAACATACTTTATAAAAAGATAACTACTAAGGTCTTTGAGCCATTAAACTCATTGTATTAGTCTAGGTGGTTTTGTGTGACTAAGAAGGATGGGAAGTTGCTGTGGATAGTGATAGACTTGTAAGACTTAAATGTAGTAACAATCCAAGACTCAGTAGTACTGCCCAACATTGAGACACTAGCTGAGTTGTGTAAGGGTAGAGGTTGTTATACAGAACTTGACTTATATGTTGTATTCAATCAGAGGGAGTTGGACAAGCAGGCTAGGGACCTCACTACTATTCAGACACTGTTAGGAATGTATTAGCTTAGAGTGTTGCCTATAGGCTACACAAATTCTATACAGATTTTGTATAATGACATAGTATTTATCTTACAGGACAAAATGCTAAAGATTACTAACCCTTTTATAGATGATGTGCTAGTGTTAGGACCAAGGACAAGGTATGAGAGGGAGGACAGGACTTTTGAGACATTATCTACTAATCTACTAATCTAACAGTTTGTGTACAAGCACCTGTACAATTTGAACTAAGTATTTCAGCAGGTCTGCACAGTTGGAGGGACCTTTTTGGTAAGGAAAATGAGGTGTTGTGTACCTAACACAGTGTTTGTAGGGCACAAGTTGATGTATGAGGGCAGGGAAGTTGACAATAGTAAGGTGCAGAAGGTGTAGGATTGGCCACTGTGTACAACACTGACAGAAGTGAGAGGGTTTCTGAGGACAGTAGGAGTGATACAGGTGTTCATTTGAAACTACACAAGGATAGCTAAGGCTTTGAACCAGTTGATGAAGAAAGGGGTAGAATTTGCATAGGGAGATAAGGAGTAGGAGGTAATGGATAAATTGAAGGTAGTAGTGACAAAGTGTCTAGTGTTGTGTACCATCAATTATGACTCAGAAATGGAGGTAGTGTTGGCAGTTGACTCATTGTGTATTAGAGTAGAATAGTATCTAGGGTAGGAACATATAGACAGGCAGAGACAGTATAACAGGTTTGGGTCAATTAACTGGAATGAGGCACAAAGACAATATTTGTAACCTAAGGTGGAACTCTTTAGATTGTTTCAGACATTATGAGTAGTGTGCTTGTACATTATAAGGGTAAAGAATCTGGTGGTAGAGATGGATACAGTGTATATTAAAGGAATGGTGAACAATCCAGACATACAGTCTAACACTACAATCAACTGGTGGATTGTAAGGATTCTCTTATTTGACTTCAAATTAAGGCATATACTAGCTAATGAATTTACATGTACAGATGGCTTGTCTAGGAGGCAGATAGTACTAGGGGATCCAGTAGAGGAGGACAATTTCAAGGAATGGATAGATACTGTGTATGTGTTTTGTGTAAGAGTATCACACAAGGTATTAGCAATAGGATCCAGGGAATCTGCTGAATCTAAAGAATCCAACAGTGGCAGATTACTTGGGAGGGATAGGTTTCTAGCAACAGAAGGTGTGAAGAGGAAGGACAAGAGGCTAGGATGAGTGAAGGAGTTCCTGGAAGGAGGGAAGTAACCAGATAGTGTTAGGGATAAAGGATGGGGGACCTTTGTAAAGTATGTGAGTAGGTTCTTTGTCAAGAAGGGTAGGATCTGGAGGAGGACAAAGTTAGGATTTCCACAAGTGGTAGTAATGAACCTGGAGAAACGTTAGGAATTAGTACAGGCTGTGCACAATTTTATAAGGCACAAAGGGGTGTATACAGTGAAGACAAGGTTATATGAGAGGTTCTGGTAGCCAACACTTGTACACAATGTGAAGTATTTTGTCAAGACCTGTCATTAATGTTAGTTAAGGCAGACAACACAGGTAGTGATTCTACTGACTGTTCCAGACATAGTACTACTATTTGCTAAGGTTCACATTGACACAAAAGTCATACTGAGGGCAGGAGGATATTACTACATTGTGTATACAAGGTGTACATTGTTAGGGTATCCAGAGTTTCAGATGTTGAGGACAGAGAACAGAAGGGTGATCAGTACATTTATTTTCAAGGTGTTGTTGTGTAGGTTTAGGGCATGTCCAGAGTTGGTGACAGATAATGGGACACTGTTTATAGTAGTACTAGACTATCTGTAGGATAAATATTACATTAATCACATACAGATATTGGCTTACAACTTGAGGGCAAATGGTGTAATAGAGAGGCAGCATTATAATGTATAAGAGGCACTAATGAAGGCAGTAGAAGGGAATGAGAAGAAGTGGCACAAACATACACATACAGTATTCTAGGCTGAGCAGATTACAATCAGTAAGACAACAGGGCAGTCTTCATATTATATAGTATATAGGACAGAGCTGCTACTTCTGTTTGATCTCAGTGAGGCAACATACTTAGCTGGACCATTAGGGATACTAATGACTACAGAGGAATTGATTAGAGTGTAAGGGAGGCAGTTAGAGAAGAGGGAGGCAGATTTGGAGGAATTGGCAGATAAGGTTAGAAAGGCAAGGAAGACATATATAAGGTACTATGAGGAGATGTACAAGAACACAATAAAGGATTTCAACTTTGAGCTAGGACAATTAGTGTTGTTACAGAATACAAGGGTGAAGATGGATTTAGGGAGGAAAACAAAGTCAAGGTATTTGGGTCTGTATATAGTGTGTAGGAGAACAGAAGGAGGGTTGTATGTGATTGTAGAGTTGGATGGAACAGTAGTAAAGTATAAGGTAGTAGTGTTTTGACTAGTTCCTTATTTTGCTTAGAGGGAGATTGGGATTTCAGTAGAGGAGTTGGTAGGAGGGGACATGAGCAAGGTGATAGAAGAGAGGGAGGAGGATAAGGAGGGAGAGTGGGACAAAGAAGGGGAGGATTGAGACAATTCTGACTAATCTAATACACAATCTGCTGAATCTGTTGTATAACTACAAGGACAACAGTAGGGGCACAGCCCTCAATAGGGACTGTGCTAAGCATACATTATACCTAGTATTTTCTCATCTCTTTACATATTGTGTCAATTAATACCTGGGAGGACAATTTATGCCTCTGTATTAATCATTTTCCATTCTTTTGTTCATGTTTGTTCCTTCCACTTGTTTGCATTTTGTTTCCCCTTGAAAACCCAGAAAACCATTATATAACACTGTATAACAACAAAACAATCATATAAACACTATAAAAACTGTTAAAATCCAAAAACAATGTTTATAGATAGAATTGCTCCTTCATTTCTAAATTCTTACCTTCATCCATCCACCTTTGAAAACTGACATACAAAACCTCCAAAACCATTATATAAAACTAAAACACTCCTTATAGATAATATCCTTTTCCATTCCTTACAATCTGTTCCTTTTAGTTTTATTCTCTCATTTGGCTTGTTACTGATCCTATCCACACTTGTTAAAATACCCCTTTATTTGCTTTCAAACTACTCTAATTATAAATATTCTATTTATGTTCCCTTTCCTTTCCTTTCCCCTTTCCTTTTCCTTTATCCTTCCTTTCCTAACAAGAACAAGACAGACCAGGTTGAGGGTCTTCTTCAGACAGTACATGAGGGAGTTAGGGCTGGTGAGTTTAAAGGGTAGCAACTCAATCTTGTACCTTGTATAGTAGGCAGGTCACTTCTGTGAGTTTGTCACTCTACTCCTAAGGTCCTACTGAAAGGAGGGGTACAGAATGACTCAGGCTAGCAAGAGTAGGTGCTAGCAGGATTCTTGGTAGTAGAGGGGCCTGACAGGCCTGTAGCTACTCTATAAACAGCTAATGTACTACTTGAGTTCCTGTTACACAGTCACAGCTCTTCTTTGCCTGTTAGTAATTTAGGCACACTCTAGCTGAGTTACCTTTACAGAGAAGGCTACACTGTGTACACTGCTCACACAGCTCCTATGACTCCTTGTAATCACTAGGCTCTAGTTACAAAGAGGGACTACAAGACTGTAGGTAGTAATGTTGACTAGGGGCTAGGATAGTAATAGTAAGGTAAGGTTGAGTAGGTTGAGCAGGTTAAGGTAGAACAGGAGGCTGACAGGGACAGGATAGACTGGTTATAGGAGGGACAGAGGGTACTATAGAGACAGTAGACCTAATATGGGTCCACAAGTACAGGGAGACCTGTAGAGGTGTCTGAACATTTAGTAGGAGAGGAACTAGTAGTCTAATGTATGTAGGAGGAGGGGAGTATTCAGAGGGAGCCTGTCTATAGGTACAAACTACCTACTAGTGAACAGGCAGAGGCTAGTTATATAAGAACAGCTTAGCAGACCTATCCTCTAATAGTACTATAGTAGAATCTGGTGTAGTAGAAGGTGATACAGATCTAGACAGTAGGAACAATGAAACTGATTGTGTATGATTCATTACATGTAAGGACAAGGGGACTGGTTTGTTCAAAACTGTTAAGGAACTTACTATATCTGACAAATCTGTACTAGAACTCAATAGTAGAGGTCTATCAGGCAAAGTAGGCAAAGGTACTACAGAGGTAGCACCTTCCTCTTCATCTGAGGACTCTACTACTTAGTAGTAGCAGACTCCTTGTGTGTGACCTAAGGTAGTAAGCTGTACTTGTACTACTTACTACTCCTCTAAGGCTGTATCAACTATCTGTGACCAAGCTACACAATCTCAAGCCTTAACCTCCTTAGTAAGTACTATCTTCTACTCTAACATTGTAGGTACTCTCAATCTGGAAGCTTACAGTTACTGTTTAATGGCTTCATCAAGGTCTTCTGACTGTCTATGTTACTGTTTTGTACATTGACTTGGTCCTGTAGCAGATAACAACCCTGGTTGATTAGCACCACCTGATAGATCAGGTATCTGTTGTCTTGCACTGTATAGATCTCAGACTGTAGAGGCTTAGTACCTCTAGTGTTGATCACAGTAGAGTACATCCAGACTTTCATTCATCTGGCCAAAGCAGACCCAGAGACCATATTCTGTTAGAATGCTGAATTGAGCATCCCTACTAGTGCCCTGTAGAGTCTACTACTCAATCTATCAGGCTGGTCAGCTTCACTCAGATACAACTCAGCTACTACATACCTCTAAAGCAGACACCTGTGTCTGTACTTCCCTATATTCCTCCTTTGTCTCTATCTTGTTTATCCTTGCATCTACCTTGTCTACACTCCTCTTCAAGACAGTCTATCAGTTCTGTAGTTGCTAGTGTATCTGTGTGTGGAAGCTTGGAAGGATAGTGTAGCTAGACATTTTGCAAATACATAGAGGTGATAGGACAAGTGAAGAGGGAGTAGTAGTGGTTAGTAACAGAGGGAGTGTGGATGCTAGGTGTTGAATATGGATAAATTGGGCAACAGAGAGGTTGGATGGAAGGTAGTGAAGAAGTTTGTGTGACTGGGGACAGTCATGATTTAACACCTAAGGAGGTGAAGAGATACTCATAGACCTATCAACAGAATCAACAGGATTCTGGAAGCTTGCCACATTCAATAGCAAGCTCACACAGTTGAGGGAACACATTCTGACTTAGGCAAATATCTGCTGAGCAGAATCCTGGACAATCCAACACAATCCAATAATTCTGCCAAGGGTCTGATAATACTACTTCATGCTTGGCACTCTCTAGACAGTGTTTAACACTTCAGAGTTGCATCAGTAGATAGTAACATTCTATCAATACACTAGCATCTTTTCTATTGTATTTAGTAATGACCTTGTACTGTAGGTACAGGGGACCCCCCTACATTTGTTTTCTCCAATTTTCCAGTCAGTGTGAGTGAAATCAAGTACAGTACAAGTAATCTGACATAATCTGTGTAATCCAACAAACTATCTGCCACATTCTAGTCTTGCAATTGGTTGAGAGTCTGTGTGCTAGGATAGTGTTTTATCAGCCAACACTAGATTTTCTTCTTATCCCCCTCAAACACACTTTTCAATAGATCTATCTAACAATACAAACAATATGTACAATACAAATGAAAGTAATAATGAAACAATACCATACATGAATATGGTAGGATTGTTAAGATATGTTGCAGACTGCACACAGCCAGACATATCCTATATTACTAGGCAATTAGTGTGCTACTTACAAAAGCCCCAAATGTATCACTACAAAGTAGTGAAACATTGCTTTGTGTATTTAAAATATACAATAAATTGTTGGCTTCAACTTGGAAGCACAAATGCCTTAAAACTACAAGGCTATTGTGATGCAGACAGACAAATGACAAAAGGACATAAAGTAATAAACAGCTACATCTTTCAATTAGCTAAATCAACCATATCTTGGTCAAGCAAACAGTAAAACCTGGTACCACTATCTGTTTACAAAGCAGAGTTGCAAGTGCTAGCATATACTACTCAAGAAGCCATTTGGCTCAAACAATTTGCTGAAGAAGTATTGTAGACTGAATTGGCACCCATTACAATTTATTGTGATAATCAAGGAGTAATAAAGACTGTAAAGTCTGACAAAATAACATACAACACTTGTACTAAACATCTTGATTTACAAAAAGACTTTGTGCAATGTTACATTCAAAACGAATACATTAATGTATGCTATGTTCAATCACAGAACCAATTAGCAGACATTCTTACAAAGGCTCTCCATGTTCCACAGATCAAGCATCTAAACAAACTATTAGGCATACAGTCTTAGTTCTTAATTAATACTTGAAGGGGAGTATTAGATTGTGCTCTGGATTAGGAAATCCCTAATTGCCTTATGTAGAATTACTGCACTTAGAATGTCTCAGATTATCAGACTTCACTATATAGTATATAAGGTGTTACAGTTCTCTGCTCTTGTACCTTCAGTTCTGAGGGTTCTGCACCCTTCTGTACTGGAACTCAGGACTTCTGTCCCTCAGGGGCACTGTCTATAAACTATATGTGTGCTGACTCTTGCCACTACCCTTCCTTACTTCATCATTCCATTCCTTTAACCACCCCTTCATTCTTTGTATCATTCTATAGTCTCTTACCCTTTATCCATCCCTTCATTCTTTGTACCTTTATCTTTGACATTCCTTTCTTTCATTCTTCATGGCTCATCATTCTTAGTGGCTCATGCTCCCTGAGTGCTCTTGTGTAGTTTAGTATATATAGGCATACAAGATCAGACTAGTCCTGTAGTCTTGATCTTGTCTACTCCAGATAGTCCTGTACTCTTAGGCTCACTCTATATACTCTACTCTTGTCTCACTCTCTCTCTCTGCCTGTTCTACAAGTTCTGACTATGTTCCAGTGCTTGTGTTCTGTATTTCTGTTGTGTAGGATAGTTGTAGCCTGGGTCCCCTTGCTGAGCCTTTGGGTCCCCTCTATGCTGTCACTGACATCAGATCAAGACTGCCTATTACCACCCTACAACTCTCCTACGTTTTGGGCATCAGTACACACTGTTGTGTCAATCTCTTTCCTTTGTCCTGACCCCTTTTACATTTTTAAATTTTAAACTTTCTAAACCCTTTTAAACTTTTGCCACCCTTCTTCTATTCATTACCCCTTTTTAGTTTAGGGCCGATCCCGTTGTAGTGAAGACATGGGACCCTACTACACTG
>NW_006760396.1:1851014-1857028 GCF_000271605.1 Fomitiporia mediterranea MF3/22 | reverse complement strand
CTATATGTGTGCTGACTCTTGCCACTACCCTTCCTTACTTCATCATTCCATTCCTTTAACCACCCCTTCATTCTTTGTATCATTCTATAGTCTCTTACCCTTTATCCATCCCTTCATTCTTTGTACCTTTATCTTTGACATTCCTTTCTTTCATTCTTCATGGCTCATCATTCTTAGTGGCTCATGCTCCCTGAGTGCTCTTGTGTAGTTTAGTATATATAGGCATACAAGATCAGACTAGTCCTGTAGTCTTGATCTTGTCTACTCCAGATAGTCCTGTACTCTTAGGCTCACTCTATATACTCTACTCTTGTCTCACTCTCTCTCTCTGCCTGTTCTACAAGTTCTGACTATGTTCCAGTGCTTGTGTTCTGTATTTCTGTTGTGTAGGATAGTTGTAGCCTGGGTCCCCTTGCTGAGCCTTTGGGTCCCCTCTATGCTGTCACTGACATCAGATCAAGACTGCCTATTACCACCCTACAACTCTCCTACGTTTTGGGCATCAGTACACACTGTTGTGTCAATCTCTTTCCTTTGTCCTGACCCTTTTACATTTTTAAATTTTAAACTTTCTAAACCCTTTTAAACTTTTGCCACCCTTCTTCTATTCATTACCCCTTTTAGTTTAGTGCCGATCCCTTTGTAGTGTAGACATGGACCCTACTACACTGACTGCCACCCCTACTGTCCTGCTGGATTAGCAGTTACAAGCAGAACTAGCTCAATATGTGTAGACCTCTATTTAAGAGGCCTTTGCCAACTATGTGCCCCCAGCCCCTTCAGAACCTGTTCCAATTGTTCTGGAAGTTGTAACCTGTTCCAGAAAGAAAGTGCATGTAGCCTGCCCTTCAGACTTTAATAGGCAGCACTTTGAGGACTTCCAGTGCCAAGTTGAACTATATGTGGCTGCTGCTTCAACCAATCTATCCTCAGATCTCAATTGTGTCCTATTTGTCCTCTCCTTCATGAAGGAAGGCAACACAGCCACCTAGGCCCAGAACTGGATTGAAGGTCATCAGATTGGAAGCCTAATCTGACTTTGGAACAATGAGTTGTACTCAGAATTTATGGGGCAGCTCTGTGCTTCCTTCATCAATCCAAATGAGAAGCACAATGTGCAGAACAAGCTTGTGTCTCTGTGACAGGGCAAACGTTCTGCTGATGCCTTCTTTCAGGAGTTTGATATCCTGGCCCAGAAGGCAGGATTCACACTCAGGTTCAATGATGTCCTTATTGGAATGCTTGAAAAAGCTCTTCACCTGGAACTAGTCAATAAGATTCTCAGAATGACACTAGAACTAGTCACCTACACTGAGTGGAAGATGCACACCATCTCCTTTGACCAAGCTGCAGCTCAGATACATCAAGTCTGTGTAGAATGCCTGCACATGTGTCTGGCTCCAACAGTTCCAAGCCCTCAGATTGATCTGCCTGTTATTTGTAATCAATCTGTTCTGATAGACATTAGAGAAGCCTGAAAGCAAGGAGCATACTTTGCCTGTGGAAAGTCAGGGCACCAAATTAAGGACTGCCTGTAGAAGCAACAGCACATCTGTCAGGTTATTGGAGCAATGACGAGTGACAAGCAGGATTTGTGGCAAGAAGCCTTCTCTACAAATCCAGAAGTCACCTTGGAACTCCTAGACCCTGACTATGTACCCTAGGATTTTGTAGAGGCCCAACAGTGAATGTGGTGCTGAAGGGCTATGACTTGGATTTTTTAATGGCTACTTTTGATTCAATAGACACTGTAGGATTAGAAGTAAATAAAGTAAGAAAAGTAGGAAAAGCAGAAAAAGTAGAAAAAATAAATCAACAAAATTATTTATTAGATAGAAAAAAGTCGAAAACAAAAGTAGATAGTTCTCCTATTTCTTCTGATTCTTTTGATTCTTCTCTTTACACTTCATCCAAGTCTAAATCTGCACAATCCAACCTGCCACTTCTGTGTTCTGAGATCTCAGAACATTCAGAACGTTACCTAGCCCTGTTCACCACTTGGTGGTTTGTCTGTAGTATCAAGCAGGGATAGCCTCAGCTGAGTTCACAGCTAAGGACATGAGTCTGTCCTTGTCAAAAGAGAGAGGTTAATGAGGAAATGTTAGCACATATACTCACCCTCTTGGATGACAAGGCTGTGCAAGCTGTATGTTCCCTTCAGAACAAGCAGCAGTTTATCCAAGGACGTTCCAGGCACTAGCTCCAGGTCCCTGTCCTCTTGGCTCCCTTCTCAGGATCCCCCCAGATCCAAACAACAGCTCTAGTAGACAGTGGATGTACTAGTTCATACATTAATAAGGCCTTTGTACAGGAACACCACCTCCCTACTCAATGTGTTCCACTTCCAATCCTAGTATACAATACAGACAGAACCCTGAACCAGAATGGTCAGATCACTGAGTTTGTCCAACTACAGATGACCATTCAGGATCATAAGGAAAGCATTGAGTTTAGAGTCACCAACCTCAGAAAGACAGACATCTTCATTGGATTTGAATGGCTCAAGGCTTACAACCCTATTATTGACTAGTTAGAGTAGACACTTGCATTTGATTAGTGTCCCAAGTCTTACAGCTACCTTGCACCACTGTTCTGAGTGAATACAGACACTTCCAATGTTACTAACAGTTCTAATGAAGGTGACTGGTTGTTCTTCTTTGACTGGGATAGATATGTGGATACATATTCCAGTTGAGGCAGAATAGAGTCAATCTGAAGGATGTCTGAGACAGAACCAGTCCAGAACCCTCTCAGAACAACTCCACTCTGGAATGCACACAGACTCAGCCCACCAGATTTTGTCTGAGAGTTCCCCAAAGTCTTCAGTGAAGAGGAATTCAACCAGCTTCCTGAACACTGTCCCTAGGACCATGTAATTGAATTGACTGAGGGTTTCCAACCCAAGGATTGCAAGGTCTACCTACTCAACAGAGACAAGCAGGAGGCACTCAATGAGTTCCTTTGGGAAAATCTTCAGAACAGCCAGATCCAACCCTCAAAGTCCCCTATGGCCTCCCCTTTCTTCTTTGTCAAAAAGAAAGATGGGAAGCTCTGCCCAGTCCAGGATTATTATTGTCTTAATGAGGGTACTGTCAAAAACAAGTACCTACTCCCCCTGATTCAGGAGCTCATTGATAAGACACATACATCCAGGGTTTTCACTAAGTTGGACGTTTGATAGGGATACAATAATATTTGGATCTGAGACAGAGATGAGTGGAAGGCTGTGTTCTGAACCAATCACAGATTGTACAAACTGACTATAATGTTCTTTGGACTAACCAACTTGCCTGCAACATTCCAGTCATTCATGAATCACATCCTTACAGATCTGATTGACTCAGAGCATGTTAGTGTGTATCTGGACAACATTCTGATCTTCACCCAGACAGTTGAGCACCATTACTGACTGATTCAAGCAGTTCTACAACAGCTCCAAGATAATAAACTGTTCCTCTGAGAAGTAAAGTACTCTTTTGCACAGGAGTCAGTAGATTATCTGGGCTTCATGATTGGTGGAGGAGAGGTCTGCATGGATCCAGCAAAGGTAACTACAGTTTGGAACTGGCTGCAACCTCAGAACCTGAAACAGGTCCAAGCATTCCTTAGGTTTGCAAACTACTACTAATGCTTCATTTGAGGCTTCAGTACCATTGCCCAGCCCCTTCACAATCTCACCAGCAAGAATGTTCCTTGGCAATAGGATGATCAGTAGCAGTCTGTGTTTGAGTCCCTGAAGCAGGCCATCACCAGTAAGCCTGTATTAGCAGTTCTGACAGTTGCAGACAAGTTCTGAGTCAAAGCTGACTCTTCTGACTTTGTGAATGGAGCAGTACTGTCCCAGTTCATTGACAGAAAGTAGTGTCTGATAGTGTTCTGATCAGAATCCCTCTCTGTAACAGAACAGAACTACCCCATCTATGACAAGGAACTCCTTGCAATTGTCTGTTCCCTAGAGGAGTAGCATCAATATCTCCTTAGTACTATACAGAAGTTCAAAATTTGGAGTGATCACCTTAATCTCCAGTACTTCTGGGCACCCTAGAAGCTCAACCACTGCTAAGCCTGCTGGATGTTAGAACTGCAGGACTTTGACTTTGTGCTGACCCACAAACCCAGAACACAAATGATGAAAGCTGATTTACTCTCAAGACAAGCAGGTTATAAAAGGGGGGAGAATGATAACAAAAATCTTGTTCTCCTAGACAATTCCTGTTTTGTGTCCAAGACAATCCAAGAGATCCAACTCAAATCCAAGAATGTTGACTTTGTCACCTGTATATAGTAAGCTCTAAGACACACACAGGACTGGGTCATAGTGAAGCAGCTGGAGAAGCAGGCAAGGGATTGGGAGGAGGATGAGGATGGACAGGTTTACTAGGAAGGCTGACTGTATGTTCTGAAGGATTGGAAGCTGTGGGAGGACATTGTCTGAGCTCATCACAACAATCTGACTGTAGGACATCTGGGCCAACACAAAATGCAGGAACTCATTACTCAGAACTACTGGTGGCCTAGAATGTAGAGGGAAATCCTGAAGTACATGACTGGTTGTGATACATGCCAACAGACTAAGGCCTACCAGACAAGGGTTCAGACTCCCCTACATCTGTATCAGATTCTGGATCACCCTTAGGAAGAAGTCTCAGTAGACCTGATCAGTAAACTACCTGAGTCTTAGGGTTACAACACTATCTGTATGATTGTTGACTGATTCTCCAAGCAAGTCCATACAGTTCTGACCTGAACAGAACTTACTTCTGAAGGTATGGTGTGCATTTATCAGGATCATGTCTTCTAGTTGCACAGACTCCCTTGGAAGCTCATTCATGATTGTGGACTGCAATTCAAGTCAAAATTCATGCAGGACTTGTATGTGCTTCTCAGAATTCAAGGGAACCCTTCCACTGCCTATCACCTGCAGACTGACAGTCAAACTGAGCAAGTCAATCAGGAGATCAAGCTCTACCTCCAGATGTTCATCAATCATCAGTAATCAGATTGGTCTGAATGGCTAGCTCTAGCAGAATTTGTGCACAATAACTAGCAACACTCTGCAACAGGACAGTCCCTGTTCTTCCTCAATCATAGGAGACATTCATACCAGGGGACAGTTCTGAACCAGAACAGCAGTTCTGAATCTGTAACAGACTTTGCAGAATGGATGCACAGAACCAGGGAGGATGCACAAGCTCTTTTGGAAAAGGCAGTGTAGGTTATGAAGCAGAACTATGATCAGAAGAGGTCTGTGGCTGAGGATTACCAGCCTGGTGACAAAGTTATGCTGGAAGCCACTAACCTGACCACAGATTGCCTAATGAAGAAGTTGGACAACAAGTGCTTTGGACCCTTCATTATTGAAAAGAAGGTCAGTGCCTCTGCCTACAAACTCCAACTTCTGGCAACATGGAAGCACATACACCTAGTGTTTAATAAGGTTCTACTGTCTCAATACTACAATCTGGGTTTTCCTTTGTAACAAAGACCCCCACTGCCTCCACCAGAACTCATCAGTTCTGAACTGGAATACAAAGTAGAGTATGTAGTGGATGCCAAGCTGGTGTGTAGAAAGCTCAAGTTCCTTATTCACTGGAAGGGATACCTAGTTGAAGAACACACTTGGGAACCTGCTGAGAATCTCACCCATGCTGCTAAGGCAATCTGAGACTTCTATTGACTTCATCTGGGTGCTCTGTGTCAACTCTGCCTCACAGATTTCCAAACCCTACTGTTCCAACCTATGCCTGAGCTGCTGACTGAGCCTAATGCTCACCAATCAGGACAATTGGTTTTAGAGGGGGGGTGATGTTACAGTTCTCTGCTCTTGTACCTTCAGTTCTGAGGGTTCTACACCCTTCTGTACCAGAACTCAGGACTTCCGTCCCTCAGGGGCACTGTCTATGAACTATATGCATGCTGACTCTTGCCACTACCCTTCCTTACTTCATCATTCCATTCCTTTGACCACCCCTTCATTCTTTGTATCATTCTATGGTCTCTTACCCTTTATCCAT
>NW_006760396.1:1842666-1846218 GCF_000271605.1 Fomitiporia mediterranea MF3/22 | reverse complement strand
GATTACTGAACTACTGCTTAAGATCAGATTAGAATGAGCTAATTACAATCATACTGTATTTTACAAGAAACAAAATAATAAAACAATTCTTGTAACATTTATGTATGTTGACAATATTATGATTATTGGCAAAACTATTACTATAATAACAGCATTTAAACATACATTAAGACAACATGTTACATTTACTGACAGTAACAAAATACATTGGTTACTTGGTATTGAAATAAGCTGAGATAGACCACAATGAACAATTAGCTTACAGTAAAAGCATTATATTGAAAGTATAATCAAGCATTACCACTTTGAAAACGAAAAGGCACTATGAATGCCTATTACTCCTAGAATAGATCTATCTAACAATACAAACAATATGTATGATACAAACGAAAGTAATAATGAAACAATGCCATACATGAATATGGTAGGATTGTTAAGATATGTTGCAGACTGCACACAGCCAGACATATCCTATATTACTGGGCAATTAGCACACTACTTACAAAAGCCCCAAATGTATCACTACAAAGTAGTGAAACATTGCTTTGTGTATTTAAAATATACAACAAATTGTTAGCTTCAACTTGGAAGCACAAATGCCTTAAAACTACAAGGCTATTGTGATGCAGACAGACGAATGACAGAAGGACATAAAGCAATAAACAGCTATGTCTTTCAATTAGCTAAATCAACCATATCTTGGTCAAGCAAACAGCAAAACCTGGTACCACTATCTGTTTACAAAGCAGAGTTGCAAGCACTGGCGTATGCTACTCAAGAAGCCATTTGGCTCAAACAATTCGCCAAAGAAGTACTGCAGACTGAATCAGCACCCATTACAATTTATTGCAATAATCAAGGTGCAATAAAGACTGTAAAGTCTGACAAAATAATGTACAATGCTTGCACTAAACATCTTGATTTACAAAAAGACTTTGTGCAATGTTACATTCAAAACGAATACATTAATGTATGCTATGTTCAATCACAGAACCAATTAGCAGACATCCTTACAAAGGCTCTCCACATCCTGCAGATCAAGCATCTAAACAAACTATTAGGCATATAGTCTTAGTTCTTAATTAATGCTTGAAGGGGAGTATTAGATTACACTCTGGATTAGGAAATCCCCAATTGCCTTATGTAGAATTACTGCACTTGGAATGTCTCAGATTATCAGACTTCACTATATAGTATATTGTAAGGATTTGATTTACTGGTTTGTATTTTATTATCACTACATTGCTGATTGCGTCAGATCACTGCACAGTGGGACCCACAAGCACATATATTCTCATTGTAGTTAGTTACACTTCCTCCTCATGTATCTACACGTGTATACCCCTATAAAAGACAGTATCGACCGCTGGGTAAAGGGGATTCTTTTCCCCTGACCCCTCGCTCGAGTACTAGGTTATCCCAGTCAGTAGTCGAGTGAACTAAGGGCGATTAGAATTCTCTTGTGAGGAACAGTGAGTTGCCTTACATATATAAAGTAGATACTTGCTCAATGTCTCAATAAGAGAGAGTACTTAGGGCACTCCTGCTACACTTGTTAAAAAGAATACTACAAAGTCATGTTCTGATTGTGTAAAGCTAATAGTTTTAAGTATTCAGTATAAAGTTTTATACCAACATTGTCTGGCTTGTTTCAATCTGTATAATGCTTTGCACAATCTTAATACTTGCCCAGGTTTTAACTTTACTAAGTTACCTGGTAGAGGTTTAATAAATATTATTTTGTTGTTGTTGAGTTCTCTGTTTAAGTATGTGGATTTAACATCTATTTAATGTATCTCATAGTTCTTTGAACATCCCCATACAATTGTAAGTCTTATTGAAGATATACATGTAGTGGGTGCAAATAGATCATTATTGTAATAATCTTTGCTGTCTTGCTGAAATATTCCTTGTACAACTAATCTAGCTTTTCGTTTTTCGATAGAATTATCTGCTAGACGTTTCGTTTTATATATGAATTGTGTTCCAATAACATTTGCATTATTAGGAGGATATACTGTCTCCCATGTATTAGAGCATATTAATTGTTGTACTTCATTGTCCATAGCTTTATTCTAAAGCTTGCAATCACTTCTATTGATTGCTTCTTTATACAATAATGGATCTGTCATTATTTCTGTATGTAGATCATTAAATTCATTGAGATAACTCATAATATTTGTTTCATCAATGTATGATAAACCTTTTGAGCGTTTTCTAGGTAAATTCGTTTCACCTAAACGTTCTGTAGTTTTGTGCTTTCAATTAGAGTGTTGTAATGGTATTAATCTGTCAGATTCTCAATCAGATTCGTTGGATTGAGTAGGCTGCTTGAAGACAGCTTGTCCTGGGGAAATGTATTGAAGACATTTTATCACTTGAGGGCGTTCTCCCTCACCAGATTCTGTTTCAGTATGTGTTTGTCCTTTGTGTGCTTGGCTGTAATGGTTGTTTTCATTGTCTAGATCTACTGGATCAGGTGGATTTGTATTTCCATCAATGTCCAGTTTGTTTCCTTTGGTTTCTTCCAAGTCCCCTTCAATTTGTGAAGGTTTGGTATCTAGGAATTGTATGTTTTGTTCAATAGTTATTTTCCTATGATGCCAAGTAATATGGCCTTTGGAATTATTGTTGAAACCTATCTATCATCTATAATAACCTCTGTCTGTTATTTTAGAAGGGTTTTTGCTTTGTATTATTATGTATTGACTAAATTCATGTATGTTATTAATACTAGTGTTACGTCTGTATTGTTTATAATAAGGAGTTGTGTATCCTATTACACTCTAAGGAGTTCTATTATGAATGTATGCTTGTAGCATAGCTGCTTCTGCCTATAGGCATAAAGGAATGTTCTGCAAAGTAATAGAGGCATGTATTTGTTTAAATATCATTTTATGTGTCTGTTCTGCTACTCTGTTCTGTTGTGGTGTATGTTTAACAGTTAGTCTGGATTTCGTTCCTTGACTAATTAAATACTCTTAGAAGTATTTACTGTAGAATACTGTATTGTTATTGCTTTGCAATTGTTTTATTCATATTCCATATTGTGTAAATATGTTTGTGCTCCATTGAACATACTGAGTATATGCATTGTCCTTTGTCTGTAACTTTAATAAAGATACCTAACATGTTGCATCATCAACTAATGTTAATAGATATCAAATATTCTTATATCCTTCATGGGATACTAGACCTATTATATCCATATGAATTATATTACTGTAATTAGCACTTATTTCCAAAGATCTTGTTTTTGGTTGTGCTGTCCATTCAATGTTTGCTTTTATGCAATCAACACATTGTTTTTCATTGAAGTTTATTATCTTTTGGGATAATATTATTGTATCACTTCATAATAAACATTTAATATAATCATAACTGATATGACCAAGACATTTATGTAAATTGTAAACACTGATTCTACTCATGGAATTCATATAATGAGTGTTTCTTAACACATATAGATTATTTTCGAGTTTGATCATTCCTATTTTGTATTGCTCGTAATAAATAATGCATTCTGATTGTTTGAACAAGAATGCAAAACCA
>NW_006760396.1:1820327-1842646 GCF_000271605.1 Fomitiporia mediterranea MF3/22 | reverse complement strand
GCTCCATTGAACATACTGAGTATATGCATTGTCCTTTGTCTGTAACTTTAATAAAGATACCTAACATGTTGCATCATCAACTAATGTTAATAGATATCAAATATTCTTATATCCTTCATGGGATACTAGACCTATTATATCCATATGAATTATATTACTGTAATTAGCACTTATTTCCAAAGATCTTGTTTTTGGTTGTGCTGTCCATTCAATGTTTGCTTTTATGCAATCAACACATTGTTTTTCATTGAAGTTTATTATCTTTTGGGATAATATTATTGTATCACTTCATAATAAACATTTAATATAATCATAACTGATATGACCAAGACATTTATGTAAATTGTAAACACTGATTCTACTCATGGAATTCATATAATGAGTGTTTCTTAACACATATAGATTATTTTCGAGTTTGATCATTCCTATTTTGTATTGCTCGTAATAAATAATGCATTCTGATTGTTTGAACAAGAATGCAAAACCATTGTTGCATAATAATGCTTGACTTATAAGTGAAAAGTTTAAATCTGAATGATAATAAACATTGTTCAGTGTTATTTTATTTATTACAGGAATGTGTGTATCTCCTGAATTTCCCTTTTTAATCTCTATGCACATATCTCTGGCCTTTGTAAGAGTTACTGTTGATTTGTTTGTGAGTGTAACTGTTACTGGGGATATGTTTCGTATGTCTGTGAGGCGAAAATAATACAGTGTAGCATGTATTGTAGCACCAGAATCAATTATATCAATTGTATTAGGAATAAATTTATTTATTAATGTGTTATTATTGTCTGAAATATTATTATAATGTACCCAATTTGCAAATGGGTCGTTTGTGTTCGTGTTTGCAATAGTATTTGCCTGCTGAGAGGCCAGTATCTCTGTCATTTCAACTTCTGGTACCTGTTTGATATATGTGCTTACATGCACTATAGTTGCTGCCAGTGCAGGCTTCACTTCTGTTGCTTCTACCATGTTTGCCAAATGATTAACCTTTTTGGCTCAGGCATCTAGTGTTGATTGGGACAGTAATGTGTAGCAATCACGTGTGTAGTGCCCTGGGTTGCTACAATTATAGCATTTTGATACTGGAGTTGGTTTGCTTGTATTTTTATTAATTCCTTTATTTCTACACTTTTTATCTTTTGTACAAAACATATTTGCCTGTCTGTGTATTGTAGGCTTGTTATTATTGTATTGTAGAGGATTTTTAATGTGAAAATCATTAAACACTTGACATAGTACTGTAATAAGTCTTTGCAGCTTAATGGGTTAATACTCAGATTCAGGTTTTCTGTTGTAAAACATATCTTGAGCTTGTTCCATAGCTGTAATAGTACCACTATATTCAGAAGGAGTTGCAGCATAAATAGCTGCTCAATATGTAGTGTCTGTAGGTTTTAAATCGTCTGCTACAAGCTACACATATATCTGCTCTAGCTTATCAAGTGTTTGTCCAAAATTTTTAACATGATCATTGCATTTAAATAGCAAAGACTCATTGTATGCTTTACACATAACTGTATGAGGGTTGAAGCATTCTTCTAATCTGCTCATAAGAGTTTTAATTGACATTCTGGTATGCATAAAGTTAGCCATTATATGATCTGCTACTTTATCAATTATTGATACATAAATTGTGTGTGCAACCTTAATGTCTTCAGGCTTTGGTTCATTTGTGAACAAGTACATATAGCCTGTTGCCACAATAGCAGAGTTAATCCAATACTTCCATATTTTGAATCCAGATACATTCTTTAGTTGTACAATGTTATGTCCAAAGTGTTTAGGGACATTGGCAGGTTTGTAGTGAGTAGGATTTGTCCTGCTCGTCTGCTCCAAGAATGTAGATGGATTTGTTACAGTTTTGTTCAATGTGTACATATTGCAGGTACTTGGAGAGTCCATTGTAGATGTGAAGTTTTAATGTGAAGAAGCATAGCATAGTCTTGTAGTAGTAATATGAGGTGTTAAGCAGAGAGCACAAGGCTCATAACCTGTTAGAATGTGTATTCTTAGGTTATCACACGAGTAATGAGGGCATAGACCCTGATAATGATATGTATTTAGTTAATAAAGTGTTCTTTTTATATTGTTCGTCTGTCTGTATGTCTCAGTTATCCAGAATATGTTTTTTTTATCTGATACATGCATCTGACACATGTATCTGTTCTGCTCTAATTAGTATTATCAGTTTACTAATGCTATATTGTCTGTAAGACATGTTAACAGTATTGTATTAGCAGCTTTTAAAGGGTGACTATACTTACAATGTAGGACAACAGGCTTTAACTAGGAATAAGAAAACATATAATACTATTGTGGACAAAGACAATACCTTATTGTTGTTCTTTTTGTTACAGTCATCTTCAGAATTTGTAATGATTGTAGTACTTCCTAGTGTGAGTACATTTACACTAGACCCTTTGTGTTAACAAAAATCTTTATAATGCTTTAAAAATAATGAGTAAATATGAAGAGAATAGTAAAGAAGAGCACCTTAGTCTCTTGAGCCACATGAATCCTACTATCAACTCTGTTCTTGTCTTAAAGTTTTGCCAGAGCTCCTTTATTAACCTAGACTAAAGTATACTATAATATAACATATTATTATTCAGACTTGTTAGAAAAGAGAAGGTTGAAAGGGCCTACTTTAGCTTTATTACTATAGACATTAGTATTTAAGTTGCTTTGTCCTGGCACTTGCTTGGGAGGGCAACTACAATGCTTCAATACAGGAGCATTCTGACTTACAGCCTTAAGAATCTTCTTACTCAGCTTAGACTGTTGTTTGCCTTCTACTACTTCCATCATAGGATTGCTTTGTGAAGGTTGTTTCTGTGTAGGATTACATAGTATAGTAGTAGGTGAGAAAGAAGACAGAAGCATGTAAAAAAAACAGGCAATGACCTAATTTATATGAGCAGGTTCAGCTATTAAGCTATTACATTCAAATACTACTTGTAAGGAAACTTACTGTTCCTTACAAGAGAATTCTAATCACCCTTAGTTCACTCAACTACTGACTAGGATAACCTAGTACTCGAGCAAGGGGTCAGGGGAAAAAGAATCCCCTTTACCCAGTAGTTGATACTGTCTTTTATAAGGGTATACATGTGTAGATACATGAGGAGAAAGTGTAACTAACTACAATGAGAATATATGCACTTGTGGGTCCTACTACACAATGATCTGACACAATCAGTAATGTAGTAGTAATAAAATACAAACCAGTAAATCAAATCCTTACACTTGCCCTCTAGCATTTAGTCCTAAATGCTAAAAATCAGTAGAAAAGGTAGAAAACTTACTTAAAAGTAACAGTTAGTAGCAAGTAAATAATAAAATACCTTACTTATACATATGGGAAACATTGTCATAATGTAGTACTGTCTCTCTAAAGTGATCCAAAGTTGATCTAGTGAGTATTAAGACAGTAGTAGTGTTCTAGACAGTAGGTAGCATGGTTCTAAACTATGTGAAGCTAGATAAAACATTAATAGAATTAAACATAGTCAATATTACTGTATAGTCAATTAGTAGAAAAGTTGCCTCTTGATTGTTACTATCAATACAACACTTTTCAAAGAGAATTGGTAGAGTTCCTGGGGAGATATAGTGTTTTAGCAGTTGGGTACTCTGAGACACACAGTGTAGATTGATATGTACAGAAGTGGAAATTCTAACAGTGTGGTAATTGCAAATATTCTCTTCTCCCATGTCTTTAGGAAGCACAGAGGTAAATCCCTGATTGACAAAGCTATAGCCTTCTTCCTTAATAGAATGTATTAGTATTGTGGCTTCTAGCTGACCTTGCACATTTCTCTGCTTCTGTAGGATAGTCATACAATAATAGATAGTAGAGATGTATTCTGAAATTCCTCTACTATGTCCTCAATTTTTCCAATAGACTAGTTCCTGGAAATGTAGTGCCTTGTGCTTGTATTAGTAGAATATCTCCAAATGTGTACTCCTTTGTGTGTAATAACCAACTGTGATGCAAAACTGAATGTCCTGTTGAGCTTGATGTCCAAATACTAATTGTAGAGTGTAATGTAGAGTGTAATATTTGTCCTTGAATGAAAATATTGTCTCAAATTCAATGAGATTGTAATGTATGAGCCTAATATCACTAGATATGTGAGTATATGTACAGTATCTCTGTGTACAATGAATGTCCTACTGTATTCTCATACTGTTTCCTTGTGTCTCAACTTGTTTGTGTAAGTTGACTGATTCGATTCCTGAATCATCTGAGTATACTTTCAATGTCTTATAGTGTAATGTTCTATCACAATGTGTCTAAGTAGCATTCTCTACTTTCCTGAGTGTCATAACTGTCTGTATACTACATTGTTCTATGTATGTCTTAATGAAATGTCCTGTCTGTATGTACAGTAGCACTGTCTGAAGTCCTGAGTGTATGCTACTAATTCTCTGTTCATTTGGCAAATCCATGTGTGGATCAATGTGTTCTAGCACTGACTTCCTGTCTTTCTGTATACTTGTCCTTGTACTAATGTATTCTTTCCTTGTGTACCTATCATGTGTCCTGTTTCTTGTAGTACTAATACTGTCTGGTACTACAAAGTCCTTCACAAAATTGTTCTGTAGTATCTCAAGTGAGAAAATTGTATGCTCAAACATGTAGCTTGTATGCTCAAAGAGTGTGTATGTAATACAATACATGTGCCTCTTACCCTCTCATTAAAATATGAATGTATTTTTGGTGAATAAGTTCTAGTGTTCTCCTAAATTAAGTCTGGGCAATCTGGAGAGGTTCTCTGTATGATTTCATACTTCAAACTAATTGTAACTACTCATTCCTAGAGTATATTAAACTGTATCATTGTTTAATAGATGTCCTAGAGCATCCTGATACTCTGTTTCCTTCTATAGCATTAAAGTATCATACCTGTGTGCTTGAATAGTCTGTTCAATCATTACTAATTCACTATCACTCTGATCTTTGCTGGCTATATGCATATTACTTTCACTTTCCCTTGAAGTAGTATGATAATCTGTTTGAGCAGATTGAGCAGATTGAGCAGATTGTCTGGGTTCCAAACCTGTTCTCTAGCTTAAAGTCACCCTCTGAACTTCTGTACTTTGTTCCATACAATGTATGATTGTTCCTGATCTCAGTAGTGTCTTACTATCCTTGTAGTACATAGATCATAGTGGTTTTACATTCTGTAGGTTGTAATTGTCCTCCTGTAGCTTGAATAACATGATTCTTACTATATAACCTAAGTATATACACACTAGCACATCTGTTTGAGTGTCTGTAATGCTCATAATACATCTGATAGAGTGTCCTGAGTCTATTCTAATGAATCCTGACTGTCTGAAGATGTATTTTGTAATGTAATACCTTATGTTCTCCTGAAACTGTGTTCTGTACAATATATCCTTGTAGTCTGAGCTGGTTCTAACGTTTCTGAACAATCCTTCATCATAAACTGAATAGTTTCATAGTGTAACATCCAATTGTACCTTATAGAACATTGTTCTATACGAATTACTTCAATCATACTCATTACTGACTGTTTCTTCAATCCTAAAGATAGAAATGTCTGTTCTAATGTTGTAGAATTAATATACCTGAATGTCTGAATATTCTACTAGTCCTGAAAATGTCTGTAGCAGTCCTTTGCTTTTGAATACCTTCCTATACTGAATAGAATCAACTGTGTATGTGTATGTCTGTGTCTTTCTATTACTGTCAATGTATCTCCATGCCTAATGCTTATTCTGAAGTAGTATTATTGTATTCTCAATGTATATGCACTTTTCCTTGCTCAATGTGCTGATGTCTGTCTTCCAATATGTAATGTAGCCTTCTAACTTAATAGAATACCTGTGTGAATTGTTTGGATTGAAATATTTCTCAGTATTCAAGAGTAGTTGTATTTTATAGTCTAGTAATACTTGATAGATTGTCCTGCTTGTACAGTTTACTATTTGCATTGCTTTGTAAACCATAATACTATCTAGCTAGTTATATTCCAATCGTCTAACATTCTCAGGTCCTTTCCTAATGTCCTGGTACACATTCCTGTTGTCTGTGAACAGTCTGTATTTCTTAAGAGTGTTGTTTTAATTTGTGGCTCTAAGAATTAGTAGTTGTGTCTCTGAAGTGTTTATGTATGTGTTGCCTTGTGTCTATAGTGTCTTAGATTCCTTAAAACAATAGTTGTATGCATGTTTCCTAGTCCTTTCCATGTGCTATGTGTATCTGTAGTCTTGTAGAATCCTTTCTACACTGTATACCTGTGCTTTCGAGTGTAAAATGTTATTGTATGCTTCATACAGTTGTCTGTGCCTTAATATAGCTATCTAGTACTGTTTCATACAGTTCTGCTTGTTCACTGTACTATTCCTTTGTCCTATAGTCCTATAGGGTCTCAAATATACTGAATTTGCCCTTTCAAATGTATTGTTTGTATGTCTGAACTTGTGTTCTGTTGTAGAACTCTCTTGTTCTATTACTGAATCCTTAGTATTACCTTCACAAAGTATCCAAATCAATAAAACATGTATATTACTGCTAGATATGTAAGAATCTGTGTTATAGTCCATAATTAACTCTAATTCTATGTAGTTCTTACTGTCCAAGTTGTCTGCTAACTTATCTAAAGTAGTGTAACTAATACTAACATTACTAGATGATGAACAATCATCCTACACATTGTTCAATATGATTGTATTGTGAGTAGGACAATTCCTGGCTAAGTGGTCATCTTGTTTACAAATAAAACATAGTCCTTTTGCTCTCATTTTGTCTAATTTCAATTGGGAATAATGTTTGAAACCTGTAGCATATGTCCTGTAATTGTTTTCTGTCTTACTTTCATGCTAGTCATTGTTCCTCAATGGATAATACAATTGCCTGGCCTTTCCTTTGGTGTTTACACTGCTAGTATGTATAGTATCCTGACTAGAGTCACTATGGTCTGAATCATTACTTTCACTATCCTGTAGAGTACCTTGATTGTTTCCTGAATTATCAGAACTGTCTGTATGTGAATAATCACTCTAAGAATCACTATTGTATCCTTACATATTGAAATGTTGTCTGGAATCTATGTGCTATTTGATTCCTATAGATTCATTTGCTTTTTCAATACTCTCAAGCCTATCCTTGAAGATTGAGTAATCTACAGTGTTTGGATTCAAGCAATCTAATCATAATTGCCTCTAGTACTTGGAATTCAATCCATACCATGTCTGTCTAGTCAATTCTTGCTGAGAAATGTTTCCTAGATTTGTTACTTTCATCTCTAAATCATACAAATAATCTTGAATGTTCCTATTACCTTGTTTTAAAGTATTAAACTCTTTCTACAGTATTTCATCAAAGTTGGAAGGGAAACAAAAGTCCATAAGTCCTCTAAAGAATTGAGCAAGTGTCTATCAATGCTTATGGTTTACAATCTTTTACAAATAGAAATTCATTACTTTTCCCTTAATAAATCCTAACATTATCCCTACTTGGCTCTTAGGGAAATGATGAAGTCCTGATTGTTTCATGTACTGATTGACTTCAATAACAAACTTTGTATACTTCTGCAAGTCTGGTTCACCTGAGTATACTGTAGGAGCTATTGGTTCTGTACTACACATTTGTATCTTCAATTTGAGGAGTTCTTTATTCTGTTTCTTCCTTAAGCATTTCTTGTGCTTCTTAGTAGCCTCTGTATCACTTGAATCAATGTCTGACAGTTTGAATAAAGTATTACTTTGATTGTAGTCATTAGATGAAGAGGAATCTGAATTATTACTGTCTGGGTCTGATCCTGGGTCAAGATTTCCCTTTCTCTGTATCCTAGAGCTCTGTATTACTCTGTATACATAGCTATTCTTTGCTAGGCTCTCTGAAGGTCTTACTGATGCAAATCTGCCTTTCTGAACATTATTTAGTGCTTCACTATGCTTGTGTCCATTGTTTGTTCTTGAACTACAGTTGGAGCTATTCTTATACTTACTACACTTAATATATAGCTTTGAACTGTATAGTTTACTGTACTCTGAATCAATATTGTTCTCACTAATACTACTAGTGTATGCCTTGCCTGGGACTGCTTTCAATTGCAAAGTATTGCTATAGGATTGTTTGTTCACTGATTTAATGTAATGTATGCTCTAATGACCTGAAAAACTTAGTATTTCTATTTAAGACTACATATATCCAGGTATTTCACTTTCTCTCTTATTCCTGGACCTGGCTAGGGTGTTGTATCCATTGTAGTACTCTTGTACATTGCTCCTGTGTAATACATAGTTGATATCTACTATGTATAAGGTTAAACACTTGATTTTGTAAGTGTATGCTTGATTTTCACTCTCTAGATTAAGTACTGATCCTTATAGTTCTAATTTGTGTCCACTTTTGCTACCCTCAAAGTACTGTTCTGTCAATACAATGTCTGTTTTGCTAGGATAGTCTGAATTGATTTCACAATTGTATTGAATGCTTGGCAGTTCTGGTTTTCGTTCTGTTCCTTACACTTTGTGTATTCCTCTTACTTTGTACTTTCCTTTTGCTTTCTACAAATGTAATTGTTTGTCTGGACTCTTGAGTGTTTCTTCTACACTCTTAGATTGATAGTTGTGATCTTTACTGTCTGTTGGTACTATAGTATGTCTGGCTTTTGTTCTGTAGCCTGCCTGAAGTGTTTCACACTTTTCTGTTACTATACTATTGAGTCTACTCTTGTTTGATGAAGGAGTTGCTTTCTCCTCTTCCTAGTACATTCCATCAAACTTGTACATTCTCTTATTCAAATCATTGATGTCTATTGAACTGTAGAATGGGCTGACATGTTCTATGTCTATCTCAATTTCTCTGGCTCTTGTAATGTGTCTGAAGGTCTTACTTGCCTTCTAGAAGTCTTGTTCCTTATTGGATCTCTGTAATTCTAATGCCTGGCTCTCCTAGCCTTGTCTGTTACTCTTGTCCTTCAAGTCCTAGCTACTTTCTTTACTACTTAAAAGGGTCTTAAGTGTCTCATTACTCTCTACATTACTGTTGTCAATGTGTTTCTGTTCTGAAGTAAGTGTACTTACTGGATACATATCTACACTCTTACTGATACTGACTATATACACTCTGTAACTCTTGTACTGGCTTGCAAATTCCTCAATACTTGCTGTTAGCTCTCTATATCAACTTAGTGAATCCTCAAACCAAATTGCCTGTCCTCTATTGAGTGAATCCTCAAACTCAGTAGTCTGAAATTGATCAAGCAAATCCTCAAGCTCAATTGCCTGTACTTAGTGAGTTGAATCCTCAAACTCAACCTTCTGTACTCAATTGGACAAATCCTCAAATCCAATTGCCTAAGTGTTTCCACTCTTTGTACTACTATTTACTATTCCTACAAGCCTAGTAGTGTGAGTACTCACTGGTTTCTGCTCTACAGTATGCATTTGACTAACTATATGTGTTGGTACAGTTATATGTCTTAATTCTACATTATTAGTATGTACTAGTTTATTAGGGTGCCTCCAGCCTTGTGTAGACAAGGACTTATCACCTGGTATAAGTTTATCTGGTTGCCTCCAGCCTACAAGGGACAAGGACTTACATCCTAGCATGTTAGTATTAATATCCAGACTTGGGTACCCTCTGGGAATTGTTTGTCAAGGCTTTGTAGCCACATTGTAATCAATATTCAATAGATAATCTTGTTGTCCATTGTCTGTAAACTTGATACACACCTGTTTGTTCCTTTTTACCTTCACAGATGCCTAGTCCTCAACCCATCCAATTAATGCAAACCTTCAGCATATCTAGTACTAGTCCATATCAATATGTGCTAATGTGTTCTAGAAGCATTCTGTAGCATTCTGAAGCATTGTGAACCTACTAGGGGCCAATCCAGTAAGTAGTCTCTGTTTCTACTCAAAAATCATAACTTTACTCACTAATAATTCCTGATGGGTACTAGACAACAAGGGAGACCTAGGGTTGATCAGACCCTTTAGTTCCTCAGCATCCAGCAAGGGGTTTTGATGCTAGGTAGGTACAGTCAAAAATATGTAAGGAAACTCACTGTTCCTCACAAGAGAATTCTAATTGCCCTTAGTTTACTCAACTACTGACTAGGATAACCTAGTACTTGAGCAAGGGGTTAGAGGAAAAAGAATCCCCTTTACCCAGCAGTTAATACTGTCTTTTATAAGAGTATACATGTGTAAATACATGAGGAGAAAGTGTAACTAACTACAATGAGAATATATGTGCTTGTGGGTCCTACTGTGCAATAATCTGACACAATCAGTAATGTAGTAGTAATAAAATACAAACTAGTAAATCAAATCCTTACACTACTTTACTGTACAAAAGCAGACAAGATACTCCTAAAGGAAATTACTCATGATTCTATAGTAGGACAGATGGAAACAAGAGTAATACACTATATTTCTGGATCCAAACTATGATTGTAGACCACCCTAGCCTTTATTATTAACTACTATCATTCCTACATTATTGTCTCTCATTATTGTCTCTTATTAGTACACTTGTATATTGTGTTGTCAAGAATGACTCATAAGGTGTCTGCTACAGATGTTTGCCTTTCCAGTCTACCACCTTGAGAGGTAGTCTACATCTTTCAAGTGTCTCACAAATTGGTACATCTTGTCTGAGTTGTTACTTTTGTCTAGCTGACCAGAGTTGTAAGCACTCTTAATAGACTAACCTATGTAAGATGAGCCCTATAGCAGAAACTTGTGTAAAGTGAAGGATCTGGCAGGGACGTTTCAGAGCAGAAACTTCTTGACCTTCTCTGTAAAGTGGCAATTGATACCTACTCAAAGCTGTCTACTATCTGTAAGAAGTACAATAACATGAATAAGGCAATCAAGGCTTAGTAGTTAGCTTTTTCTGGTTATTGTCAGGTTGTAGAGAAAGAGGCAAGTGAGCAGGCAACTACAATCACTGAACTTGTACAGAAGTTGAGGTTGCTTGAGGGAATTACTCTAAGTGTAAGTGACACAACATGTAAAACCTGGATTTGTATTAATAACATTTTCAGTATTGTTCTACTCTGTCTGTGTACATTGTACAAAGAGTGACAGATGTAGTTTGATATTATGTTGTGTATAGCTTTATGATTGTCCTCTCAGACTTCTTCAAGCTATACAACATTCTGATTTGGTTTGATAAGACAGTAACCTTAGTCAATTGGAACAAATTTCTGAGAGTACTAAACAATAATTACCTCTTTCATTTCTGTGTTAAGAAGACAGGAAGTAAAGGGTACAGAATTCAGCCCTATTACTCTGTTTTCTACTGTTTTGCAGGCACTGAGAGCAAGCATCTTAATAGTATCAAGACTAAGGTTTATCCAAATGTTAAGCTTGTTAAGGAGTTTATAAGTGATAATTTTGCTTACAATGATTGTTATGAGAACAGGCAATTTGTTAGAGAATCTCAAGTTGATTTCTTACAACAGATCCTAGAGTTTTTCATCCCTGTATTGATTTGGGAGTTTAACATTACTAAGAAGTTGCTCATATTTATAGATACAAGTCTTTGTAATACACAGACACAGTATAACTATTATTATAAACTAGTAGAGACAGTCTGTAGTAGTTATAGTTATGATGACATAGCACCCTCTTAGGTATCTGTTGATTAACATACTGCCTCCTGATTTGATATCAGTATAGCTTTTAAGGTCTAGAAGTAGGAGCTATAGAGTAAATTTATCCTTAGTAAGAGGTTGTTCTTAGGCTCAATACTAAAAGGTCCTGACAGACAATAGAATAGCTGAGAGAAACATAAGGCAGATACAGATAGAGCTAGCTTGGAAGATGTTCTATACACTAGACTCAGGACTAGTCTAGTTTCTTCCACCAGAACACTGTCTAATACTAGTTATAGTAGTAGTAGGTGCTACAAGTACAGTGTAGACACTTTGTACTGTATAGTTGAGTTGTACAGCTTGTCTGATCCACACTCATTTCTTCTGTCATCCTTGTGTAACAAGGGTGCTGAACTTACAGAGTCAACCCTACTGTCTCTGCAAAACAGAGTCTCTACAGTCATCAAACTAGTAGTTAAGTTGTCTCAATTAGTAATACTATTGTTAGAGAGCTTAGAAGAGAGAGTGGAGGCTCTTAAGCAAAATCTGGAGTATACTAAGAAGCATTACTAGATATATTCCATCAAGTTCAATGTGCTCAGAATGTTATTACATATAATTCTTGATGCTAGGCTGATACAAGTAGTAGTGCTTGAAGACTTGTTTGTACATTGAGTTGTGAATCAGCTTACACACAAGAAGCATGAATACACTAACACAGTCTGTAAGACACTGGCCAGTTCTACAATGTTGATCAAAGAGTCTAGCTTGAGTAGAGACAAAGACAAGTAAGACATCAACTATAATGAGGCACTAAAAGAAATTAAGGAACAACTCTACTTGAGCAACAATTACTTTGAAACAGGGAAAACAACTACAGAGAAGAAAATCAATTCATTCATTAAGGACATAGCCACACTGGTTGTAGGGAAAGTAAACTCAGACTACTACATTCTGTTACAGTGGTTGGATTTGCTGAAACCCATACTAGCAGAATCAACATGAGTTGGCTTACTACTATTAGTTGTAATTTGTATTTACTTGTTAGACAGACATTAGGCCCCTAAGAACATTCTCTGTCTTTATGTACTCCTGTCTTTGTCAGAATTTGTGTATTAGTAAGAAACTATTGTTTAATATGGTAGTAGTGGCCTGCCTTTATGCTTCCCTTCTGCTTTGTCACTGTAGGAATACATTGTTCTATGTAGGAGCACCAACATACATTACTGTACCAGCTGTAGGATGAATCTGGAGGAACTATAGATTAGATTTGGGGAATCAAGATAACAGGAAAAGATCAAACTCACATTGGATGCAAATTCTGAGACATTCACAATTGTAAGGAAACTCACTGTTCCTCACAAGAGAATTCTAATCGCCCTTAGTTCACTCAACTACTGACTAGGATAACCTAGTACTCGAGTGAGGGGTCAGGGGAAAAGAATCCCCTTTACCCAGCAATTGATACTGTCTTTATAAAGGGTACAATACATGTAGATACATGAGGAGAGAGTGTAACTAACTACAATGAGAATATATACGCTTGTGGGTCCCACTACACAATGATCTGACACAATCAGCAATGTAGTAGTAATAAAATACAAACCAGTAAATCAAATCCTTACACTTGCCCTCTAGCATTTAGTCCTAAATACTAAAAATCAGTAGAAAAGGTAGAAAACTTACTTAAAGTAACAATTAGTAACAAGTAAATAATAAAATACCTTGCCCATACATATGGGAAACATTCTTGTAATGTAGTACTGCCTCTCTGAACTGATCCAAAGTCAATCTGATGAGTATTGAGACAGTAGTAGTGTTCCAGACAGTGAGTAGCATGGTTCCAAACTATGTGAAACTAGATAAACATTAATAGAATTAAACATAGTCAATATTACTGTATAGTCAATTAGTAGAAAAGTTTCCTCTTTATCATTGCTATCAATACAACACTTTTTGAAGAGAATCAGTAGAGTTCCTGGGGAGATATAGTGTTTCAGCTCTTGAGTACTCTGAGACACACAGTATAGATCAATATGTACAGAAGTGGAAATTCCAGCAGTGTAGTAATTACAAATATTCTCTTCTCCTGTGTCTTTAGGAAGTACAGAGGTAAATCCCTGATCAACAAAGTTATAGCCTTCTTCCTTAATAGAATGTATTAGTGTTACAGCTTCTAGCTGACCTTGTGCATTTCTCTGCTTCTGTAGAATAGTCATACAATAATAGATAGTAGAGATGTATTCTAAAATTCCTCTGCTATGTCCTTGATTTTTCTAATAGACTAGTTCCTACAAATGTAGTGCCTTGTACTTGTATTGGTAGAATGTTTCCAAATGTGTACTCTTTTGCTTACAATAACTAACTGTGATGCAAAACTGGATATCCTGTTGAGCTTGATGTCCAAATACTAATTGTAGAGTGTAACCTAGAGTGTAATATTCATTCTTGAATGAAAATATTGTCTCAAAATCAATAAGATTGTAAGGTATGAGCCTAATATTACTAGATATGTAAGTATATGTACAGTATCTCTGTGTGTGATGAATGTCCTACTGTATTCTCATACTGTTTCCTTGTATCTCAACTTGTTTGTGTCTTTGTAAGTTGATTAATTCGATTCCTGAATCATCTGAGTATACTTTTACTGTCTCATAGTATAATGTTCTATCACAAAATGTCTAAGTAGCATTCTCTACTTTCCTGAATACCATAACTGTCTGTATACTGTATTGTTCCATGTATGTCTCAATGAAATGTCCTGTCTGTATGTACAGTAGTACTGCCTGAAGTCCTGAGTATATGCTACCAATTCCTTGTTCATTTAGCAAATCCATGTGTGGATCAATATGTTCTAACATTGACTTCCTGTCTTTCTGTGTCCTTGTCCTTGTTCTAATGTATTCTTTCCTCATGTACCTATCATGTGTCCTGTTTCCTGTAGTACTGATACTGTCTAGTATTGTAAAGTCCTTTGTGAAATTGTTTTGTTGTAGATCAAGTAAGAAAATTGTGTGTTCAAACATGTGGTTTGTATGCTTGAAGAGTGTGTATACAATACAATGTGTGTACCTCTTGCCCTCTCATCAAAATATGACTTCATTTTCAGTGTAAAACGTCTGGTACTGTCCTAGAACGTATCTGTAGTGTCTGGAGAGGTCTTCTGTGTGTTTTCATACTTCAAACTGATTGTAGCTACTCATTTCTAGAGTAGATTGAACTGTATCATTGTTTAATAGATGTCCTAGAGTATCCTGATACTCTGTTTCCTTCTGTAGTATTAAAGTATTATGTCTGAATGCTCAAATAGTCTGATTGATCATTGCTAATTCATTATTGCTCTGATATTTGCTGGCTGTATGTGTATTGCCTTTACTTTCCCTTGAAGCAGTGTAATAATCTGTTTGAGTGGATTAAGCAGATTAAGCAGATTGTCTGGGTTCTGAACCTGTTCTCTAGCTTAAAGTCACCCTCTGAACTTCTGTACTTTGTTCCATACAATGTGTATTGTTTCTTGATCTCAGTAGTGTCTTACTATCATTATGTTGTATAGATTGTAGTGGTTTTACATCCTGTAGATTGTAATTGTCATCCTGTAGCTTGAATAACACAATTCTTACTGTGTATCCTGAGTATATGTATGCTAGCACATCCATTTGAGTGCCTGTGATACTTATAATATGTCTGATAGAGTGTCCTGAGTCTATTCTAATGAATCCTGGCTGTCTGAAGGTGTATTTTGTAATGTAATACCTTATGTTCTGCTGTAGATACAATGTATACTATAGATCCTTGTACTTGATGTTTCTGAACAATTCTTTGTCATGAACTGAATGGTTTCATAGTGTAACATCCAATTGTACCTTATAGAACAGTGCTCTATGTGAATTAATTTAATCATGCTGTTCAGAACCACTCTAGTCTCATAATACTTGTAGTTTAGCTCCCCCTCAAACTTAACGAATCACCTGTGTTCTTCTCTTAGACACTTTACAGGAGTTTCAATATCTAGCAGTAATATACATGTTTTATTGATTTGGATACTTTGTAAAGGCAATACTAAGGATTTAGTAACAGAACAAGAGAGTTCTACAACAGAACACAAGTTCAGGCATGCAAACAATGCATTTGAAAGGGTGAATTCAGTATATTTGAGACTCTATGAGACTACAGCACTTAGGCATTGTACTACAGGCATTCAGTACAGGAATAAACATTGTAGGAAGTGTAAACATTGAGATAGACAATTGTATAGTGTATACAATAACATTTTACACTCAAAAGCACAGACATACAGTGTAGAAAGGATTCTACAAGACTATGGATACATATGGCACATAGAAAGGACTAGGAAACATATATACAACTATTGTTTCAAGGAATCTAAGATGCTACAGACACAAGGCAACACATACATGAACACTTTAGAGACACTACTACCAATTCTTAGAGCCACAAATTGAAACAACACTCTTAAGAAATACAGGCTGTTCACAGACAACAGGAATGTGTACTAGAACATTAGGAAAGGACCTGAGAATGTTAGAAGATCAGAATATAACCAGCCAGATAGTATTATAGTTTACAACATGATGTAAATAGTAAACTGTACAAGTAGGACAATCTATCAAGCATTACTAGACTATAAAATACAACTACTCTTGGATACTAAGAAATATTTCAATCTAAACGATTCACACAGGTATTCTATTAAGTTAGAAGGCTACATCACACATTAAAAGACAGAAATCAGTACATTAAGTAAGGCAAAGTACATATACATTAAGGATAAGATGATACTGCTCCAGAATAAGTATCAGGTATGGAGATACATTGACAGTAATAGAAAGACACAGACATATACATACACAGTCGATTCTATTCAGTACAGGGAGAGATACAGGATTAGTATTGAGTACTACAAAGGAACTATGTTAGTTGACATCAGAACACACATTTCTATCTTCAGGATTGAAGAAACAATCAGTAATGAGGTGTGAGTTCTTCCAGCATGGTTGCAACCCTATAAGAGAGATGTGAATAATGGAAAATGTACTTTACAAAGTGCACAACAAACAATCTGATACAGAAGACAACAAAGACTAAGACTATGCCTCACACTAGAGGACTTTAAGACAAGAGACAAGAGCTAAATCAATAGGTGAACTATCTTGTAATGATTGCACTCTTGTACTGAGTGTACACAAGCACACTCCTTACTATGAAGGTGTTGTGGGTGCTTGTAGGTGTTTTTTTCATTATTAGTTAGCCTACTTGTATCCACTACACATGTAACTGCATATATAAAGAGTCTTCAGGCTAAGAGTTAGGGGATTCTTTTCCCCTTCTCGATGCTCGATTACTGATTACCCCAGTCAGTGTATTGAGTGTGCTGGTAAAGAAGAGAATCTTCCTCATGTAAGGCTATTCTACATATCCTTACATATTTTTGACTGTATAAATCAATCCCCATCAATCCTGCTGGGTTGTGAGTGTTGTCTAGGGTCTGATCAACCCTTAGCATTGTCTCATTGCCTGGCACGAAGAGCAAGTGAGTTTTGAAAGAGATTTGTAGAGAGAGACAGTAACTACTTACTGGTTGGCCCCCAGTGAGCAAAAATGATCTGGAGCATAGTGAAACACTTCCTGATTGCAACAAAAACCCCTATTGATACAGTTTGATGTCCTAGACATTGTAAGGACCTTCCCAAGGACAACGTTGAAGATGCTGAGCACACATATCCAGGTTTAGAGAACATAGTGAGTAGCACTAACACAAATGCTGGACATTTAAACTACCTAGGCACTACTTCCTACCTCAAGACAGTGATTTTGATGCTGAAAGGCAACCTCATTGTTCCAGTAAGCTCATATTTGTCTAACAAATTCCTTACCATTGTCCCAAAGCACAAGTCCTTGTCCCTTATAGGCTTAAGGCAAAACTAATCACAATCCAGTGATAAGTCCACATCTATTGCAGGCTGGTGGCACACTGATGATCTACCAGGACGTAAGACATTGTCTCTTAGAGGCTGGATGCAACCTGAAGACCTATTACTACTGAAATACCATAGTTACATTTGTATAGCAGTACATAAAACAGAGACTGAGTGAATGAGCACACATATAGGTAGTGTAAAGGGTGAAATACTGTAAGGATATGTAGAATAGCCTTACATGAGGAAGATTCTCTTCTTTACCAGCACACTCAATACACTGACTGGGGTAATCAGTAATCGAGCATTGAGAAGGGGAAAAGAATCCCCTAACCCTTAGCCTGAAGACTCTTTATATATGTGGTTACACGTGTAGTGGATACAAGTAGGCTAACTAATAACGAAAAAAACACCTACAAGCACCCACAACACCTTCATAGCAAGGAGTGTGCTTGTACACACTCAGCACAAGAGTGCAATTGTTACACACACCCTCCAGCATTTAGTCCTAAATGCTCTAAGAATAATAGATAGATTAGTCAAATAAGTAATAGAAAACCAACCAATAAGTGCATAAAATTGGGGGTGCACTTGGTAATCCTGTAGAAGTATCACTGGTAGTCCAAGGGGTGTCCTGAGTCGGTTCTGTTGTAGATTGTATGTATTCCAGGTTGTAGAACTCATTGAGACGTTAACTGAAATCACAGTCAACCATTTGGATTCCTTGTCTTGAGTCCTAAAGTGTTGCTTGCTGGGTTTGCAAAGTATTGAACAGGTTTTGTGTCAAATTGAGCAGATTGTGTAGTCCTTGCATCTGGACACGTCTGGTCTCTCCTAGCATACTTGTCCTGGTATCAAAAACGTAATAGCAAGTTCACTATCAAACATAAAGGTTGTCAAAGTTGGTATTCCTGTAGAATAGTAGCCTAATGTCCTAATAGATGAATAGCAGTGTCTGGGGAAGTATCCTGTGTATTTCTAAGGAGTAAAGTAGTGTTCTGTAGTCCTTTATGCTTGAAAACATAGTTAATAGTAGTATCAAGTTTGTTAATAGACTTGTACTGGTCTATTGTGTGTCTCCTGGTCCTAATTGATGACACTAACAATGTCCAATGCTAATAAGGTGTATTACCTTTGCCTTCCAATGATAATACAATGTGTTCCCTGCTTGAATTGCTTGAAATATTACTGATAACCTTGCAAAACTGACTATATGTGCTTGTTTCCAACGTTTTGGATAGTTCTTCCTACATTTCCATACTGTATTCCTGTGTCTGCTGTGCTACCTTGTGTCTCAATGGATTGTTGTTCGTTCGAATATCCATAGTATCAAGTATTCCTAGTTGTGAAGATGATGTATTGACAGTAGTGTGTATCTGTATCTCCAAGTAATCCTGTAGTGCTTTGAACTGCACGATTGTCTCATGGAATCTCAATCTATGTCTGTTTGTATTCTATCTTGCTTTCAACCAAGTGTTCGTATCCTTGCCTGTATGCATTATTTCCTGGTTTCTTTCCTTAGAACCAATGTCTTGTACTGTTTCTCTTTCTTGAAACAGTTTGCTTTTGTTAGGTCTGTGTATGTGTAATAGTATTGAAAGTAATACTTGATAGTAATAGTGCAATGTCCTTTCTCTTAGCAAATATCTCTCTAGTGCCTTGTACTTTATATTCCTGACAATTCTGTAAGTACTTGTGTACCTAGGTAATAGCATTGTTGCTCTATATACCTGTAGTTCCATAATCTCAATGGAAGTATGTCCTGGATTGTGTAGATCGAATATCAACATTGTACAATGTCCACAAGTCTGTCTATTCGACTTATCTCTCCTCTGAAGTGTTGTATTGATTGCCCATAATGCTGTATGCTCTGTTGTCCAACCATAAGTCCTGTTTCTAGTATGATTACCTGTCCTGAATCCATTCTGTATTGAATATCTTGTCTTGCAGCTGTAGTTTATTAATATCAATGTGCATTTTGTACTTTCTGATCTTACAATTGTGTCTGAATACTCATTAATATCTTGAGTATAAGTCCTGACTTTCTGTTCTGTCAGAATGCACTGTGTGCATAACTGTGCAATTGATCTGTTCCTTCTTATAGCTGATTGTTTTGTCTACAGACTATATACTGTTGATAATTCCTATGTAAAGCCAATAAGTTTGTAAGGAAACTCACTGTTCCTCACAAGAGAATTCTAATCGCCCTTAGTTCACTCAACTACTGACTGGGATAACCTAGTACTCAAGCGAGGGGTCAGGGGAAAAGAATCCCCTTTACCCAGCAGTCAATACTGTCTTTTATAGGGGTATACACGTGTAGATACATGAGGAGGAAGTGTAACTAACTACAATGAGAATATATGCACTTGTGGGTCCCACTGCGTGATGATCTGACGCAATCAGCAATGTAGTAGTAATAAAATACAAACCAGTAAATCAAATCCTTACACTTGCCCTCTAGCATTTAGTCCTAAATGCTAAAAATCAGTAGAAAAGACAGAAAACTTACTTAAAAGTAACAGTTAGTAACAAGTAAATAATAAAATACCTTGCCCATGCGTATGGGAAACATCCTTGCAATGTAGTACTGCCTCTCTGAACTGATCCGAAGTCAATCCAGTGTGTATTGAGACGGTGGTGGTGTTCCAGACAGTGGGTAGCATGGTTCCAAACCATGTGAAACTAGATAAAACGTCAATATAATTAAACATAGTCCATATTACTGTATAGTCAATTAGTAGGAAATTTGCCTCTTGATTGTTGCTATTGATACAACACTTTTCGAAGGGAATTGGTGGAGTTCCTGGGGAGATATGGTGTTTTGGCTCTTGAGTATTCTGAGACACACAGTGTAGATCAATAAGTACAGAAGTGGAAATTCCAGCAGTGTGGTAATTGCAAATATTCTCTTCTCCTACGTCTTCAGGAAGTGTGGAGGTAAATCCCTGATCAACAAAGCTATAGCCTTCTTCCTTAATAGAATGGATTAGCATTGCAGCTTCTAGCTATCCTTGCACGTTTCTCTACTCCTGTAGGATAGTCATGCAATAATAGATAGTAGAGATGTATTCCAAAATTCCTCTGCTATGTCCTTGATTTTTCCAATAGACTAGTTCCTGCAAATGTAGTGCCTTACACTTGTATTAGTAGAATATCTCCAAATGTGTACTCTTTTACTTGCAATAACAAACTGTGATGCAAAACTGGATATCCTGTTAAGCTCAATGTTCAAACACTAATTGTAGAGTACAACATAGAGTGTAATATTTGTCCTTGAATGAAAATATTGTCTCTAACTCAATGAGATCATAATGTATGAGCCTAATATTACTAGATATGTGTGTATATGTGTAGTATCTCTGTGTGTAATGAATGTCCTACTGTATTCTCATACTGTTTCCTTGTGTCTTGACTTGTTTGTGTCTTCATAAGTTGATTGATTCGATTCCTGAATCGTCCAAGTATACTTTCACTGTCTCATAGTGTAATGTTCTATCACAATGTGTCTAAGTAGCATTCTCTACTTTCCTGAGTGCTGTAGCTGTCTGTATACTGTGTTGTTCCATGTATGTCTTAATGAAAAGTCCTGTCTGTATGTGCAGTAGTGCTGCCTGAAGTCCTGAGTATATGCTACCAATTCCTTGTTCATTTAGCAAATCCATGTGTGGATCAATGTGCTCTAGCACTGACTTCCTGTCTTTCTGTGTCCTTGTCCTTGTGCCAATGTATTCTTTCCTTGTGTACCTATCATGTGTCCTGTTTCCTGTAGTACTGATACTGTCTGGTACTGCAAAGTCCTTTGCAAAGTTGTTCTGTAGCAATCCATGTAAGAGAAATGTATGTTCAAACATGATTGTATACTTAAAGAGTATGTATACAATGTAATGTATGTGCCTCTTGCCCTCTCATTGAAATATGACTTTATTTTCAGTGTAAAACGTCTGGTACTGTCCTAGAACATATCTGTGATGTCTGGAGAGGTTCTCTGTGTGATTTCGTACTTCAAACTGATCATAACTACTCATTCCTAGAGTAGATTGAACTGTATCATTGTTCAATAGATGTCCTGGAGCATCCTGATGCTCTGTTTCCTTCTGTAGCATTGAAGTATCATGCCTGAATGCTTGAATAGTCTGATCAATTATTCCTAATTCACTATCACTCTGATCTCTGCTGGCTGTATGCATATTGCCTTTACTTTCCCTTAAAGTGGTGTGATAATCCGTTTGAGCAGATTGAGCAGATTGAGCAGATTGTCCAGGTTCCAAACCTGTTCTCTGGCTTGAAGTCGCCCTCTGAACTTCTGTACTTCATTCTATACAATGTGTATCATTTCCTGATCTCAGTAGTGTCTTACTATCTTTGTGTTACATAGATCATAACTGTTTTACATCCTGTAAATTGTAATTGTCATCCTGTAGCTTGAATAACATGATTCTTACTATGTAACCTAAGTATATGTATGCTAGCACATCCATTTGAGTGCCTGCAATGTCCATAATATGTCTAATAAAGTATCCTGAGTCTATTCCAATGAATCCTGACTGTCTGAAGGTGTATTTCACAATGTAATACCTTATGTTCTCCTAAAACTGTGTTCTGTACAATATATCCTTGTAGTCTGAGCTGGTTCTGACGTTTCTGAACAATTCTTCATTATGAGCTGAATGGTTTCGTAGCATAACATCCAATTGTACCTTATAGAACGTTGTTCTATGTGAATTACTTTGATCATGCTCATTATAGACTGTTTCTTCAATCCTGAAGCTAGAAATGTCTG
>NW_006760396.1:1804695-1814170 GCF_000271605.1 Fomitiporia mediterranea MF3/22 | reverse complement strand
GAAGTGTAACTAACTACAATGAGAATATATGTGCTTGTGGGTCCCACTGTGCAATGATCTGACACAATCAGCAATGTAGTAGTAATAAAATACAAACCAGTAAATCAAATCCTTACACTCGCCCTCTAGCATTTAGTCCTAAATGCTAAAAATCAGTAGAAAAGGCAGAGAACTTACTTAAAGTAGCAGTTAGTAACAAGTAAATAATGAAATACCTTGCCCATGTGTATGGGAAACATTGTTGTGATGTAGTACTGCCTCTCTGAACTGATCCAAAGTTGATCTGGTGTGTATTGAGACAGTGGTGGCGTTCTGGACAGTGGGTAACATGGTTCCAAACCATGTGAAACTAGATAAAACGTTAATAGAATTAAACATAGTCATTATTACTGTATAGTCAATTAGTAGAAAAGTTGCCTCTTGATTGTTGCTATCAATACAACACTTTTCAAAGAGAATCGGTGGAGTTCCTGGGGAGATATGGTGTTTCAGCTCTTGAGTATTCTGAGACACACAGTGTAGATCAATATGTACAGAAATGGAAGTTCTGGCAGCATGGTAATTGCAAATATTCTCTTCTCCTGTGTCTTCAGGAAGTGCAGAGGTAAATCCCTGATCGACAAAGCTATAGCCTTCTTCCTCAATAGAATGTATTAGTGTTACAGCTTCTAGCTGACCTTGTGTGTTTCTCTGCTCCTGTAGAATAGTCATACAATAATAGATAGCAGAGATGTATTCCAAAATTCCTCTGCTATGTCCTCGATTTTTCCAATAGACTAGTTCCTGCAAATGTAATGTCTTGCACTTGTATTGGTAGAATATGTCCAAATGTGTGCTCTTTTGCTTGCAATAACAAACTGTGATGCAAAACTGGATATCCTGTTGAGCTCAATGTCCAAATACTAATTGCAGAGTGCAACCTAGAGTGTAATATTCATCCTTGAATGAAAATATTGTCTCAAACTCAATGAGATTGTGATGTATGAGCCTAATATCACTAGATATGTGTGTATATGCACAGTATCTCAGTGTGCAATGAATGTCCTGCTGTGTTCTCATACTGTTTCCTTGTGTCTCGACTCGTTTGTGTCTTTGTAAGTCGACTGATTCAATTCCTGAATCGTCTGAGTATACTTTCACTGTCTCATGGTGCAATGTTCTATCACAAAATGTCCAAGTAGCATTCTCTACTTTCCTGAATGCCATAGCTGTCTGTATGCTGCATTGTTCCATGTATATCTCCATGAAATGTCCTGTCTGTATGCACAGTAGTGCTGCCTGAAGTCCTGAGTATATGCTGCCAATTCTCTGTTCATTTGGCAAATCCATGTGTGGATCAATGTGCTCTAGCACTAACTTCCTGTCTTTCTGTGTCCTTGTCCTTGTTCTGATGTATTCTTTCCTTATGTACCTATTGTGTGTCCTGTTTCCTGTAGTACTGATACTGTCTGGTCCTGCAAAGTCCTTCACAAAATTGTTCTGTAGCAATCCATGTAAGAGAAATGTATGTTCAAACATGATTGTATGCTCAAAGAGTGTGTGTGCAATGCAATGTGTGTGCCTCTCGCCCTCTTGTCGAAATATGACTTCATTTTCGGTGTAAAACGTCTGGTACTGTCCTGAAACCTTTCTGGGGTGTCTGGAGAGGTCTTCTGTGTGATTTTGTACTTCAAACTGATTGTAGCTACTCATTCCTAGAGTAGATTGAACTGTATCATTGTTCAATAGATGTCCTAGAGCTTCCTGATGCTCTATTTCCTTCTGTAGCACTGAAGTATCATGCCTGAATACTCAAATAGTCTGTTCAATCATTCCTAATTCACTATTGCTCTGATATTCGCTGGCTGTATGCATATTGCCTTTGCTTTCCCTTGAAGCAGTGTGATAATCCGTTTGAGCAGATTGAGCAGATTGAGCAGATTGTCTGGGTTCTGAACCTGTTCTCTGGCTTGAAGTCGCCCTCTGAACTTCTGTACTTCGTTCCATACAAAGTGTATCCATTCCTGATCTTAGTAGTGTCTTACTATCATTGTAGTGCATAGATTGTAGTGATTTTACATCCTGTAGATTGTAATTGTCATCCTGTAGCTTGAATAACCTGATTCCTACTATGTATCCTGAGTATATGCACGCTAGCACATCCATTTGAGTGCCTGTGATGCTCATAATACGTCTGATAAAGTGTCCTGAGTCTATTCCAATGAATCCTGACTGTCTGAAGATGTATTTCGCAATGTAATACCTTATGTTCTTCTGAAACTGCATTCTGTACAATATATCCTTGTGTTCCAAACTGGTTTTGGCGTTTTCCAACAGTTCTTCATCATGAACTGAGTAGTTCTGTAGTGTAACATCCAATTGTACCTTATAGAACAGTGTTCTATGCGAATTACTTCGATCATGCTCATTATAGACTGTTTCTTCAATCCTGAAGATGGAAATGTGTGTTCCAATGTCAACTGACATAGTTCCTTTGTAGTACTCGATACTAATCCTGTATCTCTTCCTGTACTGAATAGAATCGACTGTGTATGCATATGTCTGTGTCTTTCTATCACTGTCGATGTATCTCCATGCCTGATGCTTATTCTGAAGCAGTATCATCTTATTCTCAATGTATATGCACTTTTCCTTGCTCAATGTGCTGATTTCTGTCTTCTGATGCATGATGTAGCCTTCTAACTTAATAGAATACCTGTGTGAATCGTTTAGATTGAAATATTTCTCAGTATCCAAGAGTAGTCGTAGTTTATAGTCCAGTAATGCTTGATAGATTGTCCTGCTTGTGCAGTTTACTATTTGCATTGTGTTGTAAACCATAATACTATCTGGCTGGTTATATTCTGATTGTCTAACATTCTCAGGTCCTTTCCTGATGTCCTGGTACACATTCCTGTTGTCTGTGAACAGCCTGTATTTCTTAAGAGCGTCGTTTCGATTTGTAGCTCTAAGAATTGGTAGTAGTGTCTCTGAAATGTCTATGTATGCATTGCCTTGCACCTGTAGTGTCTTAGAATCCTTGATTCGATGGTTGTATGCGTGTTTCCTAGTCCTTTCCATGTGCCATGTGTATCCATAGTCTTGTAGAATCCTTTCTACACTGTATGCCTGTGCTTTCGAGCGTAAAATGTCATTGTATGCACTATACAATTGTCTATCTTGATGTTTAGACTTCCTACAATGTTTATTCCTGTACTGAATGCCTGTAGTACAATGCCTAAGTGCTGTAGTCTCATAGGGTCTCAAATATACTGAATTCGCCCTTTCAAATGCATTGTTCGCATGCCTGAACTTGTGTTTGTTCTTGAACTACTGCTCAAGCTATTCTTATGCTTGCTGTGCTCAATATGTGGCTTTGAACTGTGTAGTTTGCTGCACTCTGAATCGATATTGTTCTCACTAATACCACTAGTGTATGCCTTGCCTGGGACTGCTTTCAATTGCAAAGTATTGCTATGGGATTGTTTGTTCCTTTTATTTTTGCAAGGGGTACTCTGATGTCCTGAAAAACTCAGTATTTCCATTTGAGACTGTATATATCCAGGTATTTCGCTTTCTCTCTTATTCCTGGACCTGGCTAGGGTGTTGTATCCATTGTAGTAGTCCTGTACATTGCTCCTGTGCAATGTGTAGTCAATATCTGCCATGTATGAGGTTAAACACTTGATTTTGTAGGTGTATGCTTGGTTTTCACCCTCTGGATCAAGTACTGATCCTTGCAGTTCCAATTTGCATTCACTTTTGCTATCCTCAAAGTACTGTTCTGTAAATGCGATGTCCGTTTTGCTAGGATAGTCTGAATCAATTTCACAATTGTATTGAATGCCTGGCAGTTCCGGTTTTCGTTCTGTTCCTTGTGCTTTGTGTTTTCCTTTTGCTTTGCACTTTCCTTTTGCTTTCTGTGAATGCGATCGTTTGTCTGGACTCTTGAGCGTTTCTTCTACACTCTTAGATCAATAGTTATGATCTCTACTGTCTGTAGGTACTATGGCATGTCTGGCTTTCGTTCTGTAGCCTGCCTGAAGCGTTTCATGCTTTTCTGTTGCTATACTATTGAGTCTACTCTTGTTTGATGAAGGAGTTGCTTTCTCCTCTTCCTGATACATTCCATTGAACTTGTACGTTCTCTTATTCAAATCATTAATGTCTATCAAACTGTGGAATGGGCTGACATGTCCTATGTCTATCTCAATTGCTCTGGCTCTTGTAATGTGTCTGAAGGTCTTACTTGCCTTCTGGAAATCTTGTTCCTCATTGATTCTCTGTAGTTTTGATGCCTGGCTCTCCTGGCCTTTGTTACTCTTGTTCTTTGAGTCCTGGCTACTTTCTTTGCTGCCAAAGAGGGTCTTAGGTGTCTCATTGCCCTCTACATCACTGTTGTCAATGTGTTTCCATTCTGAAGTAAGTGTGCTCACTGGATACTCATCCATGCTCTCACTGATACTGACTATATACACTCTGTAACTCTTGTACTGGCTTGCAAATTCCTTGATGCTCACTGTTAGCTCTCTATATTGACTTGGTGAATCCTCAAACCAAATTGCCTGTCCTCTATCAAGTGAATCCTCAAACTTGGTAGTCTGAAATTGATAGAGTGAATCCTCAAGCTCAATTGCCTGTACTCAGTGAGTTGAATCCTCAAACTCGACCTTCTGTACTTGATTGGACGAATCCTTGAATCCAATTGCCTGTTCATCCTGAACTCGACTGTCTGAATCCTCAAGAACAATCACCTGAGTGTTTCTGCTCTCTGTACCTTTATTTGCTATTTCTGCAAGCCTAGTAGTGTTAATACTTGCTGGTGTCTACTCTACAGTGTGTGTTTGTCTAACTATATGCACTGGTACAATTACATGCCTTAGTTCTATGTTATTGGTATGTACTAGTTCATCAGGGTGCCTCCAGCCTTGTGTAGACAAGGACTTATCACCTGGTAAAGGTTCATCAGGTTGCCTCCAGCCCACAAGGGACAAGGACTTACATCCTAGCATGTTAGTATTGATATCCAGACTTGGGTACCCTCCAGGAATCGTTTGTTGAGGCTTGGCAGCCACATTGTAATCAATATTCAATGGGTAATCTTGTTGTCCATTGCCTGTAAACTCAATGCACACCTGTTCATTCCTTTTTGCTGTCACAGATGCCTGGTCCTTGACCCATCCAATTGATGCAAACCTCCAGCATATCCAGCACTGGTCCATATTGATATGTGCTAATGCATTCCAGAAGTGTTCTGCAGCATTCCAAAGCATTGTGAACCTACTGGGGGCCAATCCAGTAAGTAGTCTCTGTGTTGAGAAAGGGGGAAGAGAGGTTATGTGAGAGGCTTAGAGGGATCACACAAAGAGGGGGGATAGTGGACTCAGCTCACTCTCTTGCAGCTTGCTTCATTGTCTGTTGATTAGTTAGTCTATATATACTATATAAGTATGTCTCAGATGTAGAATGTATGATGGAAGGTATTCCATCATCGTTCGTCATTGCTTGTAATGTAGTTTATATCATCTGAGACATACTCTCATGTAGTCTCATCTTAACACTCCCCTTCAAACTCTTACTAGGTCTAGTAGACTTGTAAGATGTTTGCTTACAGTATGTATAGATAGTTTAATCATTATAACTGTATTGTACAATTGTTTGTTTGTGTAATGCATTTATAACTTGATGTAGTTAATAATAATATTATTGGCATTATAGTAATGCATTGTTTGTTCTGTGTGCTGTCTGTTCCGAATGTCATCCACTTTGTGTTAAGTTTGTCCAATGTTATATTGTTTAAGTATATTTAATTAGTTTGTTTGTTTGTAATATATTGTTCAATAACAGCATTGTTATTACAATAGATTGTTTGTAAATGTTATTAAATAATTTGTAAATGCTTTAGAGACCTGCAGAATCTTGTCAGCATGTGTAGGTACGTATATGTGCATATTTAAATCATAAATGTAATTGCTTGTTTCGTTTTATTGTTTGTTATTCAGACATATTGTTTGTTATTAAGTCATATTGTTTGTTATTCAGTTTGTTTGAGTACTCTAGTAATTTCTTTTTACTTTGCTGTGAAACTAATGAATCATGCTAGTAAAATGTATATTCAATGTTGCAATAATATCCTTCTTTAATCATTGCTGTCTGCGTTTGTCTACGTTTGTATATGTGTTAAGCATTCAGCAATAGCTGATTTATGTCTTCAGATTGAAGCTTTGCATCAATTGTATATCAGTAATATCAATAATAATATTTGTTTTTGCCAGATTGCTTTATTCTGAGATCAATGAGGTTTTATGCTAACATATATTTGTTGCATAGATGTTATGTCTGGCTGCAGGCATCTCACTATGTGTCTAGGTGCATCATATATATATTATATCATGAATGTATTGTTTGTTCGTTTGCTTTACATTATTGTTTATATCTGTGTATTAATTTATTAATGTTATGTTTGTTAATTGATTGTTTCTGATGCATCCTGAGTAACTATGCAATCTGTTGCATTGTTTCTTTAATAGCTAACATAGTTATCTGTTGTAAATTATTACTAACGTGTGTTTGTATTATTTATCATTAACAATGTTATTGTGAATTGTCACAATTGTAGTATTGTGTATATATATGTGTATGTTATGGCTATTGTTCTTTGCTTTTTCTTTTGCAAAGAATGATGTATTATAACACAATCTGCATATAAGTGATATATTGGATTATTTTTAATATAATTGTCTCCTAGCATTCTTTAGTTAATCTAGTGCTATGCACAATTGTAGTATTCATTCAATGTTTTATTTGTTAATTGGTTTGCTAGGTAAAACGTTTTATATATTGGTTTTATTTATTTTATTTGAATCATTGTATAGATGTACCTATTAGTATCTATCCAATGTATTTCATAGTATTATAATGCTGTTCACACTTGTATTAATCACACAGTGAGGGCAAATTGATTGTTTGTACAAGAATCAATTTAATAGTTTTATTTAATTATATGTATGCACTCTATACTTGTTTATATAGTTATTATCTGTGTATTGTTCAGTTGTAGTTGCAAATTATATTGCAATTATATTTGTATTATCATATAGATATATTATTTATTGTTTTATGTATGTTCCAAAGTATTATTTTTGTTATTCATCACTTTTATCCATGAACTATAGTCTGAATTAGTGAATTATTTTGTTATATGATGTGATAATTGTCTGTATATTATTTATTTTCGTATTAAACACTGTTAAGTTAATTATATTATCATATTAATATTATTTGCCAAGTATGAGCATTTGTTTTGTAGTAGAATCATTATTTATTTAATGTTGAAGTTCAATCACACATTGTGTTGACTTCTGTTATTTTAGTTCTGATCAACATAGTTTTGCTTTGTACTGAATGATTTACCTTTATGATCTGTTATGTCCATCTGTAACTTCTATCACTTAGTCAGTACTTAGTCTGTGAATTTCGTTATTCTATTTTTTGTAGTGTCTGTAGTGTTATACTTTCTGTTCCATTGTTTATATTTAGTTATTAATTGTTTGTGTTATACTTTCTGTTTTCTCCCCTTCAATTCAAGAAGGTATTTCTTTAACGTTTATTAATCATTGTTATAATATAATATTTATATATAATAATTGTAATTGCTTTTGTGGTTTGATTTCTAATTATTAGTATTTTAAAGCTGTGCATAACGTTTGTTATGTTCTATAATGAGTAATTTAAGTGGTATTACTATTATATCTTCGTTACTGTTAACATTCGTCAACTTATATAATGTGTATTTTGTTCATTATAGTAGATAAGTACACATTATGTATAATATACAAGTTTTGTTTGCACTCGTTATCTTTTATTAATAATCGTTTGTAATTATGAATGAATATTTTGTTTTTGTGTTGAAAACATATGGTAATTTGTTTGTTTCCATATAATATTTGTTTAATAACATTATAATTATTATTTATGTAGCACTTTTAGTAAATGCACTGAGTTCTATTAAGTACAGTCGTGTCTGTTATTACCTATTTTATATTATACTGTCCAAGATAATGGCTTAAACATTTTATTAATTTATTTAATCATATTATATTATGATTATTTTCAATTGTAATTATTATAATAAGTGTGTCTGTGATTGTTTTATTTGTTTTATTTATTGTACTAGTCATATTGGCATCATACTTTGCTCTTACAAGCTATGTTGTCACAATGTAAAGTTAATAATTGTTTGTTAAGGTATATATGCTGTACAGTTAATGTTGCTGTTGCAACTTCGAAATTTATTATATAATCAGCTGCTGTGATAACACGTTCTGCATAATTAAGTTGTATTGATGTATTGTTTTGAGTATATTAGAGATATAATTCTTCTGTTTGTCGTTAGTATACATTTACACAATTGTATTAATGTGTAAAGTAGTATCATTTGTTTAATAATTATAATTTTTGCACTTGTTTTGTGCTGTAGTTAATATTTATACATTATAACATTATTCTTTTGTGTGTAGTTAGTTTATATGCTCTGTAGCATTGTTTTTTGGTTTGTAGTTATTAATTATACTTTTGTATATCTGTGCTTGTCTGTATATCTTAGATATGTGTATTATATTTGGTATCTGATAAGTAATTGCAATATCTGACATGTAACTGCTGAATCCAATATGTTACATATAATCACTCAACCATAATATGTGTTAGTTATTATATTGTTCTGTATTTGTTCTGTTAGTTCTATCTGTATTATTATCATTATTATTGTTATTATTATTGTTATTATAGTATCTGTAATTGTATTATTGTTTATAATACATGTTAAATGTTTTATTTATTCGATTTAATATGCTGTTTAGCATATATGTGCTTGTTTTGAGCATTAATTGTTCAGCTGTGATATTACTATATGTGTTATTATTTGATTTATGCTATAACATATGTATGCTTGTTGACAGTGTCAATCATTTATACTATTGTAATGTTAATAGCAGAAGAGTAGTGTTTGCTTTATTAATCTTTTTAACGTTTGTCCATAGTATGATCAGTTAATTTATTATAACATGATCTCCATGATATTATAGAGTATTTTAGCATTTAATAATCACAGTAAGTGATACTCATTGTAGTTTCAACGTTGCCTGCATAGATTATGTTATTACTGGGCCAATGATCATAATCACTAAGATGATGATCATATAATGTCTGGGTTGTATGTAGTATGGTAGATTGTGCATTTGCAGTGTATTGATTCGTGTTTGGGATACTCAGACAGGTGTGTTGAGTTCCACATTGTATTATACTGTGTGTGTGCATGTGATGCATAGAACTGTATAGAGCATAGATGTAGTAGAGTGTAGATAAAGTGTAGACAGGGAGCACAAGGCTCATAACCTGTTGAGAAAGGGGGAAGAGAGGTTATGTGAGAGGCTTAGAGGGATCACACAAAGAGGGGGGATAGTGGACTCAGCTTGCTCTCTTGCAGCTTGCTTCA
>NW_006760396.1:1753609-1795711 GCF_000271605.1 Fomitiporia mediterranea MF3/22 | reverse complement strand
TCACACATGGCTACCCTATAGNTAAAATTGCGCACCTTGAGGCATTGAAGGAATACTTAGACATACTTGGAATCGATTCTATCGATGCACTAACTCTAGGAAAGGGAAAACTCGATACCGATGACCCTCAGGTTAGTATCAGTCTAGTAAAACATGAGGCAACCTTTCAAACACGATGCTACAGCATGGACATACAGGTAGACATACGCAAAGGCTTTAAAAACTGCGCATATAGTCACTTTACTGCGCATATCATGTCTACTACTCAAGAATCCGTTGCTCATACATTCGCATCCGCTTTTCTACAAGGCACAAATATGCCTCATCCTCCTCTACAACTCTTAGTTGGCCCTCGAGCGCAACCAATCACGCAGGATTGGGTTACTCACGACCACAGTACAAGCACTGACTACGTTTTCGATCGAGAGGAACTCAAGGAGATTGCAGCTTTCTCCAGGGCTATCCACAACAATTCCCTCGACCCTACTATGCAACTCCCGGAGCGTTATCTCATTGTACTACGCTTGTATAACTTCCACGTTCCTTCTCATGCGAGACTGAGCCCGCTACCACCGTTCCAAGACCGCATTCAACATGCTAAGATGATGCAAGTGTCCCAGGACTTCGTATACCGTAAGAACATGGCTTCGAACCAAGGTAAATGCGCATATATTCTGCATTATATTATTACGAGCGCATATACCTTACTGTTTTACTTAGGTGCGAAGCGTAGAGCTGAGCAAATCGACAATGGAACCGCTATATTCCACTCACGCAACCGTAAACGCCCTCGGATCGATTCGCAATTGCCCTCGACGTCCACCGATCTTACTTCGGTACTCGATATGAGTGCTCTGAGCTCATTCGACACTCAAGGCATTACTCTACTGCCGAATCCGCCGCTTTCCGCTCAATCCGATGGCCATTCCGACCAATCCGCCGCGAGTTCCGCCAGTTCTGCTGCAGAACATGTCCAAGCCGGACAGGAACACGTCCAGTCCACTACGGGACCGATCGAAGACACATCTATGGCTGCGGAGAACGCCCTAGCGCAGCAGTACTGAACTTCGTTGTAAGTTACTAACGTTTTCTTTCGTTTTTGTGTTGTTATTTCGTTTATTCCGGTACTAACTCCCTTAGCATTTAGGATTAAATGCTGGAGGGCGAGTGTAACGATTGCGCTACCTGCGCATTTGCGCGACATGTGTTGTAGGTGCTTGTGGGTGTTTTCCTTTTTGTTTACTAGACTACCCTGTATCCTACTACACGTGTATACGCATATATAAAGGGTTTTCGAGCTAAGGGTTAGGGGATTCTTTCTCCTTCTCGGCGCTCGATTACTAGGTTATCCCAGTCAGTAGTTGAGTGCGCTGGTAAAGAGAGAATCTTCGCGTAAGGCTAGTATACCTATCCTTACAGTAATGTTGCAATGCCTGAATCCTTGTTGGCAAACTGATTTCTCAGTGTTGGCCTCTATTAATTGATTGACTGAATCCTTGAAGCTAATTGCCTGTTCTCTGTGAACTCAATCACTAAAAAGCTTGATAGCAATTGCCTGAGTACTGCTGCTAGCTAAATATATTTGTTCTCTGTGAACTTGCCTGACTGAACCATCAATGTCAATTGCCTGTACTTGACTGCTCGAATCCTCAATGCTAGTCCTCTGAGTACCAATGCTAGCTATTCTTATGATGAGTGGACTTCCTATGATGTGCTTCTGTCTAACTATATGTGCTTTTGCAGTACTCATTACCTGTCTTTCTTATATGCTAAGTAAAGTCGAAAGCCTTCTGCCTCTAATAGGTAAGGTCTTATATCTCATGATCAGGTCTTTAGAATGCCTCCAATCTTCTGTGATCAAGGTCTTACCTCCTGGCAATGTGAGGAGTTCTTTTGGACTAGGGCACCATTCCAAAATCACTGTTAGATACTCTCTAGCAACATACTCACTCTTGTTAGTCAATACTAATGGATCCTTTTTGTCCTGGTATGCAAGCTTGCTTGTGTCTTTCTTGTCTCTTGTACATACTAATTGTTCACTTGTATGATTGCTCAATTCCTTGACTGTGATCTGATAGTTCTTTCCTAAGACTTTGCTAGTGAAAAGCTTAATGCTAGTCTCATCCTGGGTGTGGTTTGCATGCATTTCACCCTTTGTACTACCTATATGTATGCTCATTCACTCAGTCTCTGTTCTATGTACTGCTATACAAATGTAACTATGGTATTTCAGTAGTAATAGGTCTTCAGGTTGTATCCAGCCTCTAAGAGACAATGTCTTATGTCCTGGTAGATCATCAGCATGCTACCAGCCTGTAATAGACATGGACTTATTACTGGATTGTGATTGGTTTTGCCTTAAGCCTATAAGGGACAAGGACTTGTGCTTTGAGACAATGGTAAGGACTTTGTTAGACAAATATGAGCTTACTGGAACAATGAGGTTGCCTTTCAGCATCAAAATCACTGTCTTGAGGTAGGAAGTAGTACCTAGGTAGTTTAAATGTCTAGCATTTGTGTTAGCACTACTCACTATGTTCTCTAAACCTGGATATGTGTGCTCAGCATCTTCAACATTGTCCTTGGGAAGGTCCTTGCAATGTATAAGACATTGAACCATATTAATAGGGGTTTTTGTTGTAATCAGGAAGTGTTTTACTATACTCTAGATCATTTTTGCTCACTAGGGGCCAACCAGTAAGTAGTCACTGTCTCTCTCTACAAATCTCTTTCAAAACTCACTTGCTCTTCACACCAGGCAATGAGACAATGCTAAGGGTTGATCAGACCCTAGACAACACTCACAACCCAGCAGGATCAATAGGGATTGATTTATACAGTCAAAAATATGTAAGGATATGTAGAATAGCCTTACATGAGGAAGATTCTCTTCTTTACCAGCACACTCAATACACTGACTGGGGTAATCAGTAATTGAGCATTAAGAAGGGGAAAAGAATCCCCTAACCCTTAGCCTGAAGACTCTTTATATATGTAGTTACACATATAGTAGATACAAGTAGGCTAACTAATAACGAAAAAAACACTTACAAGCACCCACAACACCTTCATAGCAAGGAGTGTGCTTGTGCACACTCAGTACAAGAGTGCAATTGTTACAAATGTATGCAAACCACACCCAGGATGAGACTAGTGTTAAGCTTTTTGCTAGCAAAGTCTTAGGAAAGAACCATCAGATTGCAGTCAAGGAATTGAGCAATTATACAAGTGAACAATTAGTACATACAAGAGACAAGAAAGACACAAGCAAGCTTGCATACCAGGACAAAAAGGATCCATTAGTATTGACTGACAAGAGCAAGTATGTTGCTAGAGAGTATCTAACAGTGATTTTGGAATGGTGCTCTAGTCCAAAAGAACCCCTCACATCACCAGGAGGTAAGACCTCAATCACAGAAGATTGGAGGCGTCCTGAAGACCTGATCATAAGATATAAGACCTTACCTATCAGAGGCAGAAGGCTTTCAACTTTACTTAGCATACAAGAAAGACAGGTAATGAGTACTGCAAAAGCACATATAGTTAGACAGAAGCACATCATAGGAAGTCCACTCATCATAAGAATAGCTAGCATTAGTACTCAGAGGACTAGCATTGAGGATTTGAGCAGTCAAGTACAGGCAATTGACATTGATGGTTCAGTCAGTCAAGTTTACAGAGAACAAATATATTTAGCTAGCAGTAGCACTCAGGCAATTACTATCAAGCTTTTTAGTGATTGAGTTCACAGAGAACAGGCAATTAGCTTCAAGGATTCAGTCAATCAATTAATAGAGGCCAACACTGAGAAATCAGTTTGCCAACAAGGATTCAGGCATTGTAACATTACCCTGCATTGAGAGGATTCATTCCAGTAGGCAAAGAGAATGTTCAAAGGTACAAATAGACTAGATACATTGATATATACTAGTAAACTAGTTAGTCCCTTCCATTGCAAGATAGACATTGACAACTTGAACAAGAAAACACATAGATTTGATAGAATGTATCAGGAGAAGGAGAAGGAAACTCTTACAACAAACAAAGGTGAAGCCTATTGGAACATACTAAAGAAATGCAGAACATTGCAGGAAAGCAAATGAAATGATGCCAAACATTCAGTGACATGCTTAGACAAGAAGCTTGCTACAGGAAATCAGTATTTGCTAACAGAATTGCAAAGTAAACCTGAAGAACAGCTCAGAAATTTGACCAGAAAGAAAGATCCAGGCAAGAATTCCTCAAATCATAGGAAGAAAGTGAAAGCAAACAAGTGCAGAGCTTTAGGCACTAGGAACAATGATCAGACAGTATTGAGAGATCACAGCAAGATTGAATCCACAGTACAGAGAGTCAAATTCAAAGAGATTGAATTTATTTAAGCATTAGAACATTAGGCAATGACCCTCAGAATTGAGAGTTGTGTCAAGACTCCCCAGGCTGTCAACAAAATATTACTTTGTTTCCTAAAAAATACACATAGCTCAAAGGCAGAAAAGGTAGAGAAGGACTTACCTTGCACTATTGGTAAAGGTACAGATGTCAAGAAAGTGCTACAGGTACAGAAGCACACATATAGTCACCTCATTTTGGCAGAACAAGGATTTATGTACACTTGGATTGTAAGAAGTAATATAAATTCGGATACACCACCTATGAACATTAAACCAGTTCATATGAACACTCTACATGATGGACATCATGATTCAGAAAGTAAGAAAGAGAGTGAGAACAGAACAGGCAGAAATTGCCACAGTACAGTAACTCCTATCAGGCATAGCAAGCATAAGAATAGATTCAAGTGCAGAAATACAACCACACAAGATACAGGCAAACTACATAGTGTAACTACATTGTGTACAACTATATTCATGTATGGAAAGACTTCAGGTAACATCACAAGGAAAAGGTACATAGATCAAGCAATATTGAGTACAGAAACTGTGAACTATTGGATCATGTGTTTAGAAACAGACCAGAACTACCTACCAGACTTGTTTTACTCAGCAAACTTGTCAAAATCAAGCACAAAAGTCAGCAACAATCAAGGAAACATTAGAGATATGGTATTGGAAGCCACAGAGGCTTATACGAGTGAAACTACAGGTACTAAGAGGCTCAAGCATTCTAAGAGCAGGAAAGGAAACAGAGAATTCCTTAAAGCAGACATACAGATGCAATACACAACACACATTGTTTCTACAAAAGATCTCAGAGAAACCAGTCTTTGGAAATACAGTGAATACATTTCAGAAGTTAGTCAATATGTGAAACAAATGGTTTTACAATGCATTTCTCAAGTGTGAGCAAGAATGGCATACAGTTTCAGTAAAGAAAGTGTTATGGACCATTATCTACAGAGAAACAGTATGAATAATGCTAGGCAGACACCTTTGCTATCTTTGAACGGATTAGATGATGATTATTTCATCAGTGAGATATCAGGAACAGTACCAGAAGAGTTCTACACACAGAGAGGACCTAGAGGCATGTAAGAACACAAATGCCATCCAGAGGAGCAAGATACACTCTCAAGACATGTTTCTACAAGGGAAATGACTAGTCAGGCATGGAATAGACTACATTCCAAGTACAAACAACATTTGCTATTGGTTTATTAGAATCTGCACACAGTTTCAGGCAGAAATTTCATTGTTAGGCTCAAAAATACTGAGAAAATGAGTAAAGAACTTGAAATTTCAAGATATGCAAATACCAGGCATATATTTTACTCTAAGTACTATGGAGAAGACCTTCAGGAAGACCTACAGTGAAGAAATGCACATAGAAACTACTGGAATAGGTATAAGATTCAATCTAAGGACAAAAAGAATGGTTATAGCAACTATAATCATATCAGGCAGTGTATACAGTCTTACAGTATAAGACTCAGAGTGAGCAGCAAACCAGAAGACTTCAAATTGAATTGTACAGACTATAATGGGCATACACATGACAAGAATACAAGAATTGGTCTTACAAGCATTCAAAAGTGTATACAAGAAGAATCAGGCTATGTACTAGAGAAAGTACAATGTTTCAATCAAAAGCAAGACTCGTATTATGTCACAAATGGTTGTACACATAGTACAGAAGGAGCTCAGTATATCTCAGAAGCTGGATTACCTTCAGAGATCTTGGAAATTGATTATGCTACACTAGGAAGGAGTACAAGAATGCTAGGAAATGGAAGCTATTGGAATTCGAGTATGGACAGGTATACAAACATTCCACCATTTTCTATATTTCGAATATATCCACTGGTACAGCAGGCATGCTCTACAGACTGTGAGTATGAATTGAGAACTCTAGAGGAAGACTTATACATGTTTAGCAAAGAATTCAACACTCTACAACAGGTATCAGGCATAGGAAAGCATGATTTAAGACTGTCATTATGCTCAGACTACATAGAAGTACAGATTCTATTTGTATATACTCTAGTGAGAGTAAAAGAGCATTCAATACAAAGATACAGACACAGGAACAGACATTTCCACTGTAACAACAAAGAAACAGTATGTTTTGGCACACAGAGATGCTTTGAGAAAGGAATATTATATCTTCTGGATTGGAAATGTGACAAGACACTCAGGAGTCAACATTGGCATGATATATTCTATATACCTAAGCACTCAGAGACGCATTTAATGAGTAAACACTATTGTAAGCAAGCAAATGAGTACTCATTTGAGGACAAGAACACATTTTTACAGTATATTGATATAGTACAACAGTATATTTCATTCAGGAACATGTCATATTCATCCATGGACATAACTGATGATTGGAGAACCTTAGCACTAGAGAACAATTTCGATTCTGAATTGTTTGAGTGTATACATGAGCTTTCAGTCAATAAAAAATACTTATCATGTGATGATGCATACAGCTGTGTGTGTAACTACTCATGCAGATCAGTATATCACACATATATGCACCTAATAGCCACATATTTCAGTGATTTCAACACAGTTGAACAGTATACAGTGTATACAAAGGATCATAAGGTATTTGTGATAAATTCCACAGGATCTACAGTTGGAATTAGCAACAAAATCATGACAGTGACAATGAATACTTTAGTACTAGTAGATTTCACACACACCAGAGTTGCAGACTGAATTAGTGTTAGAAAAGTCATTCTAGGCAAAACACTACTTACTCAATCAAGAGTACACAGGTCAGGATCAAGGATAAACTACTGTACCATTGTAAGAATGAAATACAGTTTAAGGAAATTGATACAGCACTTTGATATCAGGCAGTTGGATAACTGTAATATCACACTAGGAACAGTGATTCTTATTCAGTACAACATTTCTACAGGATTTGATACATCTATACTATGGATTAACAGTGTAATACGTTTATCAAAGACAGGAGAACAAGTCTCAGAGGCATACATCAAGGATATCAACAGTTTCAATTGAGAAACTAAGGAACTTACACAGGTAATTGACAATTACAATACAGAATTGTATCAGGAAATAGTGGACATGCCACAACTACCTCTCAGAGTCATTAGACAGATGAAATCACTCAGTAATAAGGACAAAGAATGTCAGTTTTGCAGAGAAATACACTAGGATACTTGGCAAAAACAATTGCAATTCAAGAGAAAGTATCATATCTGCACTAGAAGATTCAGTATCACTACAGAATTGAAAGCAATGACTACACTACTGCTTCAGAAGCTCAGAAAGATTATAGAAGACCCTATAGGACTAAGAACAGTCAGTGATCTCACAGAGCAAAGTAAGGAAACCAAGGAATATTCGTTTCTATCATTAGATATTGGATTTACTAGGCATTCAGCATACAACAGACCTCAGGAGACGCATTTCGTTTGGAAAATCAATACCAAAGTATCAGAATACGTATCAGGATATTCAGTACTCATCAAAAGACAGACTAGTTGTCTAAGAATTGTTATGACATTCAAGAACATCAAGAGATACAATCTACAGGATATTGAGGCTACAGTACATGTGTTAGCATACAAGGACTTAGGAATTATGCAAAAGACAACTTGATACATAGAGAATTATGCTTCAAAATATAGCAATGATGACCCAGAAAGGTTATATCAGACGTAGACTAGCATATCTCAGCTTTTAGAAAGAAAATACAGTACATATATTGAGTATAGGACCAGTTTCCTTCAGAAAACATTGCTAGAAGACACAATAGTAGTACATCCACATAGTAGGAAGGCTAGAATAATTTGCAAAGACATAGAATTGGACCTCCAAACGGAGGACAAGTCTACTAGGAGTACCATACATTGACTCAAGGCACTAGACAAAGTAAAAGTACTCAGCAAGTTGGATATTCAGCAGACAATACCAGAAACATCACCCTAGAGTAATGAACAATTGAATTTGTAAGAATTCATTCAATTGGCACACAAATTGGATACAAAAATTGACAGACAGGTATTCAAACATTATGAGAATGGTATTATTATTGAGGAACATGAGCAATGGAATTCAGTATTCGAAAGCAACACAGAAACACAATACTGGAATGTATCACAGAATATGGACAATATAGCTCAATTACTATTGGAAACAGACTTTGTACAAGGTTTCAAATACTGAAATCATGAAGGAAACCCATTCAGACATTGAATAGAAGATTCAGAACGAATTCAGAGATCCTACAACGAAAATGCATTCATATTTCGCTGGGAGGGCAAGAGGTACATACTTCAGCATACATTTTGCATTACCAGGACTCCACTACATGTCAGGAACGCTAGCAAAAGCACAGGAAGACTTGAATATTTGTTTCAAGCACACAGTACGTCTAGGAATACATTTGCATATTACAGAGAACGACTACACTACAAGAATACGATTGTGAGCAATGATTTCAATTGCAACCTGTGTCAGAAGCATAGGATTGATGAACCAGACAACAGGAGAACGATTGCTTCAATACACACTGTTCTACTACTCAGTAGACCTTGAAATTACAAAGTTAAGTATTTGAGAAGACCTACTTCAAGACTTAGAAGTTACCCAGGACTTTCAGACAGAGTTAGTTTTGCTATTTGTTTAGTAAAATTTACAGTACACACAATTTTACTAAGTCAGACACATAGAACAAAGAGAACATCACGAATTGACTTTGAATTTGTCTACAAGCTTCAGAGAATACAGGACTACATTGTCAGTGATAGATATTTGCTATTCAGGACCATCTATTCGAGACGAAAGTAAGAACTTATTAGCTTTACATGGGAATTATTAACAGCATATAGTCTACAGACAAAACAATCAGCTATAAGAAGGAACAGATCAATTGCACAGTTATGCACACAGTGCATTCTGACAGAACAGAAAGTCAGGACTTATACTTAAGATATTAATGAGTATTCAGACACAATTGTAAGATCAGAAAGTACAAAATGCATGTTAATATCAATAAACTACAGCTGTGAGACAAGATATTCAATACAGAATAGATTCAGGACAGGTAATTGTACCAGAAACAGGACTTATGGTCAGACAACAGAGCATACAGCATTATGGGCAATCAATACAATGCTTCAGAGGAGAGATAAGTCGAATAGACAGACTTGTAGACGTTGGACAACATCAATATTCAATCTACACAATCCAGGACATACTTCCATTGAGATTATGGAACTACAGGTATACAGAGCAACAATGCTATTACCTAGGTACACAAGTACTTACAGAATTGTCAGGAATATAAAGTACAAGGCACTAGAGAGAGATTTGTTAAGAGAAAGGACATTGTGCTATTACTATCAAGTATTACTTTCAATACTATTGTGTATACACAGATCTAACAAAAGCAAACTGTTTCAAGAAAGAGAAACAGTACAAGACATTGGTTCTAAGGAAAGAAACCAGGAAATAACACATACAGGCAAGGATACGAACACTTGGTTGAAAGCAAGATGGAATACAAACAGACATAGATTGAGATTCTATGAGGTGATCACACAGTTCAAAGTGCTACAGGATTACTTGGAGATACAGATACACACTACTGTTGATACATCATCTTCACAACTAGGAATACTTGATACTATGGATAGTTGAACGAACAACAATCCATCGAGACACAAGGTAGTACAGCAGACACAGGAATACAGCATGGAAATGCAGGAAGAACTATCCAAAACGTTGGAAACAAGCATATATAGTCAGTTTTGCAAGGTTATCAGTAATATTTCAAGTGATTCAAGCAGGGAACACATTGTATTATCATTGGAAGGCAAAGGTAATACACTTTATTGGTATTGGACATTGTTAGTGTCATCAATTAGGACCAGGAGACACACAATAGACCAGTACAAGTCTATTAACAAACTTGATACTACTATTAACTATGTTTTCAAGTGTAAAGGACTACAGAACACTACTTTACTCCTTAGAAATACACAGGATACTTCCCCAGACACTGCTATTCATCTATTAGGACATCAGGCTACTATCCTACAGGAATACCAACTTTGACAACCCTTACGTTTGATAGCAAACTTACTATTATGTTTTCAATACCAGGACAAGTACACTAGGAGAGACCAGATGCATCAAGACACAAGGACCACACAATCCACTCAATTTGACACAAAACCTGTTTGATACTTTGCAAACCCAGTGAGCAACACTTCAGGACTCAAGACAAGGAATCCAAATGGTTGACTGTGATTTCAGTTAACATTACAATGAGTTCTACAACCTAGAATACATACAATCTACAACAGAACCAACTCAGGACACCCCTTGGACTACTAGTGATACTTCTACAGGATTACCAAGTGTACCCCCAATTTTATACACTTATTGGTTGGTTTTCTATTACTTATTTGACTAATCTATCTATTATTCTTAGAGCATTTAGGACTAAATGCTAGAGGGTGTGTGTAACAATTGCACTCTTGTACTGAGTGCATGCAAGCACACTCCTTGCTATGAAGGTGTTGTGGGTACTTGTAGGTGTTTTTTTCGTTATTAGTTAGCCTACTTGTATCCACTACACGTGTAACCACATATATAAAGAGTCTTCAGGCTAAGGGTTAGGGGATTCTTTTCCCCTTCTCAATGCTTGATTACTGATTACCCCAGTCAGTGTATTGAGTGTGCTGGTAAAGAAGAGAATCTTCCTCATGTAAGGCTATTCTACATATCCTTACATATCTGAATTCCCCCTGTATCTAGTACATGAGTAGCTGTATTTATACTTTTCCAAGTTCTGGAAAAGCATAGTACTAACAGGGAAATGTTATGGCTGAACAAAAGAAAAATAACAAAATATACAAGAACAAATAAGAGAACCTTTTGCCAGAGGTTGGAAGAAAATAGGGTGAAAATGTATGAGGAAAATTTAAGTGGTCTGTATTTTAGCCACAGGAAATGTTATACAAAAGGGAAAAGCAAGATTTACATTGAAAGAAGTATAAGGTTCTCATACTGTTATCATCTGATTAGTACAGACAAAGTACAGAGAGTTCTGAGATTTCTGGCTGTCTCCTAAGATCATCACTTTGATTGCTCTAATGTCCTATCTGATTGGAAGATTGTAGTACTTTGATCTGAGTAATAATAATGTAATAGTTTGCTGAGCCACTTACTATGATGCAACTTGTGTTCTGAGCCTGTAATAAGTACATGATCTGTACATCCTGTGAGGAAAACAATGTGTGTAAGCCAATTCTAAGACTGTACATACTTGTGGTTCTGTTTGTGAATGCTTACAATATAGAATAGTTGGGTGTTCTCAGAGTAGGCTTTTATGAGTCACATAAGTGTTGGGAATTGATTGTCATGATTGTCTGTATGTAATGTACAGTTCTTAGTATGATACTAATTGTTTTATCTCCTAGTACATTTGCTTGTAACTGTTTACAGTCACATGGTTGATTTTATAATTAGTAGACTGAATGTAAGTTCTGTGTATGTGTAAACATTGTTACTTATTCTTCCTACTTCCTTCTATCACTCTTGCCATGTTATTACTACTCCCTAGCAAATCTGACAGTAAGTGTTATACTCTTTTCCACTCTTTTTATACTGATTTTGTGATTTTCCTTAGAAATTGTGTGTACAACAATATAGTAGCTAGTAAGGGAATGAATGTGGATAACAAGCTAGTTAAACATACACTCAGTAAGTACCTTTGTAAAGTGTATTGTCTCTGGCTTATATACTAATGTGCTCTACAGGTTCTAACACAGAAAACAAACTAGAGGACAAGGTTGTAAAGGAGGAAACTAATGGATCAACCATGGATCCTAAGTCTGAAGACAAAGAGAGCTTAGACAATAATGCTTACAATAACAATAATTCAGAGAGTAAGAAAGTATTGTCTATACTAGTAGAGAGTCAATCTAGTAGTAAGTCTCTCATTTCCTGTTTTCCAATCTATCTACTAACACAGAACATCTTGTAGATTGTAAGACAACAGTAGAGGAGCTCACAAAAGTAAAGGAGAACAAAGCTACTACTAGAGTGAAAGTGAAGGTAGAGGCTGAGAAAGTAACACAGGCTAAGGTTAAGGAAGAGGCTTAGGCTAAGGCAAAGAAGGAGAAGGAGAGGGGAAAGGAGAAGGAGAAGGAGAAGGAGAAGGAGAGGGAGAAAGAGAAGGAAAAGGAGAAGACTACAGTCTTAGTACAGTTAGTAACAAAGTAGAAGGATAGGAAGGAGAAGGAGGAGTTCAAAGGTATGTGTACAAGTATGACTAACAAATTGTGTATAATAACTAACTGTTTACACAGGTTCTGATACTGTTACAAATACAGAAAAGTTGAAAGTAGTAGTAGAAAAGGGGAACAAGCTAGGTACAAATTAAATGTATAGCTAACAAATTATACACTACTAATGTTGTCTTTACCTAGTTCCTAAAGAATTTGTGAAACTAGAAAAGAAAAAGCCAGTTGTAAAGAAAGAGAAGGTTGATGTAAGAAAGGAATAGAAGGAGAAATGAGTCATAGTTAGTAAGTACAAGTATAACTAACAAATTGTACTAAGCTGAAACAATGTTTCTCCTAGTTCCTTAAGTAGTCACAAAGTTAGAAAAGAAGAAAGAGGACAAGAGTAAGGGAAAAGGTAATGTGGATGAGGAGTATTTGATTTTCTGAGTATACTAACTCTATTTTGTTGTCTAGAGCCAGTACTAGTACTCTTGAGTAAGAAGCACACTATTGTAGAGGTAAAGATTCTAGTCTCTAGTAAGGAAATGTATACAAAAAACCAGAAGGTTGTAGTAGAGTCTTCAAGTAAGGAGGATGAGGATATCCCTCTGGATTAGACAGAGGGAATGGTCTTCTATATGCCTGAGTGTGTGAAGTGTACAGAGAGGCACAAGGGTCCTTAAGGATCCACTCACTAGACTGTAATAGATTGACTATACTATATTAATCTAAGTAAGTCTGTTTTAATCTTATTTTTGACTATGTTAATAGTGATTGTTTGTGTAGAAAACTAGTGTACAGTGTGTATATTCTGCCACTCTAGATGTAGCCTGAAGAGAATCCAGTATAAGACTAGAGGGCAAACTGTAGAATTACACAGTACAACTCAGAGCCTACATTCTATCATCCCTCCAATCATACATAGTAAAGCTGGAACAGTCTACAACCTCTACTCACAGATGACTAAGGAACTGAACAACCTAGAGTTGTAGCTGATAATAATGAAGAACAAGTTTGATACAAAGATTATAGCTCTAAGGTAGAGTATCAACTTCTTAACTATGACAGTAGAAGTCTCTGTAGATAGTAGGGTAGAAGAGTTAGAGTAGGAAATAGAATAGGGTAGAAAGTAGTGAAATAGAAAGTCTAGTTATGTTTTTATGAACAAAAAAAAACAGAAATGTAAGGAATAAACAGAATGGAACAGAAAATGAATAGAATTAATAGGAAAATAGATAAAATAGAGAGTTAAGAGGAATGGAATGGATGGATGGATATTTTTATGATTTATGTATAGAACTAGTAGAATAGGATAGGAATAGGCAGAAAAGAATCATAATTTGTATAAAGGTTTATATGCTTATAGAATGTTGTATAGGCTTTTTGTGATTTTATTGTAAATAAGAAGGAATGTAACAGAAGATTAGAAGTATGTGAATATAAAATGTAACAAAGTATGGAGAACTGTAGTTGAACACAGTATTTACAGATTTACACAACTGTTAGGTGTTACTAGTAGGGAATCAATCCCTATGTTTTAGTTTCCTGTACAAGACTAGGAGGGTATATTGAAAAATTGTACATTCTCAGATCAGGAGTCTGTGACTTCTACACTTGGTTCTACTTCAAGTGTAGTATTCAAAGCACAGTTGTCTAGATCATCTGTATCCTTACAACTAGTCCTGTACAGTTCCACATCTTCCAGCATTAGTTCCACAGTCTTAATAAGATGTGAGATAGGAACTGTTAAACATGAATGTGGAAAATACAGAATTAAGCAAAATACTGTAATATGTAACTTGGCCACTACTCTGTCCAGTTCTGCTACAACATAAGTGTTTCCTTTCATTCTTTGCACTACTACAAACAGTCTGAGGTATTGTGGTTTTATCTTTCATCCTAAGTCATTACTCACTTTCAAATTGTGGATTAGTACTAGTACACCTAGGGCAAAGTTGTAGTCCTTGATCCAATTACAATTGGCTTCTGTGAAATGCTTTACATATCTTTTACAGGCTTTCTGAATACATTCCATCATTTGTATAAGGTTGTCCAGTCTCTTCTACAATTATTGTACTTGTATTACTACCAGTTCCTCTGTTGTTAGTAACAATCCTTTGAGTGGAACTAAATACATTGCCTTGTTTAGGTCAAACAGTAATATTGGCTCTACTCTATAAACAAGGTAATAAGGAGAATATCCTGTTACTTTCTGAATCATGATCCACTCTGCCCAGAACACAGAATGTGTGTACTTATACTAATGTCCAATATTGTCTCCTACTGTCTTTACAATTGCTTCCTGTACATCCAAGTGTTTCCACTTAATAATTCTGTTTGTACAAGAGTTATACACAGAAATCTGAATATGATTGATGTGGTATTGTTCTTGCAAATAGTCTAACACTATAATGTAAGACATTCTATTGTCTGTTACAAGCTCAGAACATGCCCTGTATTAGTATAGAAGTTCCTCAAAGATGAACTGTCCTATTGTCCTTCTGTTCTCTGTACAAAGTATACAAAACTCTGGATACCCTGATAATGAACAGTATGTATACACAATATATCAGAATCTTCCTGCTTTCAGTATAACCTTTGTATCTATATGGATCTTTTGGAAAAGCAGTACAATCTCCAGAATACTTGGTAGAATCAGTACTTGTTACATCTGCCAAGTCTGACATGTATGACAAGTCCTAATGAAGTACTTAATGTCTTCTACAAGTGATGGCCACCAGAACCAATCCAGTAAACAGGCTTGTACTGTAAAGATTCTCTTGTGTCCTAAGTCTTTGTGTACTATCCTAACCAACTCCTATCTCCTGTCCTTATCTAACACAATCTGATACTTTCCTTCAGAACCTTGACACTAAATCTTGTTGTTCCATACAAAGAACTGTACTGTGTATTATATAAATGTCAGAAAATCAGTATCTGCAATTCTGCTTAGTTTGTAGAGTAAGCTAAGATACTCTTTCACAGTAAGAGGCAAGGTTTTGGTAGGCTTGTTCTCTCTAGTGTTGTTGTGGGCTCTGGTCAAAAACTCCCCCTCCTATTCCAAATAGGAAAGAACTAACTACATGAAGAAAGTGATTATGTAATCCAAAGAATTAATAAAATTAAGAAGATCTGATAGTAACTAAAATCAGAACTCTTCACCTCCCTAAGCTTTAAATAGTGACTGTTCTCAGTCACTTGCTTTAAGAAGCAATAATGAAGAGTAAGTATAAGGAGTGTGAGTAAGGATAAAAGGTATTAATCAAAGTAAGATAAAGAAACAAAGAGTGTGAGTCTCAAGTAAGAATGAGTGTCCATAAAAGAAAGGGGTATAAGGGAATGTTAGAGTAAAGAGAATGTAACCTGTACTAAGGCCAAAGGCTTGCCAGACCAATCCTCTCCAACTCTAACATAGATAGTAGTAGTAGTAAGTAATAGGTTTCATCTAACAGCTGCTCAGGTCTTAACCTGACACTTTCAGTTCTAATCTACTGAGTCTGTCAAGGTTAAAATCTGATTACTGTCCTTAAAATCCTTTGTCTTACACTCAGTTAATGTGAAGAACAGTCTCCTGATTATCATGTTGAACATTGTGTCCTTTACTACATAAACTAGCATTACTATTAATATTCTACCTACTAATACCTTGAGTCTCAGAATGACACCTTTGATTGTAATTGATCCTGTATTTGCTAGCCTGAGGTTTGTCTACACTTACTCCTTTAGTACTCCTAAGTGTTTCCAAACATCTTTACACATTACATTTATAACAGCTCCCTAGTCTAGTAAGCTCTTTGTCTCCAATTTGTTGTTCAGCTTTACTGTTACTAGCCTGACTGGTACACTTCTAGCCTTGTTGTTACTAACTAGGGTACCTATCTGACACTCCCTTACTCAACACTACTCTGATTCAACAGCTTCTAACATCCTCCTACATAATCTGCTTGTGCTTAGTATTCTTACTAGGCTTGACTGATTCTTATTGTCTTAGTACTTAATTCTTACAGATACACTTCTGACCTTGTTCATCTGGCTTACTACTGTCCTTCACAACAGCCTCTACTACTCATCCATTACACTATTCTCCCTTGTCCTTACTAGTACACTTCCAGCCTTGTTTGTCACACTCACTCCTTTACTCTACTCTTGTTCTTGTTCTCTAGCTTGAATCTGACTCAATCTAACATAATCTACTACTTTCCTGTACAATCTACTTATTCTTAGCTCTGCTACTAGGCTTGACTGTGCTTTGTTGTCCTTGTATACAACACTTGTACCTGTGTACTAATCTTCTCTACTGTCAGTCCTTGCTTCCTTACTTGTCTCTTCCTCCTCTGTCTTTACAGGTCCACTTCTAGCCTTGTTTAGCATTTTGTCACACATCTGAGTTATCCTTATAAGCTTAGCTGTATACTAGCACTCAAGCTCTAGAGCTATTATAAACAACTTGTAGTGTGTTAATGTGACAACACTGTCCATCATCCAGTCTAAGACCTGCTTAATAATCTTGCTCAACTCAGTACTTTACTTTAGTCTGACTTTGACTGGCTTTGTGTTAGCCTTTATAGTCCTTACCTTCTCTCTTTATCTCTTCACATCCCTTAAGTATTCCTCCAACCTTGTCACCTCTGTATCCAAATCTGCTTTAAGAACAGCTTTGTACTTTTCTCTCTCACTTGTATTTGACCTATCTTTTGCTTCATCAATTGTGTCTACTGTGAACACAGGCTTGTCTTTGTAGTATTAGTCTATGTACTCCTTCAACATTGCTCCCTCTATACTAGCTGGCACAAATGCCCTACTCATTAACACAATCTTCTGCCCTAACCTCATACACTTCCCCCTCTGAGTGTACTTGCTTACTGTCCTACAGTCACATACAAAATGTCCTTACTTTCTACAAAAGTTGTAAGTCCTCTTGTGCTTCAGGTTGGATTTTACAGAATTGGTGGATTGGTTGGTTTTACATACTTAATTCATTAGTATCTTCCTAGACTTGCTTACTTTGTTAACCTAGACTTGTAACTCTTTAAGCTTCCTTACAATCTTTACATACTTGTCTCCTACTTCTTTCTCTAGCTTCTCCTTTAGTAACATTACTGTCTAGTCTTAGCCTGCCTCTGTCTGCCCTGCTAGAAGAATGTGGTCTGCTAGCCTAACTATATTAGTAAATTTGAACAGCTTGCTTGTATCCTTGTTCACATAGAGAATCTCTAGTTATTGTGTCAGGTTTGTCCTCAGTGTCCCTCTGATCCCTCTCCAGAACTCACAGTCTAACTTGTATACTAACATCTTCCCTTACTCCTTCAAGTACTCTACTTGCACCTAAAACTTGTAGTAGTAGTAGCCAAACTCTGTCTACACTGTCATTTCCTTCTCACTCTATACATTAACTAGTTATGTAATATTGGCTCTTGTATAGTATTGACCATCAATCAGCTCTGGATAGAGCTTTCTGATCTCCTCTTTTATAATACTCTAATTGTACACTCCTTTCTTCTTCAACTCAGGCACAGTAGCTTACAAACTGCTACAGCTTATTACTATATAGTACATTACTTACTTACACATCTACTCAGTGTCCTTCTAGAAGTTAGTAGCTAACATCTTAATGTCTTCAAAGAACTGTAGAAGTTCCTTAAGCTTACTACTATTAAAGTACAGTACTTCTCTTAATCCTCTTCTTAGCAGCCACATTATCATACTTCTTGTGTGTCAAAATGGTTGGTTTGATTCAAAACAAGTGTAGTAAGGCCCTCAAGACCAAGATCAAGACAAAAACAACCTAAACACTTTAGAACAGAGGCACTACCCCTTATAGTAGGCTCTAAAATAAGAGGCAAGGTTTTAGTAAGCTTGTTCCCTCTAGTGTTGTTGTAGGCTCTGGTCAAAAACTCCCCCTCCTATTCCAAATAGGAAAGAACTAACTACATGAAGAAAGTGATTATGTAATCCAAAGAATTAATAAAATTAAGAAGATCTGATAGTAACTAAAATCAGAACTCTTCAACAGTCTTCATCCTTACTTCTTACCTTTTAGTAGTTAGTAATTGTAGGAATTGTTCTACTGTTACATTCAAACCCTCAGTCTTGTTACTGTAGATACTGTACACAACCCCTATTAGCTCTAGATTGTCACCTTCTACTTTGTCATCTACTCCTTCTACCTTCTCAGTTTGTACAACTCTACAAGACTCTCCTCTAGCTTCCTGTTCTTATAGTCCTTTGTCTGCTTTATCTTCTACTCTTTCATGTTCCAGATCAGGTCCTTCTAGTGTATCTTAATGTATCCAATTCCAGTTCTGTTTCAGAATAACTACTTTCAGGAATAATCTATGTTGTGGTCTGCCAGAATGTATTACCTACAGTGTATCCTTGTTTACTTAAAATGATTTGTTAATAATGTTGTTGTGTGTCTCCTAGTGTATTGTATTTGAAACCCAGGACTGTGTTTCTATACACTTGACTAACAAAGCTTTGTGTTCTATAGACCTACAAATCTCCAGCCAATGTCTGTATTATATTGATTCTATTTCTACTGTGTAAAATCCATATGACTCATCAATCCAGTCTTTATAGGTTCTGTTGTCTGGGGGGTCTTTAGGTACTACTTAGTGTTACAATAATCCATCTGTACACTTGAAGTCTGATGCAAGAATGTGACAGAACTTGAAATTGAATAGTAAAATACTAGCTATTCAGCAATTGATTATAGTATTAGACTGTAGGTCAGGCTTATTAATCATTCCCTTCATGTATAAAGTGTTCATTTCCACAATTAATTTCTTGACACTTATGAGATATATGTGCAATGTATGAAGTGTGTAATAAAGTCCAAACAGCTCTATTTTTGCTTGCAAATATTGTACTTACATTGTGTTCCAGTTAATCAATCCAAATCAATTTATTCTCTGTTTGCAATCTGGGTGCTCCTAACTAATATACTATCCTGCTCTAATGATAGACAAATCTACTGTTAAGACTACTGAATACTCTGACTCATAGTTGATTAGTGTTAATGTAGGGCAATTTAAAACTGCTTCCTTGAGTGTGTCTATAGATTTCTGTACTTTATCATTCTAATTAAATATCAAATTCTTTTGTGTGAGTTAATTGAGTAGTTGTGCTAACTTTGCATAATTTCAAATAAAAACATGAAGCACTCCTACTGTTCTGAGAAATCCCCTTACTTCTGTAACACTCTTACAAGGCAGCCAATCCCTAACCTTCTGTATTTGTGATTCTTCAGTCTCTCTCCCTAAATATGTCAGCTTATACTTAATGAATATTGTAGATTTGTTACAAAGCATCATCTTCTTCCTAGAAAACGTCCCTCCTACAGCTTTCACTCTCTGCAAAATCCAGTTTACATCCATCAGATACTTGTATACAAACTTCTGTATTCCCTTGTTCTTAGAAAGTGTTTCCTCCATTCTGTCTACTTTCTCATATCTTGAGTAGGGTCCTATTACTAGAACATTGTCTGTGTATAGGTTTGTAACATCCAGAATCTTGTTACAAAGAATAAACACTAAGTCATTATACAGAATCTGTACTGAGTTAGTGTAACCTATTAGCAACACTGTCAAGCAAAACGTCCCTAGGAGTGTCTGAAACATTGTCAGATCTCTAGACTGCTCATCCAAACTCCTCTGATCAAACACAATATGTAAATCAAGTTGTATATAGTATGTACAACCTCTACAGCTTTCTACAATTAGTTCCATGTTTAGTAGAACAGTTGTGTCCTTTATTGTAACTGTGTTTAACCTCTACAAATTAATAATAAATTGTAAGGATACTCTGTCTTTCTTTGTGACACAAAACCATTACAATTAATACAAGGAATTCAACAGTTCTATTACTCTGTTACACAACTTCTCCTTCAACAACTCAATCACCCTCTTCTCAATTCTGTATGTGATTGGAATACTTTTCTCTACCCATAGTACATGCTTTATAGTCAGAATTTGAATAGGATTGAAATACATAAGGTCTAATGTTCCTTACTCCTCTTCTGTCCATACAAACACTTCTGACTATAGTATTAATAGGTTCTCTGCAAGCTTCCATTCTTCCAGCCATAGGAATCCTAATCACAATTCTCTAATTACTTGCATCTGTTCTTCTGTAAGTCTGCTAGTAGCTACAAAGGGCTGTAGTATTGTTAGTAATATAGGCATCCTGGCTAGAGGATTGGGGTACTGTTGTCTGACTATACAGAACTCCTTTGAAAGTACTCCAGGTATAGGGCACACCTTATTTGTGACTTTCTTGTAAGCCCACAAAACTGTGTTGAGTTTGTTATCCAGTGTATTAAGAATTACTAACTTTTGTAACTCTGCTACCTCTATCATTCATAATTCTGTAACTTGTGATCCCTGACTGTAATCCTGTATCCTATTTACTCTACTTCCTTCACCTCTTCCTCTGTATAGAATCATTACCTTACTATTACTCTTCCACTTGTTTATTCCTAATCTGCTTGTCATATGTGTATCTTCTCAGAATTGTAGCATTTCTGGTTCCTTGACACTTCTCAAAAATCTGTCTCTGGCTTGTATTATAGTACCCTCACTCTGGTGGACAGAGACTATCTCCTTGATGGATCATTCAGGTCCTAAAGTATTATGTACTACTCTCTGTTTGCAAAATCTTTGGTTTCACATTCTGTAGTTGTAAAGAACAGTCTACCTAGCAAGATCCTGAACAGAGCTTTCTGTACAACTTGTACTGTAATATCTATGTGAAGCATTCCTATAGAGAGTTACAACCTTAGAATCTGTCCTACAGTCAATCCCTGACCTGTGTCTACTGTTTTAAGTATAATAGTCATATTATAATCTAACAGAATCTTTAATACTTCCTATATGTCAGCTCAAACTATGTTCACACTTGAACCCTGGTCTAGCACACAATCTACCTCAATTTTTCTGTCTACTATTGTCTTGAGTATACAGAGTAGAAGCAAATAGTTGACTTTTACTAATGTGTTATAATACTACTACAGTGTACAAATGTTTGATCCTATAATGGGCAGTTCTCTACTGTAGAACATAGTGTTTCTATCCATTCAGTGTCTCAATATAACTAATTTGCAAGTCTTCTTCTAAAGCTCTGAAGACAATACAAGTAACTCCTACTGTATAATACACACTTCCTAGTCTAAACTGTGTTCTAAAACTCTTCTAGCTATTTCTGGGTCCTCAATTGGTACAATGTAACAGTACAGGTGCTCCTTTGTTCCAGTTCTGTCTTACTATATACTCACTAGTATTAGTCTAGTATCTGCAGGCTTTGCTACTTTGTAATCACACTCTTACTTTCCCTTCCCCTTTACATCCTTTGCTTTTGATTGTTCTACAACCTTCTTGTAGGCTTCTCCTAACATTACTTTAAGCCTTTCAAGCTCTACAAGGTTCTCCACCTCCTCCTCTTCTTCTTTATCAACCTCTACCATTGTAACTAGTACAGGAACTCCTAGACTGTATACTATAACTGGTACAGCCTGTATGAAACTAACAGAGTACATTTGTAACAACAGAAAGTAACTATCAACCTTTTCCTTCAAGGTCTGCCCTATCTCAGAAATAGTGTTTCTGTTAGCCATAATAATTTTATTGTTTAGGCTCTGTATACACTTCCTGTTTGTAATGTATTCTAACACTTTTGAGCAACTGTGTATAAAATGTCCAGATTCTCTACAAAACACACAACTTCTGTTTCCTGATCCTCTGCCTGAACCTCCACCATATCCTCCTCCTCCTGATCTTAGGTCTTACTTTATTGACTCTACTTGTGATTGTAGACTCTGAAGCACTTTTACAACACTTGTCAAATTAACTTCCTCCTGTTTGACCAGAATCACAGACTGACTCACAAGTGTATCTGATTTACTAACTGCTGTGAGTGTAGATCCCCTAAGGATCAACCCTGCTACAGTTACAACTTACACAATATTGTATGCAAGTCTGTCCTCATAGTTTGAATACTTGATTTCTAACTTCTGTATCAGTTTCTCTACAATTACTCTATAGAACACACACAGAAAAACATGGTAAGATTCCTCTAGTGACAGCTTACTGTTAGTTGTCAAATAGGTTGCTATAAGTATAAACTCTTAGTGGTACATCTCCAAATTATCCCTATTTGTAATTCCTCTCTCTGCCCATTTCTGTACTACAGTATCTAAGTCACTTCTAGCATATTATACTCCTGTCTTAAGACTCAGGTAATACACAATTACTCCTGTCTTAAATGTATCCTAAGATGCTTTATCTGTATTATCCCACAAATCCTCTACTTCTACAAGCATGTACTTCATTGTAAGCAGAATGATATTCACTCTGACTATGTTGCATTTGTTTGTAAGACTTTCCAAGTCTGTAAAATACCTCTACAACTCTCAGGGCTTGGTTCTGTCAAAGGACAGTACATTATGTGCTCCACAATGAGGCAGCTTCAGAATGTTCAATGTAGCCATTGGCTACACTGCTAGTCTTGGTTGTAATAGAATTTGTATGTTTACTTGTAGTTGCTAAAGTAGTTACACATTACTTACAAGTTGTTGTTGCTGCAACTGGAGCTGTGTTGCTAATAATACACTAGTTGCTAGTGAGAGTGATGATACTAGCTGCTAGACTGTCTCTGTTTCCTGTAGAGACAACTGTACTCTTCTACAATGTAGTGTTTCAGTTACAGTCAGTTGTAATGTTGATACAGTTTGGGAAAGTTGTAGGGTAGCTAGCAATCTTGTATACAATTCCAGGAACATGAAATGTAGTAGTTTGTTGCAAATTCAGAAACCAATTACTTAGGGATTGAGTGATAATACTACAAGGTCTTCTTCTTCCTCCTCTTTGTTACTGACTCGAGTGCTCTACTGTTCTGATGGTGTTCCTAAGGTTTCTGCAATATTGGATTCTGTACTTCTAGTGTTCAGACTATTAGACATTTTGTAGCACAATTGGATTCTAGCAGATCTGTGTGTTCTGCTCAATACAGGTACTGGTGCTGACTGTGACTGAGTTAACCTAAGCCTATGGGCTAGTGTCTGAGAAACCTGTTCAGGATGCTGAGAACTGTTAGAACTTGTGTTGTTTAACTATAGAAACCCCTCTCACAGTAGGCTCTAGATGAAACTCCTGTAAAGTGTCTAAGAGAAGAATACAGGTGATTTGTTAAGTTTGAGGGGGAGCTAAACCACAAGTATTATAAGACTAGAGTGGTTCTGAACAGGTGTGAGTTCTTCCAGCACAGTTGTGACCTTGGAAGAGAGATGTGAATAACAGAAAATGCACTTTACAAAGTACACAATAAACAATCTGATATGGAAGACAATAAAGACTAAGACTATACCTCACACTAGAGGACTTTAAGACAAGAGACAAGAGCTAAATCAATGGGTGAACTATCTGAATTCCTCCTGTATCTAGTACATGAGTAACTGTATTTATACTTTTCTGAGTTCTGGAAAAGTATAGTACTAACAGGGAAATGTTATGGCTGAACAAAAGAAAAATAACGAAATATACAAGAACAAATAAGAGAACCTTTTGCCAGAGGTTGGAAGAAAATGGGGTGAAAATGTATGAGGAAAATTTAAGTAGTCTGTATTCTAGCCACAGGAAATGTTATGTAAAAGGGAAAAGCAAGATTTACATTAAAAGAAGTATAAGGTTCTCATACTGTTATCATCTGATCAGTACAGACAAAGTGCAGAGAGTTCTGAGATTTCTGGCTGTCTCCTGAGATCATCACTTTGATTGCTCTAATGTCCTATCTGATTGGAAGATTGTAGTACTTTGATCCAGGCAATAATGACATAATAGTTTGCTGAGCCACTTACTGTGACACAACTTGTGTTCTGAGCCTGTGATAAGTACATGATCTGTACATCCTGTGAGGAAAACAATGTGTGTAAGCCAATTCTAAGACTGTACATACTTGTGGTTCTGTTTGTGAATGCTTACAATGTAGAATAGTTGGGTGTTCTCAGAGTAGGCTTCTATGAGTCACATGAGTGTTGGGAATTGATTGCTGTGATTGTCTGCATGTGATGTACAGTTCTTAGTGTGATGCTGATTGTTTCAATATGTAAGAATCTGTGTCATAGTCTGTAATTGACTCTAATTCTATGTAGTTCTTACTGTCCAAGTTGTCTGCTAACTTATCTAAAGTAGTGTAACCAATACTGACATTACTAGATAATGAACTATTATCCTGTACATTGTTCAATGTGATTGTATTACAAGTAGGACAATTCCTGGCTAAGTGATCATCTTGTTTGCAAATGAAACATAGTCCTTTTGCTCTCATTTTGTCCAATTTTGATTGGGAATAATGTTTGAAACCTGTAGTATATGTCCTATGATTGTTTTCTGTCTTACTTTCATACTAGTCATCATTCCTCAATAGATAATACAATTGCCTGGCCTTTCCTTTAGTGTTTGTACTGCTTGTATACATAGTATCCTGACTAGAGTCACTGTAATCTGAATCATTACTTTTACTATTCTGTAGAGTGAATTGATTGTTTCCTGAATTATTAGAACTGTCTGTATACAAATAATCACTCTGAGAATCATTACTACATCCTTACAGATGGAAATGTTGTCTGGAATCTTTGTGCCATTTGATTCCTATAGATTCATTTGCTTTCTTAATACTCTCAAGCCTATCCTTAAAGATTGAGTAATCTACTGTGTCTAGATTCAAGCAATCTAATTGTAATTGCCTCTAGTACTTGGAATTCAATCCATACTATGCCTGTCTAGTCAAATCTTGCTGAGAAATGTTTCCTAGATTCATAGCTTTTATCTCTAGATTATACAAATAATCTTGAATATTCCTATTACCTTGTTTTAAAGTATTAAACTCTTTCTACAGTATTTTAGCAAAGTTGGAAGGGAAACAAAAGTCCATTAGTCCTCTAAAGAATTGAGCAAGTGTCTATCTATACTCATAGTCTGTAATCTTTTGCAAATAGAAATTCATTACTTTTCCCTTAATAAAACCTAACATTATCCCTACTTAGCTCTTAGGGAAATGATAAAGTCCTGATTGTTTCATGTACTGATTGACTTCAATAACAAACTTTGTATACTTCTGCAAGTCTGGTTCACCTGAGTATGCTGTAGGAGCTATTGGTTCTGTATTATACATCTGTATCTTCAATTTGAGGAGTTCTTTGTTCTGTTTCTTCCTCAAGTGTTTCTTGTGCTTCTTAGTAGCTTCAGTATCACTTGAATCAATGTCTGACAGTTTGAATAAAGCATTACTTCGATTATTGTCATTGAATGAAGAGGAATCCGAATTATTACTGTCTGGGTCTAATTCTAGGTCAAGATTTCCCTTTCTCTGTATCCTAGAGCTCTGTATTACTCTGTATGTATAGCTATTCTTTGCTAGGCTCTCTGAAGGTCTTACTGATGCAAATCTGCCTTTCTGAACATTATTCAGTACTTTACTATGCTTGTGTCCATTGTTTGTTCTTAAACTACTGTTTAAGCTATTCTTATACTTACTATACTTAATATGTAGCTTTGAACTGTATAGTTTGCTACACTCTGAATCAATATTGTTCTCACTAATACCACTAGTGTATGCCTTGCCTAGGACTGCTTTCAATTGTAAAGTATTGCTATGAGATTGTTTGTTCCTTTTATTTTTGCAAGAGGTACTCTAATGTTCTGAAAAACTTGGTATTTCTATTTAAGACTGTATATATCCAGGTATTTCACTTTCTCTCTGATTCCTGGACCTGGCTAGGGTGTTGTATCCATTGTAGTACTCTTGTACATTGCTCCTGTACAATGTGTAGTCAATATCTGCCATGTATGAGGTTAAACACTCAATTTTGTGAGTGTATGCTTGATTTTTGCTCTCTGAATCAAGTACTGATCCTTGTAGTTCCAATTTGCATTCACTTTTGCTATCCTCAAAGTACTGTTCTGTTGATACAATGTCTGTTTTGCTTGGATAGTCTGAATTGATTTCACAATTGTATTGAATGCCTGGCAGTTCTAGTTTTCGTTCTGTTCCTTGTACTTTGTGTTTTCCTTTCACTTTATACTTTCCTTTTACTTTCTACAAATGTAATAGTTTGTCTGGACTCTTGAGTGTTTCTTCTACACTCTTAGATTGATAGTTCTAATCTTTATTGTCTGTGGGTACTATAGTATGTCTGGCTTTCATTCTATAGCCTGCCTGAAGCATTTCACACTTTTCTGTTACTATACTATTAAGTCTGCTCTTGTTTGATGAAGGAGTTGCTTTCTCCTCTTCCTAATACATTCTGTCAAACTTGTACATTCTTTTATTCAAATCTTTAATGTCTATTAAACTGTGGAATGGGCTGACATGTCTTATATCTATCTTAATTGCTCTGGCTCTTACAATGTGTCTGAAGGTCTTACTTACATTCTAGAAATCTTGTTCCTCATCAGATCTCTGTAATTCTGATGCCTGGCTCTCCTAGCCTTGTCTATTACTCTTGTTCTTTGAGTCCTGGCTACTTTCTTCACTACTAAAGAGGGTCTTAGATACCTTATTACCCTCTACATTACTGTTGTCAATGTGTTTCCATTCTGAAGTAAGTGTGCTTACTAGATACTCATCTACACTCTCACTGATACTGACTATATACACTCTGTAACTCTTGTACTAGCTTGCAAATTCCTTGATGCTTGCTGTTAGCTCTCTATATTGACTTGGTGAATCCTCAAACCAAATTGCCTGTCCTCTATTGAGTGAATCCTCAAACTTGGTAGTCTGAAATTGATTGAGCAAATCCTCAAGCTTAATTGCTTGTACTTAGTAAGTTGAATCCTCAAACTCAACCTTCTGTACTTGATTGGATGAATCCTTGAATCTAATTGTCTGAGTGTTTCTACTCTCTGTACTACTATTTGCTATTTCTCTGAGCCTAGTAAGGTCAATACTTGCTAGTGTCTGCTCTACAGTGTGTGTTTGTCTAACTATATGTGCTAGTACAGTTACATGCCTTAGTTCTACATTATTAGTATGTACTAGTTCATCAGGGTGCCTCCAGCCTTGTGTAGACAAGGACTTATTACCTAGTATAAGTTCATTAGTTTGCCTCCAGCCTATAAGGGACAATGACTTACTTTCTAACATGTTAGTATCAATATCTGGACTTGGGTACTCTCTAGGAATTGTCAGTTGAGGCTTGGCAGCCACATTGTAATTAATATCCAATAGGTAATCTTGTTGTCCATTATTTGTAAACTTGATACACACCTGTTTATTCCTTTTTGCCTTCACAGATGCCTGGTCCTCAACCCATCTGATTAATACAAACCTTCAGTGTATCCAGTACTAGTCCATATTAATATGTGCTAATGTGTTCCAGAAGTGTTCCATAGTGTTCTAAAGTATTATAAACCTACTAAGGGCCAATCTAGTAAGTAGTCTCTGTTTCTACTCGAAAATTGTAACTTTACTCACTAATAATTCCTGATGGGTACTAGACAACAAGAGAGACCTAGGGTTGATCAGACCCTTCAGTTCCTTAGTATCCAGTAAGAGGTTTCAGTGCTAGGTGGGTACAGTCAAAAATATGTAAGGAAACTTACTGTTCCTCACAAGAGAATTCTAATCACTCTTAGTTCACTCAACTACTGACTAGAATAACCTAGTACTCAAGCAAGGGGTCAGGGGAAAAGAATCCCCTTTACCTAACAATCAATACTGTCTTTATAAAGGGTACAACATGTGTAGATACATAAGGAGAAAGTGTAACTAACTACAATAAGAATATATGTGCTTGTGGGTCCTACTATACAATGATCTGATACAATCAGCAATGTAGTAATAATAAAATACAAACCAGTAAATCAAATCCTTACAACAATATAGTTTAGAACCTTACATGCCTTTCTAAGATTTTCCAGGAATTCTTTCATGTTGTCCATACAGATCTGAGCCTCTTCTACAAGGCAATGTATTAAATTAATGAACTAAAATTGATAATTAACTAATTGAGTAGTAAAGTTCATTTAGTGTCAAGTCCTTACTGGTCCAGCTGCTACTAAATGAATTTTTAATAACAATTTTTTACCATTTAGCTCTGTTAGGCACAGATTTAGTCTACAAATTGTATATTAGTAACAAGGCTTCCTTACTATCAATAATAAGGGTTAGTTTTATAATTAGGTCTTTAGTGACTATGAGTAGAACCTTACATGTCTTGTCTGAATAAAGTTGGTAATGCTCCCTAATAACAATGTTAACTTGTGATACAAGATTAAATTGTCTAGCAAAGGTATAAGCACCTATCTCTCACATTAATACAAAATGAATCAGAACAGACATATTTATATTCTAATTAATAGCCTCATTCTGTTTATACTAGTATGAACAATACAAGTACTATTTACTATTAGTCTTAATTTTGACTGTAACAGGCTGTTTCCTTTGGTCATCCTTGTAGCTGACCTGGATGCTTACAGATAAACAGAATTCAGCCTAGTACAGGATTTGAGACACACAAAAGTACTATATTAAACATAGACTGTCCTGTATAAATGAAAGGAGTAAGGAACAGAACTAGTATCTATCCAAGGGTTGTAATACTTACTAAGGAGAATCATCATTCATAAGCTGCCCTAAGGCTTCCTTTCTAACTAGTAACATGGTGGACAGTTGCTCTTCCAGGTGTTAATTTTGAGATGATAGTAGTTAGAAGTAAGGAAAGAACAACTTGAGAAGGCAGTGTGACTAGTGTATATTGTAGTACTGTCAGATCAGATAGCTGAAGGACTTTAATTGATGAATATTACAATACAGAGAACATATTTGGAAGGAATCAAATACAGTTATAGAATAGAATACAGAGAGGGAAATCAGTAGTGTCTAGTATGAATGACAGAACATTTTGGATCTGAGAGGGAGATGAGTAGAAGACTGTTTTCTAAACTAATTATAGAATGTATAAACTGACTATAATGTTCTTCAGACTTACTAACTTGCTTACTACATTTTAAGTACTACTATTAACTAGTCTAAGTAGTTTTATAATAGCTCTAAAATAATAAACTGTTTCTCTAAGAAGTAAAGTACTCTTTTACACAGGAGTCAGTTGATTATCTAAGCTTTGTAATCAGAGGGAGAGAGGTCTGTATGAATCTGGCAAAGGTGATTACAGTCTATAACTAGTTACAACCTTAGAACCTTAAACAGGTTTAAGTGTTTCTTAGTTTTACAAACTATTATTAGTGTCTTATTTGAGAATTCAGTACTATTACTTAGCCCCTTTATAATCTTAATAAGAAAGGTGTTCTGTAGTAATAGGACATTCAGGAACAGTCTACTTTTGAGACTTTTAAGTAGGCTATTACTAGCAAACTTGTGTTAACAGTTCTAACAGTTATAAACAAGTTCTGAGTTAAAGTAAACTCTTTAGACTTTATGAATAGAACTGTGTTGTTACAACTTATTAACAGAAAATAGTGTCTAATAGTGTTCTGATTAGCATCCCTCTTAATGACTAAACAGAACTACTCTATCTATAATAAGAAACTCCTTACAATTGTTTACTCTCTAAAGGAATAGTATTAATACCTTCTTAGTACTACTTAGAAGTTTGAGATTTAGAGAAATTACTTAAATCTATAATACTTTTAAGCACCTTAGAAGCTTAATCACTATAAGGCCTAGTAGATACTCAAACTATAGGATTATAACTTTATACTTACTTATAAATCTGAGAAACAAATAACTAAGACTGATCTACTCTTAAGATAAGTAGGTTATAAAAGGAGGGAGAATAATAACAAAAATCTTGTCCTTCTTAACAATTCCTTTTTTGTATCTAAGACAATCTAAGAGATCCAACTTGAATCTAAGAATGTTAACTTTGTTACTTGTATATAGTAAGCTCTAAAGTATATACAGAACTAAGTAGTAGTAAAACAGTTAGAGGAGTAGGTTAGAGATTAGAAGGAGGATAATGACAGAAGAGTCTATTAAGAAGACTAATTGTACATTCTAAAGGATTAGAAACTGTAGGAAGACATTGTCTAAACTTACTATAACAATCTGATAGTAGAACATTTAGACAGACACAAAACACAGGAACTTATTACTTAGAACTAAATCCTGGATCACTCTTAAAAAGAAGTCTTAGTAAACCTGATTAGTAAACTATCTGAGTCTTAGAGTTACAATACTATTTGTATAATTGTTAATTGCTTCTTTAAACAAACCTATATAATTATAACTTAAACAGAACTTACTTTCAAAAGTATAATATACATTTATTAGGACTATGTTTTCTAACTATATAGACTCTCTTAAAAACTTATACATAACTGTAGACTATAATTCAAGTCAAAGTTTATATAAGACTTGTATAAGCTTCTTAGAATTGAGGAGAATCTATTAACTATATACTACTTACAAACTAATAATTAGATAAAGTGAGTAAATCAGTAGATTAAACTATATCTCTAAATGTTTATTAATTATTAATAGGCTAACTAAACTGAATGACTAGCTCTAGCCAAATTCATACACAATAATTAAATACACTCTATAACTAGACAATCTCTGTTCTTTCTTAACTATAGTAGGTACTTATATTAAGAGACTATTCTGAGTTAGAACAAGAGTTCTAAATCTGTAACAGACTTTACTAACCAAATGTATAAGACTAGAAAGGACATACAAGCCTTTTTAGAGTAGACAGTATAAGTTATAAAACAGAACTATAATTAGAAAAGGTTTGTAACTAAGAATTATTAGCTTAGTAACAAAGTAATACTAGAAGCTACTAATTTAACTATAGACTGTCTAAGAAAAAAGTTAGACAACAAGTATTTCAGACTCTTTATTATTAAGAAGAAGGTTAGTACTTCTACTTACAAACTTTAACTTCTAACAACTTAGAAGTATATACATTCTGTGTTTAATAAGGTTTTACTATCTTAGTATTATAATCTAAACTATCCTTTATAATAAAGACTCTTACTATCTCTATTAGAACTTGTTAGTTCTGAACTAGAATACAAGGTAGAATATGTAGTAGATACTTAACTAGTATATAGAAGGCTTAGATTCCTTGTTTACTAGAAAGGGTATTATAAACCTATAATATAACTTACTACAGTTCTGAGAGTTTTAAGAGTTCTGTTCTAAAACTCTCTCACACAGTCTTAGACTATATATACAGTTTCTAGTCCTAAGTCCTAAACTACTCATTCTTAGTTCTAATCCTAAGCTATACATATAGTTTCCTTTTTCATATGTATTATACTTTCCTTTAGTCTGAGCTACCTTCCTTTCTTCTCTAGTATATAAAGCTTATATTAGATTGTGCTCTGGATTAGGAAATCCCCAATTGCCTTATGTAGAGTTACTGTACTTAGAATGTCTCAGACTATTGGACTTCACTATATAGTATATAAGGCAGACACTCACTTGATGCCTCAATAAGAGAGAGTACTTAGGGCACTCCTGCTATACTAGTTAAAAGCTTATGTTTACACCTTTGTTGTACTAGTTCTTGTTTACTAACTATAACAAAAGTGTGTCTTATTATGTACTCTTAGTTCTTATTTACTAACTGTAACAAAGATACTTTTGTTCTGTCAGTCTTTGTGTGTTTTACAGTCTTAGAGCTTAGTGTTTAGTACTCTACTAGTACTGTTCTAAGTATTTAGTTAAAAAGTATATTTAAAAACCTACTAGAAATCTTACTCATACTACTAATACAATCTGAGACTTTTATAGACTTTATCCTAGTACTTTATATTAGATCTGTTTTATAGACTTTTAAGCCTTATTGTTCTAACCTATACTCAAACTGCTTACTAAGCTAAATATCTGTCAATTAGGACAATTGATTTTAGAGAGAGAGTAATATTACAATCTAATACTTTATACTCTTAGAACTGTTAATTCTGACAGAACTCAAGACTTCTATATCTTAAGTGTATAATATACTAATTATATACAGGTTGACTTATACAATTACTCTTATTCTTATTCTACTTAACCTCTACTATTATTCTTTTATTCACTCTGAGTTTTACTCCTTCCTTCTTAGTCCTTCATTCTTTGTCTGTATATTTTTGACCCTTTTCCCTTTATCTCTTATAACTTATTATTCTCTGAGTACCTTTGTATAGTTTAGTATATATACATATATAAGATTAGACTAGTCTAGTAGTTTAATCTTGTCTACTCTAGATAGTCCTATACTCTTAGACTTACTTTATATATCTTCCTCTTGTCTTACTCTACTCCTGTACTCAAACTATAGGTTTTACACATTCTAATACTTACACTCTAGTACTTGTGTCTTAGTATCTTTATTGTGTAGAATAGTTGTAGCCTAAGTCCTCTTACTAAGCCTTCAAGTCCCTTTTATACTGTTACTAACAGGTTATTAATTTATTAATAAATCACTTATCTTTTAACTAGAATATTACCTTCTAATACACATTTTGTTTTATACAACTATTATAATTAGACTTAGTTTAGTATGTGAGTAATTAGTTTACAGAGTGTAAATATGCAAAATTCAATCTCTTACTCTTAAGGCTTGTACTAACTATGTATCTACATTTTGTATAATAAAAGCAAACAAGTCTTTACACTCTTTAGTATAATAAACACTTTTACACTAATTTTGTGTGTAATAGAGACAGTTAGTATATAAGGTATAGTTATTAATCTTTTACTGTAAATACATTTGTCCAAAAATAGTCATCACTACTTTCAGTTGTTTGTAATCAGTATTTAAGTAAAGCTCTTTAATACTTAATTAATTTACTACTTATTACAATAATACTATATTTTACCTTATACACTTCTTTAGTATAGCTCTCATTTATAATTATTGAATTAATAACATTTCTTCTGGTCCTCTAAAGAGTATAAATAGTTAGACACACAAAGATGCTAGAATTACTAAAGTATATAGTTCTAGATAGTATGTTTTACTTTATTGTGTAAGTTAATAACAGTTCTTACATTCCCTGTTACTCTGAAGAAACCTAACAACTATATATAAAGTATTTCATTTAGTTACTTATCTAGGATTGTACTTGTTCCTACTAATACTTTGTTTAGAACAAATTTAGTAAGTAATACAGACACAATTGCTATTTAAGAAATAACCTAAACTACCAAGTGTTAGAGACTTGTAAACACACATCTGATAGGGATAGTAGTTACTCATAGAATTCTTCCCCTAAATATACTCCTAAAGTTGAAGTATTATTAGTTTAAAGGGTTCAAAACACTAACATTTTTGTACTACAGCTCTTTCTATACAATATACTATATAATAATGTGAGTGTATCATTAACTACTCATTTATCTTTTTTAACATATGTCTGATACACTTCTAACTGAGAGGAACAGATATTTGTTCAAAATGATAGTATTTAGCTTAGTACTATTAGGGAGGCTGAAAGTCAGAATTCAGAGTTACAGGAAGTGGTGGATAGAGATAATATATCAATCATGTCAGCCCTTGTTTGAGTCAGAATAGATTGTGTGAGAGGGCTGGATTTTCTTGGAAAAAAAGCTCTAAGCTAGACTTTGACTAGTGTTTAACTGTTAGAGATGTCTCTCACTAAGCTCTATCAAGGCTTGTGCTTTTCAAGTTGTAGAAGGCATGCAAAGCTGGATGTAAGTGTGTCAATGCTTCCTCTCCTGTATACAACTAGGATATAGTATTATAAGGACTTTAGGAGAATAGTAGGGCTATTTTCCCACCAATCTTATAGTTTAAAATGCATGTATATCTCATCCTACTTGATAGGTGTAAGACACAAACTATATGCTAAGACTCTCCATCATATTGTTAAACTCATGGTGACTTTGTAAAAGGGTAAGAGCTGCTGTCAGATATTCTTGGTATGTGTTTCCTTCATGCTTATCTCCATCCATCTCCATGGTAAACTTGATGATGCCATTGGATCGGTCCTTATTTGAAATTTCGACTGTTATCCCTGGTTCTAAAGTGTACAAGTAATAAACAAACAATCAAATTACAGTATGCACACTATGACTCACGGGCATTCTTTATTCCGTTACGATTTTTTACAAGCCACTTCACTGTTTCGCGTCCTTTAATCTCAGCAGCAAAGATCAGCTCATTAAACGAATCTGCTTCTGCTAAAGATGACATTGATACTTCAAGAACTCCCTGACTGTCGTGAAAATACAAGTACCTGTATGGATGTTGATAGCCCTGTGTTTTCTCTGCGCTTAAGTACTACTACTTTGCTTTAGGTAGTTAGCTTGAACAAAAGGAGAAATGTCAAAAGCTTCTTGTCTTGGCCTACTGGTAATACAATTAGGCGTCCACTTCTCGCCACATTGTGTCTACAATTCTGACCTATAATAGTTCAATTTAGTGGCATTCTGATAGGTGTCCACCAAACACTAGTCTGTGGCGAATTGTGCCTGAGAAACCTAGATATAATGCAAATGAAGGCTAACTTGAGCTAATGGTAAGGTTATTTGTAGTATCTTTATGCAATGTGCTTGTATGGCTCCGTCTGTTCTTATCCTCCTAATAAGTTGCATCTCGTTTATGCTGCAAAGACCAGTCTGATGGTGCACATGGATGCAACGTATGTATGTCTAGGCAGAGTACTGGTTCATCATCAGCCATTTGACATTCAACGTGCTTTGCTTTTAAGGACGTCTGCTCATCTATCTGTTTGTCTGCTACCCAGCAACTAAGTCCGTTCCGAAGGTCTCTTATTTACCTTTTACTTCCAACTATTCACTTATAATCTGTGGTTGTCCTCTTGAAGTACGCATTTGAGGAGACAAGCGTCGATACCAGTCGTCATGAGTGAGGCCACATGAAAAGCTCCATGTTGTGCAAAATAGAGTTACTTTGATTCGTCTTACAAGATCTGAGAAAAACTATTAGGCAACGTGACTGCTTCTAGGTCCTACTTGCAGTTCTTCACTTATCTAGCAAAGCAGAATTAATTTGTGCTCTCAGTATTACAGCAAGTGCACAATTCGTTTGAGCCGAATTCAGAGCACGTACTTATTCATCGTTGGATAACAACGAACTTGACATTCAGAGAACTACTACTAAATCGACAGTCTTCTCAGTTCCAACTCTTGCTCGCCGTACCATTCGTATTTCTCTCTTCCAAACGTACTAATCCTGCTTTTAAGGAGCAGTCCATCTGCACTGTTAAGCCAAATATAGAGGCGGCAGATTACAGCGTTGACGAGCAAGATCGGCATGCTGTCGGTGGAAAGTTAGTGTCGATATTATGCTTGGATCAGTAAAACACTTACACAACACTCAGAACAGCAATGGGCCTCTAAATTACTAGGCTTTAGACAATGCCATTCCAAATAGACTATATTGATGCTTACTGGAGAAGCGACGGTGATAACCAGAGTCAAGATGCGAAGGCCTGGAAATTTGATTTCGTCTAAGGATTTTAAATTAAATCTGAGAGCGCGGCGGAAAAACGCACTGAACGTCGACTACGGAGTAGCAATGAGGACAAGTTAAAAAAGCGAAACTGTCAAAAATGGACTCACAAAAAAGAATAAAAGTCCATCCACCCGGAGCATGTCAAACAGCTTCTGCGAGGATGAACGAGGTCGTGATAAGGTATTGAGGAGTAACAACGTGCTCCAATATATCTGAAGAACGACCTATTATGCAAATGGTTCTGAGTAATAAGAGATTTGCGACAGTACACAGTAAGACCTACTGATGGAACGAAAATCGCCTTGAATGCCATAGGAACCACGTCAGATACGCACATGTGAAAGTGGTCCACGTGCAAAATGTGGAATATGCCTTCGAATGACATGTCAAGGTCCAATTAAACGCGCGACACGTCAGACCACACTACCTTTCAATTGCATAATTGAGAAGACCGACACAACAAGAGTGCTGGTGTGCACAAGCATGAAGCCGGCAATCATCATTCTTGAGAGATATCTGCTGCACTCCCAGAGCTTCACAAGCTCGTTGAGTACAATGGCTGTAGAATACGGTGCCACGATTAAACTATTGGCCAAAACAGTTATGGCGCATACACACCATTTCCTACAGTCTCTACTAAAGCACTCAGAGAGACAGACGCCATTCCAGTTCGGCTACATCTGAATGACCAAACTGTATAGGCAGAAATGGAGAGTAAATGCGATAGCACCTTACTGGATTCAGTCAGACAAAGTCAATTGGAGAAAGAAGCTTCTTACCCATTCGTCCGAGCCACCCAAAGACGGAACCATGACTGGAGAATCAGTTCACGGTGTAAACACTAGGCAATATGCGTGACGGAACTGGACATACACGAGAGAAAAAATGCTCCGCCCAATACAGCATTATAACGGTAAAATGCAAAGACAAAATTCCATAAATTGCGTTTTGGCGGATTCCAAATGGTGGAGAACTGGTCACTGAAATTCAGCAAGATATCGTATGCCAGGACAGTCAGACCCGCAACTGGATGGAGTCAGCACAGTCGAGGATATATTAACGGGGAAAGCATCTGCTTACACGTCATATACCAAACATCGACGAGTTGACTCACTTCTGCTACCGTGGAGGCTTCCATGAGGCGAGACTGTGTAATGAGACAGAGAAGAGATACACTACAGGACAGCACTTGTGTACTGCTGAGACTAATACAGCCAGCACAGGAGTAAGTTGGACAGGATCACTGGCAAGGCTGATTGGGGAATGGTATAGGAGGCGGTGGCATGCGACGCATCAAATCGTACGAAGAAGCGCGCATACCCACACGTCGTACGATCCGGAACAAAACGACTATTCGCTGACTATGTCCTGTTGTCTACACCTTGTTCAAAAAGTAGTGCTTGTCACTGGCAAAACCAGAGAAGCGATGCGGAACAACTGCAGACAATATTTTCAAGGCTGAACGTGCTGCATATGTACCCAGGCTCAATTTTGCAGTTGTCCCGAAAATTCACACCATGTAAATCTAGCTCGGAATTTCATGTACAAAATAAGACTGCTTCTTTCTTGGTTTCATCTGGAGATAGTTGACATATGACTTGGAAGAACCATCAGCATACGAACATTGAGAAGCTGATTTCTGGAGCTTGGGCTCACCTCGGAAGCACAATTTACCTCTCAACCGAGTCAACTGCTGGCACTTTGCAGATCTTCTTCTATTAATATTGCGAGATGCGGTGTCTTCTGGTTTGAACTTAAGTAAATGCCTGAGCGGAAGTGTACACGTTAACTTTCCGGGGCACCCAGCAAACTCAGGACCAGCCTTGCAGGAAAATCTTTCCTGCCACTCAATCGTTCTGTTCAGTGTTCTATTGCGCAGCCGAAACCGTCGCCCGTCACTGACTACTATCCTTGACGCCGTTGGTAACTATTCATGCTTGATGCCATCTCGACCTGCTCTAGCACAAAACCGTGGAATTGAGGGGAGCGAAGATGTGAAAAAAGTAGCGCGATGACCTAGATACGTCGCGCCCCCAATTTGTTGTCCATTATTTTAATATTAAGTAATACGATCTACTCTAATCACGTGCTATGAGACACTCAATTCTGCATCCGTTAAGTGTATTTGATTTCATTTGCGTCCTGCAACGTAACAAGCCATCGTATAGTAGCAGCAGGCTCGTTCATTTCTTGCTCAGGACTTTTCGTAGATCAAATTAGTCAAGTCACCAAATCAGCTATCAATTTATTGCAAAAACAAACGCTTGACTCCATTTTTGTACTCGAGCTTTACTTCAAGATGCCGGAGGAACCACGGCCATTTCGATGTATTTGATCTTTGATCTAGCAACTCGGGCCACAAGACCGCAAAATGGATATGGTCGAGCTCTTCCCCTTGGTGAGTAGAATCCAGATGAATGAATGAACTAATCAATCATCCCATTACAGTTAACACTGTTCACAAATATGCTGTACCATCACTCGTCTCAGGTGAGACTTGTTGTCCATGATTCGTTGAATAATAATAGAATGATGTTCATGTAGAACTGCTAAAAACGGGATGTCTTTCAGGAATGAACTATCGCCCGAGGCCACCGATCTCCCGCCCCCTCGCAATTTGACCGTTCCATTAAACGCTGTGAAGAAAAAGCAAGATATATCAAATGAACATCACTGGAGGCTATAGCGCAGTAGATGCAATCAAACGATCAACATCCATTAACTTTTAATATCATATTCGGGCTGTCCTTATAGTTTGCATCCCTTCGCACTGATTGAAACGATACTCTCGACTCTGCCCAACATCATCGCGCGGATGGATGGGCTCATTGCTGGTGCTAGCGACGCTGTCAGTGCCCGGGTGAGTGATATTCGAACCCATCGTCTTCCATGATTCTTATCCTCTATCTTCCAGTATCTAGTTGGTTCGTGATCAGCTGATATCGATAGAACTTACTGATACGTGTGCACCTCAGTTGCTACAGTTGCATTTCAGGTAGGTAAATCGCCTTTGGAATTTCTTGGTCTAAATGTCATGGAAGGCGTATGATTACTTAATTAGCTTGGATGACGAGGTTAGTACGAGTGTGGTATCAAATGCCTTATCTCATAATCTTTATTTTAGATACAATTAGTTTGGACGAACAACCTTGATTTGCGCCATGTACACTTTTTTCTTAACCGCTACGTCCCGTTCACAACTTCGCTTCTGTCCTTGTACTGTGAGCCTCGCTCTTTTTCTCGTGTAAAAAGGTTTTGTTTGCTAAGAAGTGGTGATATAAGACGTCGTATTAAACGATGATTTGAAGGTATGCCTGTAACGCGGATTTTCAGGATTATCGCGTTGAACTTTCTTGAAGGGTTGCAGCACTGGTTTTGGATCTCTAGTCTGTATGTTCTTGTTTCCACGTTTGACTTCTCATTTCAAAAGCTGAGCAAGTACCGGTTTAGTCATGACTGTGATCGGTATGCTCATTGCCGAATGTAAGTCTAGAGTTTGCGTCGAAATGCCTATTTAATTATTTTCCTAGTCACTGTCTTCCTTCGTGTCGATGCGGTATGGGGCCATAAGCGAATCGTCCGCATTCTTATAGCTACCCTCTACCTGGTGTGTAAAAGTCTTATTGCATCTTTCTATGACTGACTTTCCCGGAGTGTTCGACTTCCGTAATATTATACTTCTCTGTAAAGCATGTTAAAATGAACTCTGGTAAGTCTGATAGCTCGTTCAAGTGCATTTCGTTCTCTGAATTTCTTATTAATTGCGTAGTTTTGCCTATATATTTCATGTCTGGTTGCCTGTACTTTCATGATGACAGGAAAGTATGGATAGCGCTCCTTTGTTATTCGCTCTGCGAGTTTGGTGAGTTACTGTAACGTGGACGCATTTGAATATCATACATATCATACTGACCTTTATATTGTTTAATTTGGAAGTTGCGCTTGCTCTCCTACTTTCCAAGACATTGATGGGATGTAGGTGTTTGTTCTTTCATGTACCCGGTGCTCCCACTTAAATACCACTACAGCCCGTTACACAAGTTCACCTATCATGCACAATTTACATCAAGATGGTATGGAGCCGGAATGATAATGCAATTTATCCTGTAATAACAGTGGTTTGTAGGAATCATGTACTTCAGTATTATCACATGTAAGTATTACATTACAGTTTTTTAACTATCAAGAAGGTCTGACCATCTCTTCCAGTATCAACAGTTGCAAATCTTGCCCTGATTGTAACTGCATCAGTGAGCCAATTCTTGTTGGTCACAATTTGGAGTCAAACACTAATTCACTCTGTTCAGCCAACACTCAGCAATGCATTCTTAGTGTTTGTTTTTCTTTGTCAGTACTCTACGGTTTGTACCAAGCTAATAGTCGATGGCGTCATCAGACCAGAAAGTGTATTGGTCAATATTCTGTGCTCCCACATGCACTTTAGGATCCACAAGTTACACCTCAAGTCTACGTTTCAGCTTAATAGCTCTTCCGGGATTGAGATGAGGGGTCCTGTCTTCGCTTCTCTCAGCTATTCCAGGTCTCAGGCGGATGAGTGCTGATTGCAGTGACTTGTTAGGTACTCCTTCATTTTTATTCACAGAGAAGGTGAGACTTTTGCATAAATTTCTCAGTATGCAGTGTTTGTTGAATTGCATCTATATCAGAATCTCTTTTTGGATATATAAGGTACACTTTCTGACATGTAAAGGCACTAAATTAAACTGTCTTATCTGCCTGTTACACACACAAATCATTAGAGGAAAGACAGAATGCTAAAGGCATGGACTCTGAGGGTTTTTCCAATAATTCTGAGACTACAAGAGGGGGGGGGGTGTCAGCAACAGTATAGAGGGGACCCGAAGGCTCAGTGAGGGGACCCAGGCTACAACTATCCTACACAACAGAAATACAGAACACAAGCACTGGAACATTGTCAGAACTTACAGAGCAGGCAGAGAGAGAGAGTGAGACAAGAGTAGAGTATATAGAGTGAGCCTAAGAGTACAGGACTACCTAGAGTAGATGAGATCAAGACTACAGGACCAGTCTGATCTTGTATGCCTATATATACTAAACTACACAAGAGTACTCAGGGAGCATGAGCTACTAAGAATGATGAGCCACAAAGAATGAAAGAAAGGAATGTCAAAGATAAAGGTACAAAGAATGAAGGGATGGACAAAGAGTAAGAGACCATAGAATGATACAAAGAATGAAGGGGTGGTCAAAGGAATGGAATGATAAAGTAAGGAAGGGTAGTAGCAAGAGTCAGCACACATATAGTCCATAGACAGTACCTCTGAGGGACAGAAGTCCTGAGTTCTAGTACAGAAGGGTGCAGAACCCTCAGAACTGAAGGTACAAGAGTAGAGAACTGTAACATCACCCCCCCTCTAAAACCAATTGTCCTGATTGGTGAGCATTAGGCTTGGTTAGTAGCTCAGGCATAGGTTGGAATGGTAGGGTTTGGAAATCTGTAAGGCAGAGTTGATACAGAGTACCTGGATGAAGTCAATAGAAGTCTCAGATTGTCTTAGTAGTATGGGTGAGATTCTCAGTAGGTTCCCAAGTGTGTTCTTCAACTGGGTATCCCTTCCAGTAAATAAGGAACTTGAGCTTCCTACACACTAGCTTAGCATCTGCTACATACTCTACTTTGTATTCTGGTTTGGAACTGATGAGTTCTGGTGAAGGCAGTAGGGGTCTTTGTTGTAAAGGAAAACCTGGATCATAGTATCAAGACAGTAGAACCTTGTTAAACACTGGGTGTATACACTTCCATGTTGTCAGAAGTTGGAGTTTGTAGGCAGAGGCACTAACCTTCTTATTATGAGATGATTAGTTCATCAACAGACAAACCATGAGACAATGACTTCATAATGTCTCAGTTAGAATACATACAATATAAGGACAAGAGACACTGAGCAGTCAATTGTCACCTCACCCTTGTCTATACACTGCCCCCCTTAAGTCTCCCTCT
>NW_006760396.1:1744476-1749843 GCF_000271605.1 Fomitiporia mediterranea MF3/22 | reverse complement strand
CAAACATCTTACCAGTTTACTCAGACTAGTAAGAGTTTGAAGGGGAGTATTATGAGATGATTAGTTCATCAACAGACAAACCATGAGACAATGACTTCATAATGTCTCAGTTAGAATACATACAATATAAGGACAAGAGACACTGAGCAGTCAATTGTCACCTCACCCCTTGTCTATACATGCCCCCCTTAAGTTCTCCCTCTCAACACTTCTTTTCAATAACAAAGGGTCCAAAGTGCTTGTTGTCCAACTTCTTCATTAGGTAATCCATAGTCAGGTTAGTGGCTTCTAGTATAACTTTGTCACCAGGCTGGTAATCCTTGGCTACAGACCTCTTCCAATCATAGTTCTGCTTTATGACCTGTACTGCCTTTTCTAAAAGAGCTTGTGTGTCCTCCCTGGTTCTGTGTATCTGTTCTGCAAAGTCTGTTGTGGATTCAGAACTACTGTTCTGGTTCAGAACTGTCCCCTGGTACAGATGTCTCTCATGATTGAGGAAGAACAGGGACTGTCCTGTTGTAGAGTGTTGCTAGTTATTGTGCACAAATTCTGCCAGAGCTAGCTATTCAGACCAATCCAATTGCTGATGATTGATAAACATCCAGAGGTAGAGCTCAATCTCCTGATTGACTCACTCAGTTTGACTGTCAGTCTATAGGTGATAGACAGTGGAAGGGTTCCCTTGAATTCTGAGAAGCACATACAAGTCCTACATGAATTTCAACTCAAATTACAGTCCACAATCATGAATGAGCTTCTAAGGGAGTCTGTACAACCAGAAGACATGATCCTAATAAATGCACACTATACCTTTAGAAGTGAGTTCTGTTCAGGTTGGAACTGTATAGACTTGCTTAGAGAATCAGTCAACAATCACACAGATAGTGTTGTAACCCTGAGACTTGGGTAGCTCACTGATCAGGTCCACCAAGACTTCTTCCTAAGAGTGATCCAGGATCTAATACAGATGTAGGGGAGCCTAAACCCTTGTCTAGTAGGCCTTAGTCTGTTAGTACATATTGTAACCAGTCATGTACTTCAGGATTTCCCTCTACATTCTGGGCCACTAGTAGTTCTGAGTGATAAGTTCCTGTGTTTTGTGTCAGCCTAGATGTCCTACAGTCAGATTGTTGTAATGAGCTTGGACAATGTCCTCCTACAGTTTCCAATCCTTCAGAACATACAGTCAGCCTTTCTAGTAAACCTGTCCATCCTCATCCTCCTCCCAATCCCTAGCCTGCTTCTCTAGTTGCTTTACTACAACCCAGTCCTACATGTGTCTCAGAGCTCACTGTATACAGGTGACAAAGTCAACATCCTTGGATTTGAGTCAGATCTCTCAGATTGTCTCAGATACAAAACAGGAATTGTCTAGGAGAACAAGATTTTTGTTATCATTCTCCCCTCTTTCATAACCTGCTTGTCTTGAGAGTAAATCAGCTTTCATCATTTGTGTTCCAGGTTTGTAGGTCAGCACAAAGTTGTAGTCCTACAGTTCTAACATCCAGCAGGCCTAGTAGTAGTTGAGCTTCTGAGGCAATTGGAAGTACTAGAGATTAAGGTGATCACTCTAGATCTCAAACTTCTGTACTACACTAAGGAGATATTAATACTACTCTTCTAGGGAACAGACAATTGTAAGGAGTTCCTTGTTATAGATAAGGTAGTTCTGTTCTGTTACAGAGAGGGATTCTGATCAGAACACTATCAGACACTACTTTCTATCAATGAACTGGGACAGTACTACTCTATTTGCAAAGTCAGAAGAATTAGCTTCAACTCAGAACTTGTCTGTAACTATCAGAACTACTAATACAGGCTTGCTAGTGATGACCTGCTTGAGAGACTCAAACATAGACTACTACTGATCATCCTATTACCAAGGAACATCCTTGCTAGTGAGACTGTGAAGGGGCTGGGCAATAGTACTAAAGCCTTAAATGAAGTGTTAGTAGTAGTTTGCAAACCTAAGGAACACTTGGACCTGTTTCAGGTTCTGAGGTTGTAACCAGTTCTGAACTATAGTCACCTTTGCTGGATCCATACAGACCTCTCCTCTACTAATCATAAAGCTCAGATAATCTACTGACTCCTGTACAAAAGAGTACTTTGCTTCTTATAGGAACAGTTTATTATCTCAGAGCTGTTGTAGAACTGCTTGGATCAGTCAGTAATAGTGCTTGACTGTCTAGGTGAAGATTAGAATGTTGTCTAGATACACACTAATGTGCCCTGAGTCAATCAGATCTGTAAGGATGTGATTCATAAATGACTAGAATGTTGCAGGCAAGTTGGTTAGTCTGAAGAACATTACAGTCAGTTTGTACAATCTGCAATTGGTTTAGAACACAGCCTTCCACTCATCTCTGTCTCAGATCTGAATATTATTGTATCCCTATTAAACATTCAACTTAGTGAAAACCCTGGATGTATGTGTCTTATCAATGAGCTCCTGAATCAGGGGGAGCAGGTACTTGTTTTTGACAGTACCCTTATTAAGACAACAATAATCCTAGACTGGGTAGAGCTTCCCATCTTTCTTTTTGATGAAGAAGAAAGGGGAGGCCATAAGGGACTTTAAGGGTCAGATCTGGCTGTTCTGAAGATTTTCCTAAAGGAACTTGTTGAGTGCCTCCTACTTGTCTCTGTTGAGTAGGTAGACCTTGTAATCCTTGGATTGGAAACCCTTGGTCAATTCAATTGTATAGTCCTAGAGACAGTGTTCAGGAAGCTGGTTGAATTCCTCTTTACTAAAGACTTTAGGGAACTCTTGGACAAAATCTGAGGGGCTGGGTCTGTGTGTGTTCTAGAGTGAAGTTGTTCTGAGAGGGTTCTAGACTGGTTCTGTCTCAGACATCCTTTGGATCAACTCTATTCTGCCTTGACTAGAATATGTATCTACATATCTATCCTAGTCAAAGAAGAACAACCAGTCACCTTCATCAGAACTGTTAGTAACATTAGAAGTGTCTGTATCTACTCAGAACAGTAGTGTAAGGTAGCTGTAAGACTTAGGACACTAATCAAACACAAGTGTCTACTCTAACTAGTTAATAGTAGAGTTGTGAGCCTTGAGCCATTTGAATCCAATAAAGATGTCTGTCTTTCTAAGGTTGGTGACTCTAAACTCAATACTTTCCTTATAATCCTGAATAGTCATCTGTAGTTGGACAAACTCAGTAATCCAACCATTCTGGTTTAGGGTTCTGTCTGTATTGTATACTAGGATTGGAAGTAGAACATATTGAGTAGGAAGGTGGTGTTCCTGTACAAAAGCCTTATTAATACACAAACCAGTGTATCTACTGTCTACTAGAGCTGTTGTTCAGATCTGAGGGGATCCTAAGAAGGGAGCCAAGAGGACAGGGACCTGGAGCTAGTGCCTGGAATGTTCTCAGATGAACTACTACTTGTTCTGAAGGGAATGTACAGCTTGTGTAGCCTTGTTGTCTGAGAGGGTGAGTATATGTACTAACATTTCCTCATTAACCTCTCTCTTTCAACAAGGACAGACTCATGTTCTCAGCTGTAAACTCAGCTGAGGCCATCCCTGCTTGATACTACAGACAAACTACTGAGTAGTGAACAGGGCTGGGTAACATTCTGAACATTCTAAGATCTTAGAATGTAGAAGTAGCAGGTTGGATTGTGTGGATTTAGACTCAGATGAAGTGCAAAGAGAAGAATCAAAAGAATCAGAAGAAATAGGAGAACTATCTACTTTTGTTTTCAACTTTTTTCTATTTAATAAATAATTTTGTTGATTTATTTTTTCTACTTTTTCTACTTTTTCTACTTTTCTTACTTTATTTACTTCTAATCCTACAGTGTCCATTGAATTAAAAGTAGCCATTAAAAAATCTGAGTCATAGCCCTTCAGTGTCACATTCACTGTTGAGCCTCTACAAAATCCTAGGGTACATAGTTAGAGTCTGAGAGTTCTGAGGTGACTTCCAGATTTGTGGAAAAGGCTTCTCACTACAAATCCTGCTTGTCACTCATCATTACTCTAATAACCTGACAGATATACTGTTACTTCTGTAGACAGTCCTTAATTTGGTGCCCTGACTTTCTGTAAGTAAAGTATGCTCCTTACTTTCAGGCTTCTCTAATGTCTATCAGAACAGATTGATTGCAAATTACAGGCAGATTGATTCAAGGGCTCAGAACTGTCAGAGCCAGACACATGTGTAGACATTCTGTACAGACTTGACATATCTGAGCTACAGCTTGGTTGAAGGAGATAGTGTATATCTTCCACTCAGTGTAGGTGACTAGTTCTAGCATTATTCTGAGAATCTTATTGACCAGTTCTGAGTGAAGAGCTTTTTCAAGCATTCTGATAAAGACATTATTAAACCTGAGCATGAATCCTGCCTTCTGGGCCAGAATATCAAACTCCTGAAAGAAGGTATTAGCAGAATGTTTGCCCTGTTACAGAGACACAAGCTTGTTCTGTACATTACACTTCTCATTTGGATTAATGAAGGAAGTACAGAGCTACTCTATGAATTCTGAGTACAACTCATTGTTCTAAAGTCAGATCAGGCTTCTGATCCAATGACCTTCAATCCAGTTCTGGGCCCAGGTGGCTGTATTGCCTTCCTTCATGAAGGAGAGGATGAATAGGACACAATTGAGATCTGAGGATAGATTGGTCAAAGTAGTAGCCACATATAGTTTGACTTAGTGCTGGAAGTCCTCAAAGTGCTACCTATTAAAGTCTGAAGGGTAGGCTACATGCACTTTCTTTCTAGAACAGGTTGTAACTTCTGGAACAATCAGAACAGGTTCTGAAGGGGCTGGGGGCACATGGTTAGCAAAGGCCTCTTGGATGGAGGTCTACACATATTAAGCTAGCTCTACTTGTAACTGCTAATCTGGCAGGACAGTAGGGGTGGCAGTTAGTATAGTAGGGTCTATGTCTACACTACAAAGGGATTAGTACTAAACTAAAAGGGGTAATGAATAGAAGAAGGGTGGCAAAAGTTTAAAAGGGTTTAGAAAGTTTAAAATTTAAAAATGTAAAAGGGTTAGGACAAAGGAAAGAGATCAACACAACAGTAAGTACTGATGCCCAAAACATAGGAGAGTTGTAGGGTGGTAATAAGGAGTCTTGATCTGATGTCAGCAACAGTGTAGAGGGGACCTGAAGGCTCAGCAAGGGGACCCAGGCTACAACTATCCTACACAACAGAAATACAGAACACAAGCACCAGAACATTGTCAGAACTTACAGAGTAGGCAGAGAGAGAGAGTGAGACAAGAGTAGAGTATATAGAGTGAGCCTAAGAGTACAGGACTACCTAGAGTAGACAAGATCAAGACTATAGGACCAGTCTGATCTTGTACACCTATATATACTAA
>NW_006760396.1:1721536-1741618 GCF_000271605.1 Fomitiporia mediterranea MF3/22 | reverse complement strand
CCCCCTATCCATACATCACGTGTCCAGTCGGTCGACCTGTATTACCATAATGTCTGGCATGGCTTTTTCTCACTAGTTGACAGAACGAGAATCTAAGCATCCAGCCGACTCTAGCAAGCAACAAGATGACAGTTGATGATGGTAAAAGGGCAGTACTGTTATGAGTCAAAGGAGGAAGGTAGTATGGTTAGTTAAAGGAATTTGCTTGTATCCTTAGTACATTTAAATAAATATTACACAACTTTTTCCCTTCTATAACAGTGTTTAGAAAGTACAAGTAATATTTAAAACAATATTTATTTTATTATCTATCAATTCTAACAATAGCTTATAATGGCTTATATTGTCTGTCAAGTCTTGTATACTCTGACAATCATTAGAAGTATTATAGATTTCACAACTCTTACATATCTTGAAAATATATGTCTTAGCCTTAAAATCCAATATATGGACACCTGGCAGACTTCTATATATTTTATATATTTTAGACATTACATTTGCATATAATACATTATAAGACTATGTTTATTTTTGTGATGTCCCACTTAACCTACACTGTGTGACATGAGATCACTGCGGGACACTGCTGTGGCGTTCGTGCTGGCAAATCGGATATTACTCAGCACATCCTGACTCGTCTCCTGTTCCACACCAGATGACGCCGCTCGTAGATTGAGTATTATTCGAGACGAGAGGATGGCGTGGAAAGTACATTGTAATCTAAAGGAATCAATTTGTAAAAGAGTATTGGATGATGACTTTGTGACTCTCACTCAAGGATCAGCCGGTCGAAGTCCCCCTGTACATCATACATTCGTTAGTATATTGTTAATAAAGCACTATTGTCGTGAATAACTTGCATCGGAAACTTGAATGATATTGATTGCAAGATTAGCGGCTGATAATGCTGCAGTAACATTCAGTATGAATGGTTTTATATACCAAAAGAATAGAAAATTACAAAACAGGCATGCAAAACCACACAGCCCTTCAAAGTGTTCTAGTAAGTGTTATCAATATGTGAAATGTAGGAATGGTACTTACCATTGCAATAGAAGATCCTCATGAGTGCACTTTTGTTTGTCCTCCGTCTCCCTGAGACAGTTAACATTCAATCAAAATGCACAGAGCTAATGTGAATCTAGCAGATGCTCGCACATTCTGATATTCCTTTCCATACTGTCAAATACAATATAACCAGGCAGATATGCCGTTTATCAGTATTATATCATCCAGAAAGGTTTGAAACTCTAACTGCATTCCGTTGACATGATAATAGCATAGATGGAGTAATCTGGGACACCACTATCTCCCGAGGCAGTTGAGATACAGGGCACTAGTGATCTAACATTTGTTGAAAGCCCTTCATGAAGGCAAACATTTGTGAAATGTTGATGTATGTTTGAGATCAAAATGCTACTAACATATTTTGTGGCTCGTTGAAATAGCAAATGTAATTGAACCGAGGACAAACGAGGACTGTATTTTCGGTCAGTATCTGTAGACAGAAAATTGGGAACTAGAACGTACAGATAATACCAAGCTAAGTACAATAAGAATACGACGAGACCTTCCCCACAGAGCATATGTCCTGATGGATAGAATAACTTTTTCGAATCACTACTGGTTGCTGCATTTTCATACTTAGAACCACATTACTAATTGAAAGCACTATTATAGCCGCACTACAAGCTATAAATTTGTTAATTTCAGGTAATTCCGAACCTATGCACGTATTGCACCTGTAGAAGCATAATACATATGCCTGCATGTCTGTACAATTAAATTTTCATTATTAATGTTTTTATTCCATATAAGTACAAAATAAGACGTGCCTTGAGTTGTAGGTTAGGGTAGACATAATCTAACATGGACCAAATGATTATTTGTCAGATGTATAAACAAGAGTAAACGTGCATATCAGCATCAATTGTGACCCAATAAGTTGTAGATAGTGTGTCCCGAAGAATAAGCATTTAATTGCACTCCATCTAGTGTGCCAGACGAGCTGCACCTATAGAGGATAAAACTTTGTTCAATATTTTCAGTGTTTGGCTAATCACAACGTACTTCATCTGAAAACGTTATCATATAATCGTAGACCTATTTGATTGTTAGTCAGAAAGTATATCAATATAGAGACTTCACAGTACCGTAAGTATAGCACTTGCAGCTGTTCCATACTTCTCTGCTGTGTCAGAACTCAATTTATACTATACAAAATTGACCCTACTTGAACTGCCCGTGAATGTGTGACAAGGGATAATGCTGCACTGATATAGCTTGTCATTGCAATATTCACAAGAAGAAGAGTAGGACGCACGCTCTACGGGCTACGAAACTTCACTGGGTATAAATAGTGTCAGTTTGCATATGTATTTGATGAGTGTGGGTTCGGTTGTAGTACCCAGTGATCATCACCAATTGAAATCTTCTGATCCTGATTTTGCTATGTTTGTCTCTGATCGGACGCACAGTTGTGATGATACATAGATGTCGAATTGGAATGTACTACTGGAAGAGGATATAAACGTCTACAGTCAATTACATGTAGTCCGAACTCTTTACATATTTGCTGTATGAACCCGTACCTAGTTGAAGAGTTGCGCTTAATCACGTCACTGTAAGTACTCAAAAGCGGCTATTTTACCTTTTCGACATTCTCCAGAAGGCAACACGGATGAAGGTCGTCTCATTTCATTGGTCATCGACTTAGCTACATCACAATATCAGATGTAAATCTATCCTCTTTGAGAGACTAATATATCGATAGGAAACAGAAGGCTGACTGCGGTCGGGAAGGTGTCTTTATTTGAAGATGTATTAAATGTTTCTCCGTGATAGGAATCATAGGAAGCTGGAAATTTCCGAACATTTCATCCAGTGTATTAATCCTGTCTATTTGTATCTGCCATAAGTTTGGACATTTTGGACCACTGACTATGTCTATATTGCATTAGGCCATTATATGCTATATGTGTAGGTTTTAGAGCTCTGATGCACAATAGATTCACCATCTGCTTTCATGTCAAGAACTCAATTAACAATGACAGCTCAAGAAACTGTAGTTATGCAGATACTACGAGTTTCTATTACGTTTCTATCGTCACAGATGCAATTTAAAGTGGAAAAGGGAACAGATAACGCATCAAAATTAATCGAAACAAGTTCAAAGCGAACCGGGATACGATGGTGGTGCGACTTCTGGAGCCGCGCCGTTCTCTCTCAGATAGTAAATCTCCCGCCTCAGGTCCTCCACAACCATCCACAAATCGCGCTCAGAAGAAAGTGGGGGTTGTAACGAATGTCGCACTGCCGACGAAGGGTCGTTATCTACTGTAACCTCTGCTGCTTCAAGGTTTTCCCTGTCGTGCGAAGTACTACTTAGGTTGGACGGGCCGGGTTCGCTATTCTCCACAGCTGGTTTCTGTGCCGGTGCCATGGAAAGCACTGGATTAACTGGAACAGGCATAGGCAATTTTGAGACTTGTGTCCCGGAGGACGTTTGAGTAACAGGGATCAAATCCTGTAGAGCTCGCTCCTTTTGCGTTAAGATGGTTTGGAGATTTGACGGAGATAAGGTGTGTCGCGCTGTCGTCCCCATCGGCGTAGGTCTCACTTGTAACGTAGAAGCGCTTCGCTTCCGCGATTTTCCGTGTCTCAGGAAAACAAGGAGGCCGAAAGCACATATCACCACAAGTCCTGCCACAATACCCCCAATGATTGCACCTATCGGACGTTTTGATTTTGCTGAGCGATGTTCTGTGCCTCCACCATTCGGGCCATTTCCTGAATTTCCCCCGATCTGCTTTACCATGGTACTATTGAATTTGAGTAAGTCGCTAAATCATACAATTCGTTAATACTCACTTCAACGCAAGAATCGCAAACATTGCTCCTTGTACTGGACTATATGGGAGTAAGATACCAAATACATAAACATGAATATGAACTGACCTGTTCTTCCCATTTGCGCTTCCCGTGTCAATTTTCCCTGACACTGGATCGTAATTTGAGATCGATGGAAAAAAATTGCCAAAATATTCATCATTAAAAGTGGCGTAATCATGAAGCTTTTCAATAATCTGATCTCTAATCTGAGGGCTTGTAACAGTTGATGCAGCAAACATCGCCCAGCCTTCATAATAAATTTAGGCCCGGTGCAAAGTAGATAGGATTGAGTCACTGACATGAAGATGTATTATGCGGTTGTACATTGCTTAATGGAATACCATATCCATTTTGACCTATGAGCAGAGAAACTACGTTTAATCCAAGGTTATAGTACGGGAAATGATTTTTACGTACTGGATGTAGCTTGATAAAATTCGGTCAGAACGTCATATATGATTTCTGGAACAAATTCAAGATGTAGTAGCCTGTCTGCATACACATTGTAGATCATCCCATTTGTGTTTGGCATATCGTAGAAAAAATTAATATGAGACTGATCCGGAGCAAGTGCTCTGTCCATCCATTGGGTAATAAATGATGCTGACGTGCTCTAGATAAAATTAAAATGAAATACGCATGGCCACTCGCGAAGAACTCACGTTATAGTTTGCCTGGTCGTCATTCATATTCATAATCTCGGCTATCTTGGCCATAGCTGCAATACCTATTATCCCCTTCAATGCTGTGTTCGTCTGATTGTCATTTGAAAGGGAAGAGAGAGGAGAAAAATCCGCCGAGGCTCTGATAGGAGGAGAATTCAGAGGCATAATTTTGCAACTGAGTGAGTAAATGTACTGATTTGTTGGTGTCAGTGAATTTTGAATCAAATACTCTGCCCAGCGCCGAAACATTGTGTACTATATATTTTCAATGAGTATATTGTCCGTGAATGAAAGAGAGAAAGGCATACATGCATATCCAGAAGGGTCCTGTTACCTGATGCTTGAGTATATGCAAGCGCCATTATTATCATGTTTGCAGTTTCTAATTAGGTTGCAAGTCAAAATTGTGGCGTTTATGGATCTTTTATGAAGTACCTTCCACTCCGTATATATGCCCATTATTTATTCCATCTGCTGTTGCATTTGGGTAAGCAGAACCTACAATCTTCTCAGATCATTTAAAGATAGAGATTAGTGAGCAAGGCATACCGATGTGCTTTGCGGCGAACGACAGTGTATATGCATCTGAGTCCTGGTACTCTAATAGAGGAGAAAGCAGGTAACCTCCGAGCTCGGGGTTGAGATAGATAAACGTGGGGAAAGCGGCATACAAAATGTCGACAGCATTTACACTCATCGACTCCCTAGAATCGTCAGTCGCCGCTTACTATCAGGTCAACCAAAGAGGGACAAGAAGAATTCACTCACCCGACGTCAGAACCAGCACTTCCCAGATTCTTCATGAAAATTTTAACGTCTGACGTGTTCCACTGGCCGTTCCCAGTCTTGGAAAGTGTAATGTCCATACTGGCCATGACCTGACGCGCAGTCAAAGAAAGTAGGTGTGAATAAATTAACGAAATTTGCTCCCCAGCCGTAATTATCTGTGAGTCAAGCGCAGCCGCTGCTTCTTGCGCACGTTGGAAATCGTCAAGGAATGCCCTTGCCTTCATAATAAGTCGGATCAACTCTACCCTGATCTGTACACAATGACGAGGAAGACATACCGCATCTGATGCATCACTGTATTTGGATAAGAAATACGGATAGCGATTCTGAATTGCTCCAGATGCGGTTTTGTACTGTATCGACGGGCTCCGTACCACACCAATCGCCCAAACAGCAGGCTCTGGTGTCGACTCTATTGTTCCCCAGTCCACTGCGATACCCAGAACAGGCTGATTGCTGCGTGACAGTGGTTAAGTGGCATAGTAAAAACATTTGAAAGGAAAGAAAGAACATCTCACTTTCCGGTCGTGTTTACAGCTCGAGGAGTTGGGTCTGTCTGGTTCCCAAGCGAGGCAATTAAACTAGCCGCAGTCGTGCGGTTTATCGTATCGTTTGCAATCGCCCAAGTAGTCGTTGTACCGCCGATCTATTAACGTACGAATAGTAATAAAGCCGTTTCAACAACGAGTTACAGGTTCTGTTTCACTTTGGTTTTATAAAAATACACCTTACATGCTTAAATGAATAATATTCTGTTGCGTCCTGTGCAAAGCTATTAATTTCAGAGAATTGCTGTTGCGTCTGAAGTTGCATGCTGAGTACGACGTAATCTCCGCTTTCATCTGCTGTCCACTGTGCAACTTTACTTGTGTCACCGGTTATGAACTCTGACGAAGGAATAAGTCATGTCTAAATTAGAGGCAGAGGAAAGCTTACCTCCCGAGATGTCTGAGTACATTTGCAAAGAGTGTGCTCCCCCGTCGGTTGATGCCGCCGATATTGAAAGATAGGCGAATGGGAGGGATTGTCGAACGAGGTCAGTCGGCTGAATGAACGAACAGTATTGAGCAGGTATTCAGACATTAGAGGATAAAGCCTATAATTAAACTGAGTTATGCACTTCAATCGGGCTAAGAAATGATACATTCATCTGCATCGGGCCAGCAGTAAACTGAACAAATGTTTGAGTCGGGGTGAACTCGATCGCAGTCTGATTAGCCACAGTAACATTGGGATTCGCAGCCACCCCAACAAGGCGATAGGCAACGCCATCGACCACGGCGTGTGCGTACCAGCTCGTTACCTATAATCACAAATGAATCACAAATAAAATGCATGCCCGAACTGCTACCCACTGTATTCTCAATGTTCCAGAAATTCGGCCAAGTGTGTACATTGAGCTGAGTCGGTCCAGCGCCTTGGGGAAGCCAAGTGTTCAAGTACGGCGATCGCACGGCAAGAGGAATAGCTGGTGGACTAAAAGGACGCGTTGTCCATGACGATGGCCCAGACTGCGAAGAGACGGGTAAAGCAACAAAGCAGAAGAAAATGGTGAATATTGGGACAAGGATAAAAGAGTGCATATGAAGGATAGAGGTAAGAAAGTAACCAGCGAGATTGAGAGTACTATGCATGTGGCCAGCAAAAGGTGTGAGGTGACATACGAGGATGATCTAACTTCTGGAACGGAAGAAGACGAGAGAGTGAGCCTGCAACGCAAAGGGTGGGAACATGGATCTGCGCTGTAATAAGAAAGTGTACCTATTACCTCGACAACTCGTATTCAGCATAGCTACTTTGGAACAGAAGTCTTTTCGGAACCAACGTGCGTGCATCGAGATGGGCGCAGTGATCCTTGTCAATCAAAGTGGCTGATCGGTTATACACTAAGATCCGGTCGCAATGTGCACAGGTCTTCAACAGGAAAGGCACACTTTAGGTTTTACGATGCCTACGAATAGAGTTTTGGTAAGGAAAGTATGTTGCTGCACCTCAAATACATTCAGTCAGTTTTTGGCCGTTTGCAGACTCACCCATGTGCATGGGTTGCATGTGTGAGGTGAATGGGCTTGATAGGTGTGATAAGAATTATGCTGCCTTCCACCTGTCAGGTGGTGACTGCCACAAGAGAATGGGGATGGGGATCGAGGAACTGATTTAGACCGTAATAGACATGCTAATATCAGCATAGCCGGATTCATGGAGGTCGGAAGCAAATTGTTACTTGGCTTTGATCGGCGTTTCCGTTTCCTTTTATGTGCGGGTCGAAATTGTCTCATTCGTATCAGTATAGATTCCCACCTCATTCCTGTCACAAAAGGTAATATCTACGCTCGAAATTGAGGGGAAAGGGATTCTGCAGAACACTTGTGTATGTAACTTGGTCGGGAAGATACTAACGGATACAAGTAACAGTCTGATGACTCTGATCAAGGTCAAAAGATGTGAACAAAAGTTGGCATTGATTGTTACAGTAATATCCATCAAGAACACGAGTCAATATGAAAGTACAGATGTTCTTCCATGGGGTAAGAGAAGCTAGGACTCGGGGGCCAATGACTAATTCTTTGGATGCAACCCATGTGTATGTAGCCAACCTTTAGCATCATAGTTCAGCAGAACTTTGAGCAGAGAGTATCACACTATAGAGAAATAAGATACCTTTATTCTGATTTTTCCGTGTCTAAAGGAACTGCCCTGAGGTACAGGGTGCAGATTAAGCACAACGATGGCTCATGAAACCTACGTACAGGTTATGTTGTATCTTGATACGTTCTTGTAATACCTTAATGTAGCAATCTTGGCATGTCTTCGATGATTTTATAATTCAGTTGCAAACTAAAATAACGAGGAATTTCTAAAGGCTGCTCAGGTATGATGAATCATGATGCTGACGCTGTTGTGAGCTTGTATCAATTAACCAATATGGCGACAACGCTGAGTTGGGGAATGACTGCTCACCGAGAATACAAAGAAGAGAGCAAAATTGAGAAGTCAGGGAGTATAAGACAAGGCTAGCAGCACACTGTAACAAGTTAGGTCAACTATTTGCCATTGCAAAACGAACAATTGAAAATTACCTTGATACGCCACGAGCTGATATGCATCTAGTCTTGTCACAATGTAAATACGTTGACAAGCCACGTAGAGACGAATGAACTCGAAAGAGTCGATACTACGTGATGCGAAGCAGCGTCCCCATTAGTGCGCTGGGGTACTTGATTGTCCGCATTTATTGCGAGTCGAGGTGATCCCGACGCGCGGCGATTGGGGCGATGCATCTGATTGAGCTGCGAAGATGTGATTCCTAGGAACGATGGGTCTTCATAGATGTCGAACGGAAGTCCAGCGGCCATGTCCGTGTTGCGGAGAACAGGTAACAACGAAGTGAGATTGAAGAGGGAGATGTTCTACTAAGGCGAGATGGTTGTAGATTGAAGTGCTTGCTAAGGTGCTTTAAAAGTCGAGGCTGTCCATAACGAGGTGCGTGTATCAACACGTCACCGCAGTTCCCGGCAAGTACAAATCTTGATAATCCAAGCAAAACAAAAGAAACGGGGCTCAAACAAAAGGGGGCTTGTGTTGAACCGGTCATCCAACCCTGAGTGCAGAGATTGGATGCATTGATATTCCGCTGGTACATTCCAAGCCATGCCACCCCGGAATGACGTACAAAGTGCACGATACAAATATGCGTTGCGCAGAGTAGGGCCGTGGGAAGTATCAGTGCACATGCTGTGTTTACAGATATAAACGAATGCTACCGTCAATCCGGTAAACACGCCGAATTCCGTTGGTGAAAACAATAAGAATTGTAAAGTAGTCTAGTCGAAATAGGGCTTGAAGGCACCATTCTTTGCCTACGTCGGACTTCAGTCCGCCTGTCGAAGTCGACCATAGGCCGCAGATTCAGTTGCAGAAACGGAGGCAAAGAGGTGTGGTGATCTCGAAGGAAAGTGTCGATGCTCAACAATAACGATCAAGAAAAAAGAGGTCCCGAAAGAAACCCTTGAGATCGTCACGTACGTTTTTAGTAGCAAGAAGTGTTACGTAATATTCATCTACAGTTGAAAATACCTTATTGCATCACATTATAATGCATAAATTGAATATTGCATAGCTTTCTGCCTAATCCAGGCTCGGGATAAGGGAATTATGCACAAAAATAGTCTATTGCATATTGCATCAAGATTTGTGAGAAAATTATGCAAAATTCTGAGCATTTTTGGAAATTAGACTGCTTACTGTTGTGATTTTTGTACCCAGAAGCCTCACATATTGTTCTCTGATGTACTTTAATACAAAAAGAATGTTTCTGATTGACATTTCATTGCTTACAATGTCTTTGATGCTGCCACAAGACCAAGATAGGGCAGCAAAGATCTCTTCATGATATGTAGGGGAAAGTTATAAATTAGTTATTTGCATTGACTAGCTTTTTCTATTTTTTTGTTTCTACAGATTCTGACTGTATTTCCTTGTATTACAAACCATTTCTTGAGTTTTACAGTGATATACACACTTACTGTACTTGTCATTGTCTTGGTTGTCTTTCTTGATACTCTAGATATGTGCTTATTTTCTTGTCATAGTGTATATGTCTTCAAATAAATTGAAAAGTAATATCGAATTTGGGTTCCTAATTAAGTAATGTTTTCGCACGGTTACCATAATGCATATTGCTCATATTGCATAGGTCTGAGGCCTCTCCCGACGTTATGCAATAAGATATTTTCAACTGTAATCCTATATTGTAAAAATTTGCCAATGCCTTAGAGTGAGAGAAATGACTCGAGAACACTTCAAAGTTGTTCTGATCTTTATAGCCGAACCGCTGATATCAAAATGGGAATAAAGAAACAAGTAACAGTGCAAAATAAATACTCTTCACGCGTCCCAAGGAGATCAGTACCACATTTAGCAGGGTGTGCAAAGCAGGAACAGTAAAGAACTTGCCCATCCTCAGGAGCTGATTGCAGGTGCAAGGAAGCTTCACCATTGTGGTCATAATCACTCTTAGAGATGCACACAGTGAAAAAAAGAAAAAAACAGAAATTAATCTGAATTAAAACAAGAAAAAGAGAAAACTATCCCAAGAATAGTCCATGACGAGCTACAGAACGACTAGCCCTATCTACATCATCCAAAAACATTTAGAAAGACTGACGTCCAGAGATACGAGAACGCTTCACACGCTCCTCAAAGCGACGCTCGAGGTCTGCTGCGAGGGCAATCTCAGCATCATGAATTGAAACATCACCATCGTCCTCTTCATCATCGTTGGAAGTCGTGTCACGGACTTGCTTCCCTTTGGCAAACTTCGCGTTGGAAGTGGTGGCGCCGTTACCGACAGCACCGTTGACACTATTAGCTCCAGTAGCTCCAGTAGCACCAGTAGAACCAGTGACACCAGTGGAGCCCGTTGTGTCAGTGGCACCCGTTGAACCAGTAGATCCAGTGACACCAGTAGAGCTGGTGACGCTAGTAGAACCTGATGCGTCGGTAGCACCAGTCGCACCAGTAGCTCCAGTTTCACCTGTCGCGCCGGTAACTCCAGTTTCGCCTGTTGCTCCCGTCGCACCCGTAGCTCCAGTTGCGCCTGTAGCACCAGTCGCGCCAGTCGTGTCGGTCGCACCAGTTGTATCGGTCGCACCAGTAGTCGATCCTGATGCAACGGACGACGGAGCCGCAATTTCGGCAGAGTCGGTAGCGGCGGAAGAGGCGGCAACAGTTGTGTCTGAGGTATCATCAGTAGCAGTGCCAGTAGCCGTTGAGTTTCCACTTCCTGCGTTAGACACTAAATTTTCCAAATGTGAGATTTAACGAAGATGTATAATGGTGAGGGTTAAGTACGAACCAGCTACACAACCGCCGAAAGGACCAGCTCTCGCTGCGTTGCGGCAACGAACGAGGCAGGCGTCGCCGTTTGCACCACCAGTGCAAGTCGCTCCAGCCGGCATTTCTGCGTGGTTAGAAAGACAAGCATTAGAATAAAGTTAGAAAGCAACTTTAATAGACTAAAGAGAGACGTACGAGCAACAAGAGCGAAGTCAGTTGCCTTCGCATTGCTCCGCGAGTTCTTGCCTGGAACGTTTGTCGTCACGGTCATAGCTGCGAAGCTGGTTCCAGTCGCGTCGGTGGAGACTTCGCAAGTGTAGGGGCTATTCAACGAATTATGATTAGATTAACAGTCGATCACTAAATCATGAATCACCCACCCTGCGCCGTCACCGTTCACTTGGTGAAGTGTCATGGTCACAGTGCCATCCGCGGACGCAGAGGGAAGGCCGGCAGAGACGGCGGCTAAGACATGTATTGAGCATCTACGAATGAAAGCAGAATAAAATATTCCTACCACTAAGCTGCGAAGCGACGTCATTGTTGCCACCAGCAAGCGTTCTTCCGCAAGCACCAGCATCACCGTTTTGGATTTCTTTGTCACGGATGATACTCGTGTCTTGCTATACAACGGCCAAACAAACAGAAGTCAACATAAAGGTCGGTAGTAAAGTGAATACTGCTCGACTAACCTGGAAGGGGTTGCGTTTTGTACCGTCACGTGGAGTGCTCGCGATAACACCGAAGCCTTGTCCGGAGACTCCATTTGCACCAGTGACAGCAGTTAATACTCCGTGAGCATGAGCATGGAGCGCGAGAGCAAGAAGAGGAACGAGTTGGAAGACAAGCTTCATCGTGAATGATCAAGTAGTGAAGAAGTAATGCACGAAAGTGATGCTATGAAGAAGAACGAGAGTGGATGTATGCAAGTAAGGCTCTGCCTGACGGAGTTGATGGACAATGAGAAGAGCTAAGGCGTGCGCAGCACGGAAGGACGAAGAGAAGATGAACTTGAGGGAGAGACCAGTACTGCTCTGAAGAATTGCTGTTGAATTGAGAGGCGTTTTATACTAAAACACAGATCGTTTGCCTTACCACAACGGGTGCTGAAAGCGAATAGCTTAACACGTTCAATGCTAGTTTCGGACATGTCGATTGTGGATTGTTCGTAACGACGGCAAGCGGAACGGGTGCAGATTTAGACTTCTCACTACTTCGGAAGAGACTGCACCCGTGTGCATCGGTTACTCGGGCTTTAAGCCATATGCACGGGTGCAGATGATGGTTCATCTAGAAAAGCCTTGGATGAAGCACAGGTAATGATTAATATGCATCGGAAGACCCATAGATGTAGTCACTTACCAACTCTACTTTACTGCCTATTCAATATTTTAGGATCAAAACATGTTTATATCTTGGGTGTCACTACAATCAAAGATTGTTCGCGTGAGGGCGCACTTCCAATGACAATGGCAAGGAACGAATGGGCGTATAATTTGAAAAGGACTTAAAAGAGATTGTACAGCCTCTCCGAAGAAGATACATGCATGTTTCTTCTAACAGTAAAGGCCACAGCCTGGTCAATGGAAGCCGAAAAGCACATGATACGCGGCTCCCAATGACGGATGCTGATGAAAAAGTTCGCTGTGCATCGTTGCTCAGGCTGTCGGCATGGTAAACGTTTGTTGACCCGCCCGTCCATCTTCAGAGAAAGATGGCAACATTGCGTTGCGGCATTGTACTGATAGAGCTTCTCCGAGCAACGCGACGGTTTGAAGAAGACTTCATAATGGAGAAAGGCGGCTCTTCCTGATTGTTATGTCTCTATGTCAGTGTGTTAAACTGTATTCGGTTCGGTTGCGGGAGACGACGAACTCGCGTTCTCACGCAGCGCATGCAATTCTAGCTTCGAAGGTCACATGACCGAGGTCGCCGCGTGAGAATTTACTTCGTCCTTCCCATGTCTTTGAGGCACGTCCCTTTCCGTAAAATGAATAGCACGAGAGAAGCAGAGGTGCTCTGTTGAGACTCCTCAACAACCAGAAACTACTGCACAGGTTGCGCCAAGACTACGGGTGCAAATGCCCTGCATTTATTCGTTAACCGCTGGACTGCTTCGTCCAATGGGGGAAACTGATCCAAGACTACACCATCTTAATTATTAATATTGCTGTCCAATGAACAAAGTGCATGCAAAATACACACATTTCGCCTTCTCTTGATACTGATTGACATATGCGTGTTCGGCCGAAAGAATGCAAACTAGACGTAGTAACGTGGCAGACCTCTTCTACGCCCGAGTATTGATTATAACAGATAGGAGGCATCAGGACTCAATATAGCTAGAGATATTCCAACGCAAACAAAGTTCTTAATGGACAGTAGCTGCTGCAGATTTGTACCCCACGTGGTCACCTTCGTGTATCAACAAGATGGCTCAACCAATTATTCAGATATTAGTCTATAGTAGAATGGACAAGATCGAAAGACAATGATCTTACAGTGTTTCAAATCTATTGCAAAATTTGGTCAACTCTGTAGTATGGAAAGCAGCTCTTTTACCGTTCTCTACTGGGTTGTCGAGACGAAGCTTCGTGGAGTAAAGCTGGTTAGAGTCGAAGGCAGAAAGATCTGAGACCAGGCGACATAAACAAGTTCAGGCGAGAATACGGATGCGCATGTAGGCCAAATCGCGCCGTCTCGTAAGACTGTTTGCCAGAGACGCATCCACGTTGGTAGCACCAATAGGAGGTCAGCGCATCAGTTCATCATTTTTTGCGTCTAGTCTTTAAGAAATCCATGTCATGCACGTGACGTACGGCTACTGACAGAATGACGTACGTTCAAGCCTTAATTCCATAACAACTCGCCATGTCCCAGTCACCCTCTATTTCATCGATTCTCTCCAATGTCTTCATCCGAGAATACCTCGCTTCTAGGCGCAACTGTGCGCGCAAAGCGATACTCTGCTCCGGAACAAGGAGCTACTATGGGCGACGAAGAACAGACGGAGCAGCTCGATGGGAACGCTAGTGGACGTCAGAATGCTAGTACTGGCGGACTGCGGCGTGATTTGTCGACCCGGCAGGTGTCTATGATTGCTATTGGAGGTACAATTGGTACAGGTTTGTTTCTTGGTACAGGTCGTTCACTTGCTCAAGGCGGTCCCGCTAGGCGAGCAGTCAACTTGTTTCCTTGCCAGAAGTCTGTCTTATCTAATCATTTATCTAGCATATTGATATGCTACGGCATAATTGGATTTATCGTCTATATCACCCTTCTCCTTCTAGGGGAGCTCAGCACTCAGTATCCCGTCGCAGGTTCATTCACTGTCTACGCGGCGCGCTTCTTCTCCCCATCTTACGCATTCGCCCTCAGTTGGAATTATTGGTTCAATGATGCTGTATCAGTAGCATCGGATCTTACGGCTGCCCAACTTGTACTCCAATTCTGGACCGACTGGCATCCTTGGGTTATCTCCGTCGTTTTTCTTGTATTCTTGCTATCAGTTAACGCACTAAGTGTGCGTTCGTATGGTGAAATGGGTACGTCACTTTATATTTTTCATAATTGTAATCGCCGTGTCCCAATTATAATTATTGTCACTAGAATATATTTTATCATCCCTAAAGGTCGTCACCATAATCGTATTTATCATTACCGGTGCACTCGTCAATGCAGGTGTCAATAGAGAACACACTCCGATTCGTGGACGCAACTGGCGAATACCCGGAGCTCCTTTCGTCGATGGTGGCGCTGGGTTTGCTCGCGTGTTCGTTACTGCGAGCTTCGCATACGGTGGCACTGAAAGTCTTGCCATTACTGCTGGCGAAACGAAGAACCCGACGAAGAGCATGCCGCGTGTTGTCCGCGTTGTGTTTTGGCGTATTTTGCTTTTCTACGTCCTATCCATCTTAATGATTGGTCTTAATGGTAAATTTATTCATTTTGGTGCTTATTCGTAGCTAAATCTCGAAAAATAGTTCCGTACACATATCCGAATCTATCAAACCGCTCTACGACAACTTCGCCGTTCACGATTGTCTTTCGCGAGGCGGGATCGAGTAAGCAAATTACTGTGTATTTAAAACCATGTATTAAATATTGCGGTATTCAGATGTTGCCGCTTCGTTCATGAATACCGTCATCCTCTCATCCGTCCTTTCTGCTGGGAATCATGCGCTCTATGCTGGGACACGTCAGTCATCCATCGTTACTCATTCTGCGACTACACTGAAATGACTGAAATGATATTTTCTCAGGTATTCTATATTCACTGTCGACCTCTTCTCCCCGCCTCGCTCCTGGCTTTTTCTCTCATACAACTTCTAACGGTGTTCCCTTGCGAGCGCTCCTTGGTACCGCAAGTATCAGTGCTTTATGCTTTGCAAGTTCCTTCGTTGGATCTGGGGTGCTATGGGGATGGTTGCAGAATATCGTTGGAGTATCAAATCAGGTTCGTTATAAGGTTGTGCGTTTTTCGTCCCTTATTGAATTGACCTCTTCTTCAACTTCTTCCGGTCGTCCGATACATGCATTGGCCATTGCTTACAACCCAGATTGCTTGGCTCTCCATCGGGATTGCTAGTTGGCGATTTCGACAGGCATGGATTGCACAAGGCAGGCCGCTTTCCGAAATGAAATACCGTGCAGGCTGGACCTGGCCGTGGGGACCGCCTTTTGTTGTCATCACCGTATCGCTTGTTATTCTCTGTACGTTGCTCTTCCTCGCATTCTCTCCCAGAATTTCACTTATCTAGGCGCCCTTTCCTTGTATTTGCAAAGTCCAAGGTTGGACATCCTTTTATCCGGTCTTCTCGCCGGTTGACTTCGTTTCGTTGTACCTGGAGCTTCCCGTGATGGCGCTAATGACGCTCATATGGTTCATTGTTCGACATCGGCGTGCCTTCATCCCGAAAATGCCGGAACATCATCGTCCTCATGTTGCGGACTCCACATCACATCTTCCGGGCTTCGATGCATCCATACCAGCGTCTATCCTGCCTTCGCCTAATTCGACGCACGGCCTCCGTGAGTTGGTGGACATAAAGACAGTTGACTTATATGCAGACGAACACGAGGAAGACGAAAGGGATATAGAAGATGACGTCCGTCGTGCAGCTAGAAGGAAGGGGGGATGGGGCTGGATTTGGAGGATTTGGGAGACGGTCGCATAAGGTCTTGTATCGTGTGTGTTGTTCTAAATGCACTGTTTGCACATTGTGCGTCCATTCATGGCTCTTTATACTACGCGCAGGTTGGATTAGAAATATTAGACTCGTACCCAGACAAATCTGAGAGTAAACAAAAGAGGCACAGGAGACAACGTGTAACTAGGAAGATAGGTGTATGGGCTATCAGATTGTTGACCAATGAGCAATTTTTAATGCATTGCTTTACTATTGATAGTTCCTTGTGTTAGTGCAGGCTGTGTTATTAGGTATATCATTCAGAGTGCTACTATTGTTGATATCTCACATTGGCAGTTAAGCGCCACAGGTCTCTAGAAATGTTCCCAGTGCACTTTGTTGACCTGTATACAACTCACCGGGCATTCATATAATTTGACGGGTTGGGGTTACTCTTCTATTCTCATCTTGCCCCTCTACCCATCTTCACTCGAGTAACCATCACCCTTCATTGTACACATTAAGCTGTAATGTCTTCACATTCAGAAGGCTGGTCCTCTAGGATCTCTAGTACCACACTGACCTCTTATACTCTAGTAGCGAACGAGGTCGACGAGAGTGCATCGTCCACCATTACTGTGCCTATATTCACAAAAGTTCGACAATGGTCAAAGGCAACATTACAAAGGTTATTACATTGGCTTGAGCATCACAAAATATCCAGGCTTCCACACATTGCGCTTTTTTTAAATATTTTATTCGGCATCGTCTCTGGCGCTGCCTTCCAGTTCGTACTCAATTCCGGACACAAAACGTCATTCCCGTCATCCGAGCACCGCGTAGGTTTCCAGTCTGGGTCTGGTACTCGGAGCACGCTTAACATCGTCTGGATGTGCTTGATGGCAATATTTGCAGCCGTATACCAAATAATCCACTTTGACGTGGGGGAGAGTAGCAAGCTGAAGTTTGCGTTATAAATCGCGTAACTCTTGCTATTGTCGCCCCAGAGATTTTATTATGGTTGGCTTTCGAAGAATTTCGGCTCGCTTGGAGGAAGATGCAATCGATGAGAGACACCAGTAATGGTCAATGGTCCTTAGTTCATGCATTCTCCCTAAACATGGGCGCATTCAGAATAGTCGATGCTAAAGGTGAAGATGCTGATTTCGATCAATGGTTAGAGTGGCAGAAGCAATACAGAGCCCCCGACTGTTACGAGCGGCTGCGTCGTAACATCGACAATACCAGCAAAAAGGATATATTTGCAAAGTCCATCGCGTGTCTGCAGATCTTCAATGTTTTGGTCCAAACTATTACACGCAAGGCCCAATCGTTGTACATTACCGAACTAGAGCTGATGACGTGTGGATATATTGTATGCTCTCTTCTGACGTACGGTTTTTGGTGGTACAACATCAGGAAAAAGTCTTAAGGCTTATATTAGCTTATAAATATATAAATTATATAAATTTTCTAAAAAATATAAAAGACCATATATCCAACCTCTCAAAATGAGAAAATTATAAAAAGCTATATAAAACACAAAAAGGTATGTATGTATTGTCAATATGAATAAGGTTTATAAGTTTTGGCAATATATAAATGAACTTATATCCAACCTCCTAAAATGAAAAGATATTAAAAGAACTCTGTATTTTGACAAGAGTAATATAGTTTTATAATGTATACAATCTAATATAAAGCCTTAAAAGTAGTATGTATATTGTTAGACATTATTATACTCTACAAGAGCTTTACAAAACTTCAAAATAGTTATAATATTTTACAATCCAGGTATTCATTTATTTCTCTTTTTTTCCCCTTATAATTAAGTATTAACATTTTAATACACTTGCATTTGTTCTATTCTACTACATTGTATTTTAATAATATTGTATTTACAAAACAAGCATGCAGACAAGTAAGAAGAAGGAAAGTGTAAAGGCTGGAGCCTTACTCAAGAACATGGAACAGGCAAAGACCTGGGATTGGAGAGGTCGACCTAAGTACAGGAGCAAGTACAAAGATAATCTCACAGAACAGGCAAAGACCTGGGATTGGAGAGGTTGACCTAAGTACAGGAGCAAGTATGAAGATAATCTCTAAGTGTCTACAAATAGCCCTTTATATACTTAACTAAAGTCATGTGTGTAACCTCAGAGGTTACACTCTTCCCTACTCTGAAGAAATAAAAAAGGGGGGGGGTAGGGAAGTGATTAATGGAGAGACAAAGGAAAGGATACAGTAAAGGGGGGGGAGGTGAAATACAAAAGGGTAAGGACAGACAATAAGGAACACACAGTCACAAGTTTAAGAAGGCTTCAACTCATCAAAAGGTAGGGAAGGATTAATGAAGAGGCAAGGGAAGTATAGTAAGAGAGAACACATAGTAACCAGTATAGGAAGGCTTTGACTTGTTAATGAAAATGTATGAGGACAAGGACTTTTGACAGAGTTGGTAGAAATGGTATCCCTGAGACAGATGCAAGTTGAAGCAAGCTGTTGAAGAGGAACACATAGTAACTGGCCTAGGAAGGCTTTGACTTGTCAATGAAAACATACAGAGACAAGGACAGGGACAAGGAGTACACATGGTTGAGACATGAAACTGTACTGTAAGGAATGTGTGAATGATACTTAACAGGTCTAGTAAGTACAGTGTTACTGTAGATAAGGAGAAGACAACTGAGACATTGACCAAAACACATGGTTAAGACATTAAACAGTACTGTAAGGAATGTATGAATGATACCTAACAGGTCTAGTGAGCACAGTGTTGCTACAGATAAGGAGAAGACAACTGAGACATTGACTAAAACACATGGTCAAAACATGAGACAGTCATCCAATTCTGGGGGTGATGAGAGTACAGGTAGTGTGTAGGTTAAACAGAGTGTGTAGTAGGAGCAGGGGGGTCTGTTAATGCTAGAAGGACAAGAGGGGGATAGGATAAGACAGAACAGGACAGGACAGGAAAGGACTAGATAATACTAGTAGGGCATAATCCCTAGCTAGGTCTGTGACTGAGAATGACACTAGCAGGGGCTTGATACCCTGACTAGGTCCAGGACTGGAGGTGACACTAGCAGAGGCCCTAAACGTCCAGGACTGGGATTGACACTAGTAGGGGCTTGGTACTCTGACTAGGTTCATGACTGGAAAAGGGACTTTATACTCTAGGAAACAGGAGGTGATACTAGCAGAGGCCCTATATGTCCAGGACTGGAATTGACACTAGTAGGGGCTTGGTACCCTGACTAGGTCCACAACTGGAAAAGGGGCTTTATACCCTAGGAAACAGGAAGGGAAGGGAAAGGGACTTTATACCCTTAGTAGACAGTAGACAATAACAGTAGACACTAGACAGTGACAGAGCAAGAGATAGTATAGCAAGGAATAGTGTTGAGAGGGGTTATGTGAGAGGCTTAGAGGGATCACACAAAGAGGGGGGATAGTGGACTCAGCTTGCTCTTGTTAGCATTATTGTCTGTTGATTCAGTAGGTATATATAATATGTAGCTATATCTTAGGTACATCTGTTACTTATATGTGTCATTCCATATATGTTAACACTCCCCTTCAAACATATATTAGTTTAATAATATGTTTGTTTTGCAACTATTTGTTTATTTGATTTGTAGTTATTTTTATTTTTATTTTTAGGGGTAGTTATAGTACTGCTACCACTCCCCTTCAAACATTTATAAGTTGGCCAGACCTATAAGATGTTTGATTTGCAGATTGTTCCAACATTTTTATTAGTATTGTAT
>NW_006760396.1:1707885-1721516 GCF_000271605.1 Fomitiporia mediterranea MF3/22 | reverse complement strand
TTTATACCCTAGGAAACAGGAAGGGAAGGGAAAGGGACTTTATACCCTTAGTAGACAGTAGACAATAACAGTAGACACTAGACAGTGACAGAGCAAGAGATAGTATAGCAAGGAATAGTGTTGAGAGGGGTTATGTGAGAGGCTTAGAGGGATCACACAAAGAGGGGGGATAGTGGACTCAGCTTGCTCTTGTTAGCATTATTGTCTGTTGATTCAGTAGGTATATATAATATGTAGCTATATCTTAGGTACATCTGTTACTTATATGTGTCATTCCATATATGTTAACACTCCCCTTCAAACATATATTAGTTTAATAATATGTTTGTTTTGCAACTATTTGTTTATTTGATTTGTAGTTATTTTTATTTTTATTTTTAGGGGTAGTTATAGTACTGCTACCACTCCCCTTCAAACATTTATAAGTTGGCCAGACCTATAAGATGTTTGATTTGCAGATTGTTCCAACATTTTTATTAGTATTGTATCTGTATTGTACATTGTGTCTGTATTATATTCACTCGTGTATCACATATAATAATATCATTTGTATAATATAAATGTGTCTTTGTATCATATATTTTAGTCCACTGTGTGTTAACTTTGTGCTTTGTTAGATATTTATTAAGTTTTCGTTTGCTGTCATGTTATTAGTTCTGTAGTTTGTTCATCATTATATTATTAAGTTGTTGTTTGTTGTCTTGTAGAGTGTTCAACATGATTGAAATTGTTCAGAGTTAATCCAAAGTTTGTGTGTAGTTTACTGTTCAATGACAGTATTGTTTTCACAATAAATCGTTCGAAATTGTTATTAATATCATATGTGCTTCAGAGACCTGCAGAATCTCATGAGCACTGTGTAAGATTGTAAATTGTGTGTTTTATTTATTAAATTTGCTCAAGTATTACTAGTAATTTCTTTTTACTTTGCTGTGAAACTAATGAATCATGCTAGTAAAATGTATATCTGGTGTTACAATGATATCCTTCTTTAATCATTACTGTCTGCATTCGTTTATGTTTGTATATGCATTAAGCATTCAGCAATAGCTGATTTATGTCTTCAGATTGAAGCTTTGCATCAATTGTATGTTGTAATATTAATAATGTTATTTGTTTTTGCCAGATTACTTCATTCTGAGATCAATAAGGTTTTATGCTAACATATATTTGTTGTATAGATATTATATCTGGCCACAGGCAGCTCACTATGTGTCTAGGTGCATCATATATGTATTATTTCATGAATGTATTGTCTGTATTGCTTTGTGTTATTGTTTATGTTTATGTAGTAACTTATTAATATTGTATTGTATAATGAATTGATTTTGACACATCCTGAGTAACTATGTGATCTGTTGTGTTATTTCTTCAATAGCTAACATAATTATCCATTGTAAATCGTTACTAACATATGTTTGTATTATTTATTATTAACAGTGTTATTGTGAATTGTTGTGATTGTGATGTCATGAATATTTATTAGTATTATGGCTATTGTTCTTTGCTTTTTCTTTTGTAAAGAATAGTGTATTGTAACACAATCTACATATAAGTGATATATCAGATTATGTTTACTATAATTGTCTCCTAGCATACTTTAGTTAATCTAGTAGTATGTAGTATTTGTTCAACGTTTTATTTGTTAATTGATTTGCTAGGTAAAGCGTTTTATATATTGGTTTTATTTATTTTATTTGAATCATTGTATAGATATACTTATTAGTATCTATCTGATGTATTTCATAGTATTATAATGCTGTTCATGCTTGTATTAATCACACAGTGAGGGCAAATTAATTGTTTGTACAAGAATCAATTTAATAGTTTTATTTGATTATATGTATGTACTCCATACTTGTTTGTACAGTTATTATCTTTGTATTGTTCGATTGTAGTTGTGAATTATATTGCAATTATATTTGTATTATTGTATGGATGTATTATTTATTGTTTTATGTATGTTCCAAAGTATTATTTTCGTTATTCATCACTTTTATCCATGAACTATAGTCCAGATTGATGAATTATTTCATTATATGATGTGATAATTGTCTGTATTTTATTTATTTTCGTATTAAACATTGTTAAGTTAATCAGATTATTATATTAATATTATTTGCCAAGTATGAGCATTCGTTTCATGGTGGAATTATTATTTATTTAACGTTGAAGTTCAATTACACATTGTGTTGACTTCTGTTATTTGTTCTGATCAATGTTATTTTGTGTCACATCAAATGATTTACCTTTGTGATCCATTATATCTGTCCATAACTTCTATTGCTTATTGTTTTTTAGGATCAGCAATAAGATTGATGTTTCTGCATCATGAATATTCATTTGTTCATCTGCAGTTTCGTGTTGTGAATGTTTGTGCATTTGCTGCAAAGAATGCTTTAGGAATATGTGCCATTTCTAGGCTTTATTATTATTAATTTATTAATTATCTGTTTGAATAACTTTTATAAACATTGAAAATGTTATGTGATGTATAACTTTTATATTCTTTAATAAGGTATTTTGCATTCGACAGATTTGTCAGATTCATCACAGATTTCACTTAGTGACATAGTCAATATGTCTGCATTAAGAATTCAATGTTCATCATTAGCATGTATATTATTCAATTACTCCCCTTCAATTTGAGAAGGTTATTCTTTGAGTAATTGACAAGTAGTGTAAGTACATAAGTACATTGTTGATTTCCTTTCATGTGTTTGTAATCCAACAAGTAGTGTTAGTACTTTGTTATTTTACTTTTGTACGTTTGTCAGTATGTGTTATAATATAACAGTATGTTTTAAGTTAACTCATAATGTTTGACATACATCATTTTGTTTAAACATTACACTGTAACATTGTACTGTTTGTTTTATAAATTTTAATGTGATGTTTGTAATATGTCTGTAATATTTCAGACGTGCTAAGAAATCTCTCTACATGTTTGCAGTTACAACATTAGTTGTGCATCTATTCATATCTCTGATAAGATGTAATAGATATGCTTGCATCTGCTTTTCTTTATATATTATACTGTCTGAGATAATGTGTTAAACGTTTTATTAATTTATTTAATCTTATTATATTATGATTGTTTTCGTTTGTAATCATTATAATAAGTGTGTCTGTTGTAGTTTTTCTGTTGTTTGTTGTACTAGCCATATTGGCATAGTACTTCACTTGTATATAAGCTTTGTAGCTTCAATATAAGTTTATTTATGCTTCATTAATGTATATCTACATTCTGTGCAATTAAATATGTTCTGTTACATTGTTGTAGTAATGGTAGAGGTATTATTCTACTGTTTGCCATTATTATACATCATTATTATATGTTTACACTATCATAGGTGTAAAGTATTGTTATTTGTTTAAAGACTATAATTGTGTACTCGTTCCTGTACCATAGTTACTGTAATGTACTTTGTAACTTTATTATTATTATTATTATTAATAATTCGTCTGTAGATAGTTGTACACTTTCATAAGCTGTATTAGTGTGTAGATATCAGATGTCTTAGATATCAGATGGATATCTGCTAACTTGTTTTATCTCATATCCAACATGTCCAACATATCTGAGACATGTCTTACATTAATTGTTTGGCTGTGATATTGCTATATGTGTCATTATTTTATTTATACTATAATATATGTGTGTTTGTTGACAGTGTCAATCATTTGTGCTATTATAATATTAATAGCAGATGAGTAGTGTTTGCTTTCTCAATCCTTCTAACATTTGTCCATAGTATGATCAGTTATTTATAATAACATGATCTCTATAATATTATAGAATATTTTAGTGATTAAATGTTGTAGTAAGTAATACTCATTGTAGTTTCAGCATTGCCTGCATAGATTATGTTATTACTGGGCCAATGATCATAATCACTAAGATGACAATCATATAATGTCTGGGTTGTATAGAGTACAGTAGATTGTGTGTTTGTAGCATATTGATTTGTGTTTGGGATACTGAGAGGCAAGGTTTTGGTGGGCTTGTTCCCTCTAGTGTTGTTGTAAGCTCTGGTCAAAACTCTCCTCCTCTATTCCAAATAGGAAAGAACTAACTACATAAAGAAAGTGATTATGTAATCCAAAGAATTAAATAAAATCAAGAAGATCTGATAGTAACCAAAATCAGAACTCTTCAATACTCAGACAAGTGTGTTGAGTTCTACATTATAGTATACTGTGTGTGTACATGTAATGTATAGAACTGTATAGAGTATAGACATAGTAGAGTGTAGATAAAGTATAGGCAGGGAGTACAAGGCTTATAACCTGTTGAGAGGGGTTATGTGAGAGGCTTAGAGGGATCACACAAAGAGGGGGGATAGTAGACTTGGCTTGCTCTTGTTAGTATCATTGTCTGTTGATTCAGTAAGTATATATAATATGTGGCTATGTCTCAGGTACGTCTGTTACTTATATGTGTCATTCCATATATGTTAACAAATAGACAGTCTTGACAAACACCTTAACAATAGAGAGATACACATTGTAGTAAGTACAACAAGTATACAACAAATATACTATAGTTGACAGCTCAATTGTAACATCTGTTGTACTAAAAGTAGACAGTATCTGTTAGTGTGGAACCTGTAGCTCCTAAAGAGAATTACACTACAGTTTCAGATATCAGTAGCAGTATTAAGATAGTGCTTCCTTGTACAATTTCAGGACTAGGACAGTAGGTCCTTCTGTAGCTTGTTTCTCAACAGTGTTCTAGTAGAGCAATTATATAGTAGCTCCTAATCTTAGTAGTAGTACTAAGATAGTGTTCTCCTTGAATGATTTGAGAAATAGGATAGTAGGGGCTTTTACAGCTTGTTTCTAGACACTAGCTTAAGATTATGATGAGTGGTAGAAAGGTTATGAGCAAGAGCAAGTCTGTAGATAATCTGCTTAAAGTAGTACAGTAAAGTATATTCTTGAGTAGTAGAACCTTAATTGTAGACAGCTGACCAGACTCACAATAATGTGTGACACACATAACTCTAGTACAACTACATACACTCTTCTTGATGCCTTCTCCTAGAATCCAGGGACCAATCTGATAAGGGTTTGCTAGGAGAGGGTAGTACAGTAAAAGCATTTTTTTGAGTAGTAGAATCTTACTTGTAGCCAACTAACAAGACTCACAATAAGGTACAATGTGTATGACTCTAGCACAACTGTATACAATCTTCCTAACACAATCTCCTAGAATCCCAGGACCAATCTGATGAGGGTCTGTTGGGAGATTGAAGGTGGGCCAGTAGGTAGTAATATTCTCTCTATGAGCCTTCAAGAGTAAACAGGAATTCAGTATAGCATTTGTGAAGTTTGTAATTAACTAGAGTATTACTGTAGAGTACTGTAAGTGTGCAGGAGATAGTGGACGTGTGGGGGGAAGCCAGGGGGGGAGGCTGACAATCTGGTGGCACAAGTAAAAGACAGTAAATGAGAGGTAATCCCCAAATTTTACAATGTTCAAAAAAAAGTGTAAAGGCTAGAGCCTTACTCAAGAACACAGAACAGGCAAAGACCTGGGATTGGAGAGGTTGACCTAAGTACAGGAGCAAGTACAAAGATAATCTCTAAGTGTTTACAAATAGCCCTTTATATACTTAACTAAAGTCATGTGTGTAACCTCAGAGGTTACAGAAAGGAGGAAAGGAGAGTCCAGTTGTAGAGAATCATACTTTGAATATTTATCAAACCAGTCTTTGCCTAAGGGACAGAATTGTTAGTAAGTACAGGCACTTGAAGTGAGGAGAGGGAGACACTATAACACTGTGCAGGAAAGGTAGGTAGTGTACTAGGTTGAGATCCAGAGTGTTGAGCAAACTGATTTGAGCTACAGGCAAATCTGTATCTGTGTGTGTATACTATATACTCTTGCTACAGTAAGTAATAGAAGGTACAGTGTACTGAGTCATTAATTGTAAGGGTGTATCTCTAGGATGTCCTGATGTGAAGAGAGAAGGTAATGTGGAAGTCACAAACAGACTTAGTGTAGACAGTATGAGTAGTGGGTCAATACTTCTGTTTAATACAATTCTATACCTAGTACAGAGGAATACAAATGTATACAGTGTAGGCCTATCTAGAGTAGTTTCAAGTACTGAATGTGTGGAAAAGGAGAGTGTGTACTGGGTGAGAGAGAGAGTAGCACAACAGGAGTAACTGTACAAGGACATTGTTACAAGTGTGTACTTATTGTTGTTGTCTGTACTACAGAGTAGGAAGAAGTACACAAATGTATGGAATTATTGAAGAAGTTGTTTAGCATTGGTCAACAATACAGATGTGTGTACAAATGTAAAAAGGAAGGTGAATGTAAAAAAGTGAGGACAGTAAAGGAGAGGCAACACAAATGGTAGAGTAAGGAGTAGGACAGATGGAAGGGAGACAAAAAGTTGGGAGGAGAGGAATGAGCAACTATTGTGTAGACTATTATAAAGTAGGCTGACTATTTACACTTTATACTAAAGGATGGTGTTGTCAGCTAGGTTGTGTCATTGTGAGATCTGAGACTCAGTACAGGCATTACAGTAGCAGATTGGAGAGACAAGTATAGTAATATTTGTTGCCTATGTTGTTACAGGCAGAGTGCCTACTAGTAGGACACTTGTGAGTAGAGGACTTGACTAGAGAGAACAGAGGCAACAACATAGTGTTGTAGGCAGAGGGTTAGGGAGACAGTAAAGGTAGGAGGTAAAGGAGTAACAAAGAGAAATGCATCATTATATGCTCTCAATCTTTAGCAGTTGATTACATAAGCAACTATAATGTGAGTTGTCAACTGATAGAACATTTCAATTATTGTATTTAGGTATAAAATAAAATTATTAATCTACTTTGTAATATATTAAAAAGTAATATAACATGTATATAGCTTTATAAACACACTAATGTAATTATTACAAGTAGATGAAATGCTTTTTACAATAATTGTAAACTACTTGTTACAGTTCTCCACTCTTGTACCTTCAGTTCTGAGGGTTCTACACCCTTCTGTACTAGAACTCAGGACTTCTGTCTCTTAGGGGCACTATTTATAGACTATATGTGTACTGACTCTTACTACTACCCTTCCTTACTTCATCATTCCATTCCTTTGACCACCCCTTCATTCTTTGTTCATTCTATAGTCTCTTACCCTTTGTCCATCCCTTCATTCTTTGTACCTTTATCTTTGACATTCCTTTCTTTCATTCTTTGTGGCTTATCATTCTTAAGTGGCTCATACTCTCTGAGTACTCTTGTATAGTTTAGTATATATAGGTGTACAAGATCAGACTGGTCCTGTAGTCTTGATCTTGTCTACTCTAGGTAGTCCTGTACTCTTAGGCTCACTCTATATACCCTACTCTTGTCTTACTCTCTCTCTCTGCCTGTTCTACAAGTTCTGACTATGTTCTAGTACTTACATTCTGTATTTCTGTTGTGTAGGATAGTTGTAGCCTAGGTCCCCTTGCTAAGCCTTCAGGTCCCCTCTACACTGTTACTGACATCAGATCAAGACTACCTATTACCACCCTACAACTCTCCTACATTTTGAGCATCAGTACTCACTGTTACATTAATCTCTTTTCTTTGTCCTGACCCTTCTACATTTTTAAATTTTAAACTCCCTAAACCCCTTTTAAACTTTTGCCACCCTTCTTCCATTCATTACCCCTTTTAGTTTAGTACTGATCCCTTTGTAGTATAGACATAGACCCTACTACACTAACTGTCACCCCTACTGTTCTACTAGATCAGCAGTTACAAGCAGAACTAGCTCAATATATACAGACCTCTATCTAAGAGGCTTTTACCAACTATGTACCCCCAGCCCCTTCAGAACCTGTTCTAGTTGTTCTAGAAGTTGCAACCTGTTCTAGAAAGAAAGTGTATGTAACCTACCCTTCAGACTTTAATAGGTAGCACTTTAAGGACTTCTAGTACTAAGTCAAACTATATATAGCTACTACTTTGACTAATCTATTCTCAGATTTCAATCATGTCCTATTTGTCCTCTCCTTCATGAAGGAAGGCAACACAGCCACCTGGGCCTAGAACTGGATCAAAGGCTATTAGATTGGAAGCCTGATCTGACTTTAGAACAATGAGTCATACTCAGAATTTATAAGACAGCTCTATACTTCCTTTATTAATCTGAATAAGAAGTATAATGTACAGAATAAGCTTGTGTCTCTGTGACAGGACAAACATTCTACTAATACCTTCTTTTAAGAGTTTAATATCCTGGCCTAGAAGGTAGGATTCACACTTGGGTTCAATAATGTCCTCATTAGGATACTTGAAAAAGCTCTTCACTCAGAACTAGTTAATAAGATTCTCAGAATAATACTAGAACTGACTACTTACACTGAGTAGAAGATGTGTACTATCTCCTTCAACCAAGCTATGGCTCAGATACAACAAGTCTGTGTGGAACACTCACACATGTGTCTGACTCTGACAGTTCCAAGCCCTCAGATCAATCTGCCTGTAATTTGTAATCAATCTGTTCTGATAGACATTAGAGAAGCCTAAAAGTAAGGAGTATACTTTGCCTACAGAAAGTTAGGGCACCAGATTAAGGACTGTCTACAGAAGTAACAGTATATCTGTCAGGTCATTAGAGTAATAATGAGTAACAAGCAGGATTTGTAGTAAGAAGCCTTTTCTACAAATCCAGAAGTCACCTCAGAACTCTTAGACTCTGACTATGTACCCTAGGATTTTGTAGAGGCTTAACAGTGAATGTAGTACTGAAGGACTATAACTTGGATTTTTTAACAGTCACTTTTGATTCAATAGACACTGTAGGATTAGAAGTAAATAAAGTAAGAAAAACAGAAAAAGTAGAAAAAGTAGATAGTTCTCCTATTTCTTCTGATTCTTTTGATTCTTCTCTTTGTACTTTATCCAAGTCTAAATCTACACAATCCAACCTACTACTTCTGTGTTCTAAGATCTTAGAACATTCAGAACACTACCCAGCCCTATTTACTACTTAGTAGTTTGTCTGTAGTATTAAGTAAGAATAGTCTTAGCTGAGCTTACAGCTGAGAACATGAGTCTGTCCTTGTTGAAAGAGAGAGGTTACTAAGGAAATGTTAGTGTATATACTCACCCTCTCAGACAACAAGGTTACACAAGCTGTACATTCCTTTCAGAACAAGTAGTAGTTTATTTGAGAATGTTCTAAGTACTAGCTCTAGGTTCCTGTCCTCTTAGCTCCCTTCTTAGGATCCCTCCAGATCTGAACAACAGCTCTAGTAGACAGTAGATACACTAGTTTGTGTATTAATAAGGTCTTCATATAGGAACACTACCTCCCTACTTAATGTGTTCTACTTCTGATCCTAGTATATAATGTAGACAGAACCCTAAACTAGAATGGTCAGATTACTAAGTTTGTCCAACTACAGATGACTATTCAGGATTATAAGGAAAGTATTGAGTTCAGAGTCACTAACCTTAGAAAGACAGATGTCTTTATCAGATTTGAATGGCTCAAGGCTCACAACTCTACTATTGACTAGTTAGAGTAGACACTTATGTTTGATTAGTGTTCTAAGTCTTACAGCTACCTTACACTACTGTTCTAAGTGGATGTAGATGCTTCTAATGTTACTAACAGTTCTGATAAAGGTGACTGGTTGTTCTTCTTCAACTAGGATAGATATGTGGATACATATTCTAGTCAAGACAGAACAGAGTCAATCTGAAGAATGTCTGTAACAGAACTAGTCTAGAACCCTCTTAGAACAACTCTACTCTAGAATGTACATAGACCCAGCCTGCCAGATTTTGTCTGAGAGTTCCCTAAAGTCTTTAGTAAAGAGGAATTTGACCAGCTTCCTGAACACTGTCTCTAGGACTATACAATTGAATTGACTAAGGGTTTCTAACCTAAGGATTGTAAGGTTTACCTACTCAACAGAGACAAGTAGGAGGTGCTCAATGAGTTCCTTTAGGAAAATCTTTGGAACAGCTAGATCCAACCCTTAAAGTCCTCTATAGTCTCCCCTTTCTTCTTCATCAAAAAGAAAGATAGGAAGCTCTACCTAGTCTAGGATTATTGTTGTCTTAATAAGAGTACTGTTAAAAACAAGTACTTACTCTCTCTGATTCAGGAGCTCATTAATAAGACATATACATCTAGGGTTTTTACTAAGTTGGACATTTAATAAGGGTACAATAATATTTGGATCTGAGACAGAGATAAGTAGAAGGCTGTGTTCTAAACTAATTACAGATTGTACAAACTGACTGTAATGTTCTTTAGACTAACTAATTTGTCTACAACATTCTAGTCATTCATGAATCATATTCTTACAGATCTGATTGACTCAGAGCATGTTAGTGTATATCTAGACAACATTCTGATCTTCACCTAGACAGTTGAGTACTATTACTGACTGATCCAAACAGTTCTATAACAGCTCTAAGATAATAAACTGTTCCTCTAAGAAGTAAAGTACTCTTTTGTATAGGAGTTAGTAGATTATCTAGGCTTTGTAATTAGTAGAGGAGAGGTCTGTATAGATCTAGTAAAGGTAACTATAGTTTGGAACTGGCTACAACCTTAGAACCTGAAACAGGTCCAAGCATTCCTTAGGTTTGCAAACTACTACTAATACTTTATTCAAAGCTTTAGTACTATTACCTAGCCCCTTCACAATCTTACTAGCAAAGATGTTCCTTAGTAATGAGGCAATCAGTAGTAGTCTGTGTTTGAGTCTCTCAAACAGGCTATTACTAGCAAGCCTGTATTAGTAGTTCTAACAGTTGTAGACAAGTTCTGAGTTGAAGCTGACTCTTCTAACTTTACAAATAGAGTAGTACTGTCCTAGTTCATTAACAGAAAGTAGTGTCTGATAGTGTTCTGATTAGAATCCCTCTCTGTAACAAAACAGAACTACTCTATCTATAATAAGGAACTCCTTGTGATTGTCTGTTCCCTAAAAGAGTAGTGTTAATATCTTCTCAGTATAGTACAGAAGTTTGAGATCTAGAGTAATCACCTTAATCTCTAGTACTTCCAGGCACCTCAGAAGCTCAACTACTGTCAGGCCTACTAGATGTTAGAACTGTAGGACTATAACTTTGTACTGACCCACAAACCCAGAACACAAATAACAAAAGCCAATTTACTCTCAAGACAAGTAGGTTATGAAAGGGGGGAGAATAATAACAAAAATCTTGTTCTCCTAAACAATTCCTGTTTTGTGTTCAAGACAATCTAAGAGATCTGACTCAAATCTAAGGATGTTGACTTTGTCACCCACATACAGTAAGCTCTAAGACACACATAGGACCAGGTTATAGTAAAGTAACTAGAGAAGTAGGCTAGGGATTAGGAGGAGGATAAGGATAGACAGGTTTACTAGGAAGGCTGACTGTATGTTCTGAAGGATTGGAAACTGTAGGAGAACATTGTCTGAGCTCATTACAACAATCTGACTGTAGGACATCTGAGCTAACACAAAACACAGAAACTCATTACTCAGAACTACTAGTAGTTTAGAATACAGAGGGAAATCCTAAAGTATGTGACTGGTTGTAATACATACTAACAGACTAAGACTCACCAGACAAGGGTTTAGGCTCTCCTACATTTGTATCAGATCCTAGATCACTCTTAGGAAGAAGTCTTAGTAGACCTGATTAGTAAGCTACCTGAGTCTTAGGGTTACAATACTATCTGTGTAATTGTCAACTGATTCTCTAAGCAAGTCTATACAGTTCTGACCCAAACAGAACTCACTTCTGAAAGTATAGTATACATTTATTAGGATCACATCTTCTAGTTATATAGACTCTCTCAGAAGCTCATTCATGATTGTGGACTGTAATTTGAGTCAAAATTCATACAGGACTTGTATGTACTTCTCAGAATTCAAGGAAACCCTTCTACTACATATTACCTATAGACTGATAGTCAAACTAAGCAAGTCAATCAGGAGATCAAGCTCTATCTCCAGATGTTTATCAATCATCAGTAGTTAGACTGGTCTGAATAGTTAGCTCTAGCAGAATTTGTGCACAATAACTAGTAACACTCTATAACAGGACAGTCCCTGTTCTTCCTCAATCATGAGAGACATTCATACTAGAGGACAGTTCTGAACCAGAACAGTAGTTCTGAATCTGTAACAGACTTTGTGGAACAGATACACAAGGCTAGGGAGGACACACAAGCTCTTCTAGAAAAGGTAGTACAAGTTATAAAGCAGAACTATGATTGGAAGAGATCTGTAGCCAAGGATTACTAGTCTGGTAACAAAGTTATGCTGGAAGCTACTAATCTGACCTTGGATTGCCTGATGAAGAAGTTAGACAACAAGTGCTTCAGACCCTTCATTATTGAAAAGAAGGTTAGTGCCTCTATATACAAACTCTAACTTCTAGTAACATGGAAGCACATACACCCAGTGTTCAACAAGGCTCTGTTGTCTCAGTACTATGATTCAGGTTTTCCTTCACAACAAAGACCCCTACTGCCTCTACCAGAACTCATTAGTTCCAAACCAGAGTACAAAGTAGAGTATATAGTAGATACTAAGCTACTGTATGGAAAGCTCAAATTCCTTGTTCACTAGAAAGGGTACCCAGTTGAAGAACACACTTGGGAACCTGTCAAGAACCTTACCCATACTCCTAAGGCAATCTAAGACTTCTATTGACTTCACCCAGGTGCTCTGTATCAACTCTACCTTACAGATTTCTACACCATACTGTTCCAACCTATACTCAAGCTACTAACTGAGCCTAATGTTCACCAATCAGGGTGATTGGTTTTAGAGGGGGGGTGATGTTACAGTTCTCTACTCTCATACCTTCAGTTCCAAGGGTTCTACACCCTTCCATACTAGAACTCAGGACTTCTGTCCCTTAGGAGTACTGTCTATAGACTATATGTATACTGACTCTTACTACTACCCTTCCTTACTTCATCATTCCATTCCTTTGACCACCCCTTCATTCTTTGTTCATTCTATAGTCTCTTACCCTTTGTCCATCCCTTCATTCTTTGTACCTTTATCTTTGACATTCCTTTCTTTCATTCTTTGTAGCTTATCATTCTTAAGTGGCTCATACTCCCTGAGTACTCTTGTGTAGTTTAGTATATATAGGTGTACAAGATCAGACTGGTCCTGTAGTCTTGATCTTGTCTACTCCAGGTAGTCCTGTACTCTTAGGCTCACTCTATATACCCTACTCTTGTCTCACTCACTCTCTCTGCCTGTTCTGCAAGTTCTGACTATGTTCTAGTGCTTGCATTCTGTATTTCTGTTGTGTAGGATAGTTGTAGCCTGGGTCCCCTTGCTGAGCCTTTGGGTCCCCTCTACACTGTTGCTGACACTACTTGTATAAACAATCTAAGTATAATATACATTAATATACCTTTTGTATAAATTATAAGGTAACAATAGTAATTATTACATTATTATATTATAAATACAACTCTTTCTTTAAGATTATAATTTAAATATAATACAAGTATAACACTTTAGGTTGTTATACAAAGTTAGTATAATACATGTAATAGATTTTATTCATCCCTAGTACTTATGTAGTCTTTATATACATTAATATGTCTTATTTAAACAGTGCAATTCAATTACAAGCCTTATAAT
>NW_006760396.1:1707191-1707865 GCF_000271605.1 Fomitiporia mediterranea MF3/22 | reverse complement strand
ACTACCCTTCCTTACTTCATCATTCCATTCCTTTGACCACCCCTTCATTCTTTGTTCATTCTATAGTCTCTTACCCTTTGTCCATCCCTTCATTCTTTGTACCTTTATCTTTGACATTCCTTTCTTTCATTCTTTGTAGCTTATCATTCTTAAGTGGCTCATACTCCCTGAGTACTCTTGTGTAGTTTAGTATATATAGGTGTACAAGATCAGACTGGTCCTGTAGTCTTGATCTTGTCTACTCCAGGTAGTCCTGTACTCTTAGGCTCACTCTATATACCCTACTCTTGTCTCACTCACTCTCTCTGCCTGTTCTGCAAGTTCTGACTATGTTCTAGTGCTTGCATTCTGTATTTCTGTTGTGTAGGATAGTTGTAGCCTGGGTCCCCTTGCTGAGCCTTTGGGTCCCCTCTACACTGTTGCTGACACTACTTGTATAAACAATCTAAGTATAATATACATTAATATACCTTTTGTATAAATTATAAGGTAACAATAGTAATTATTACATTATTATATTATAAATACAACTCTTTCTTTAAGATTATAATTTAAATATAATACAAGTATAACACTTTAGGTTGTTATACAAAGTTAGTATAATACATGTAATAGATTTTATTCATCCCTAGTACTTATGTAGTCTTTATATACATTAATATGTCTTATTTAAA
>NW_006760396.1:1681201-1707171 GCF_000271605.1 Fomitiporia mediterranea MF3/22 | reverse complement strand
TTCTTAAGTGGCTCATACTCCCTGAGTACTCTTGTGTAGTTTAGTATATATAGGTGTACAAGATCAGACTGGTCCTGTAGTCTTGATCTTGTCTACTCCAGGTAGTCCTGTACTCTTAGGCTCACTCTATATACCCTACTCTTGTCTCACTCACTCTCTCTGCCTGTTCTGCAAGTTCTGACTATGTTCTAGTGCTTGCATTCTGTATTTCTGTTGTGTAGGATAGTTGTAGCCTGGGTCCCCTTGCTGAGCCTTTGGGTCCCCTCTACACTGTTGCTGACACTACTTGTATAAACAATCTAAGTATAATATACATTAATATACCTTTTGTATAAATTATAAGGTAACAATAGTAATTATTACATTATTATATTATAAATACAACTCTTTCTTTAAGATTATAATTTAAATATAATACAAGTATAACACTTTAGGTTGTTATACAAAGTTAGTATAATACATGTAATAGATTTTATTCATCCCTAGTACTTATGTAGTCTTTATATACATTAATATGTCTTATTTAAACAGTGCAATTCAATTACAAGCCTTATAATTACTTTATAATGTATATACAATACATATGTTACTTTACAAAGTCTATAAGAAATTACAAGAAATCTGACTTTTTCCTGATGAAGCCGTATGGCATATACGAGCCCATCGAGGTGCGATTTGGCAATTCCGGGCAGGAGCCTACTTTGTTGAAGGAGGATTCCAAGCCTGGGACACAGAATGGGCTACGTTCACGAGTAGTTGTGGGTCTCGAAGCCGTTGTAACTTTCCTGTCTAAGGAAGACTTCGACGGATGTTTGTAGCATTCTAATTAACCGTTTAACGCTAGTAATCTAACTTGTGGATTTTACAGACGCGCTCCCGGGTACAATATCATTCTTTGGAGCTGTATTCGGCGGAATCCATTGTGCAGCATGGAATGCAACTTTCCCAGATACGAATGGTCAACTGATTTGGCGCTTCTGCTGTATAGTCCTAATAGGATGCCCTGCATTTTTTTCTTCATTTCTTGTGATTGAAGGCAATGACAAGGAATCACTTCGATACAAATTTTTCCATACACTCTTCTCCGCCTTCTTTTCAGTGTATGCAGTGGCACGGGTTCATCTTATTATACTCATCGCGTATTCATTCCGGAGTCTACCTGCTAATGCTTATACCGAAGTGAAATGGGTATCATTCATTCCGCAGTTTAGTTGAGCAAACCTCTTGTTGCTTGACCTCTTTCATGTTTTCGCTGGTGGTCTAGCCAGAGCAGTGTTTTTTATCGGACCATACACATAACCATTTTCTGATTTGTTTGTTCTCCGGACGTTGTATTTTTCAATTATTCATTATGTGGTTTGGTGTGCTAAATCATCTGTGCACATTCCCCCTTGAAGATTTTATTCATTTCTGGTCCAATAGATGATCTGTAACAATATCCTTCATAACGTACAAGCATGCTGCACGTTCAGTACAAAGTACAAAGCAATAGAGTCGTGCACTGCGTTGTCAATATTAATCCTGATTTTATCCGTAGATTATGCCGAAAGATGTTTATTAATTTCATGGCGAATAGCTTTGGTTTTGGTCCAACCAGACTTACTAAAACTGAAAGAGCATCTGATCGGTTCGATTATATCCCGCGAGCCACTCTGATTATACATGAGACAAATACATGAATCAAATGGTCAGTATATCTGTATTTAATATTTATATACAAACAGCATATAAGGCACAGTAAGAACTCGTTCAATCATACCTATCCTTATACAATACATGAACATTGCTACGGGAATGATCAAAGCAAGCAATAATACCTCTCGCATTCTCTTCCTTAGCGAATCCTATTTGAACGTAATATAATTTACTTAGTATATGGATCTTTTAGAGCGTGTATATGATACTAACTCTCTTTGCTGTTGTTCAGGTCTCCTCGAACTGCGAAGCCGTGAGATACACCGCCAAAAACTTGGAAATGGTAATCGTGCTTCCCCCCAACAAGTATATCTTCAGCGCGGCGGCGCAAGTCCGTCGGGAATGTATGGTCTACTTCTAGGTGTGTGTTAGTTCGTCAATTTTGTGCGGGAAGTTTCTAATGAAGAATGAGTAAGTATGGATGGAGACAAAGGGTTTCCAATCGTAGGAAGTCGAAATGGTCGAACGATATCTCCACTTGCCAGAGCATGATAAAATAAGTGGCGCTAAGGAGCATCACGACAAGAGAACATCAGCTTTGTTGACCGGATGAACAGACAAGAGGCGTACCGGTTACATCGAAGAAGTGTTTCTCGGTCAGGAACGCTGGATGAGTAATCGCGCCTGAGAGGGGGCGCAGACAAAATTTAGGTCTAGATGTCATTGCAACTGTGCAAAAAAAAGTACATACCTGCGACTGTTTTTCCAGTTGACCCTGCTTCGAGGACGTAAGGGGCTCCGAAAAGGTAACCTTGGTTTATCGGGTAATGAATAAACATGGTCGTTAGACTAAAGAATGTTATTGCTATTATAGAACTCACCAACGGCGAAGCATTTCGTTCCTTGGCCTATATAGTAATTTAACATATATGACAAATAATAATAATTGAAATTAATGCGTCTACACACCGTATCTCTCCTTGGTAACTCGGAACCACTTCGGCTCGTTTCATCTGCCTTGCCATCCATGTGGGTCTGTCGAAGCCTTGCTCGCAGTCGTGGATGTAAGGGTCGTCAATGAAGTAGTCGATACAAACGACATAGTATCCTGTGAAAACCGGACGTTCAGATACTGACATTCTTCGACGTATCGGGGAAAATAATCATACCACGAGACGCGGAATAATCTTGAACGAGATGTTATTAATAAGCAATGGCCCCGAAACGTCTGCATAGAAGTTATTAGAACAGTATCACGCCTTTCGATCTCCATCTTTGCGGAGGAGCCGTGATATTCATTTCAGTACCTGTAATTATCTCGATCTTACCATTCAGTACACCGAAATGGTGTACTTCATGACAGGCATCTTGCACAAGAGTGATATAATGCAGTATTAGTTCAGAAATAAACAGAAGCCAGAGTTTGTGGAATAGTATAGGAAAGTAAGGCTTCTGGCACCATTCTGATTCTGCATGAGCTTTTACAGTACAACCTGTAAGTATTGGACTAGTGTCAATGAGTAGACAACCAGGGCTTGACAGTGAGTTGATACGAATTGTTCAACCTCAGGGCAGGGAATGGGCACTGCCGAGAACATGTAGTGCACGTGACATTCGGATACTGATGGGTCAATTCTCTGCCCAATACGCTTGGAGGTGGACGGTTTGTTAATGTCTGGACATCCTCTGTTTTCTTTGTGCTCTACGGTGTCTTCATCCAATCACGCCAAAATTTCTAGGCGCAACTGCACGTGCGAAGATTACTCTGGCCTGGGACGGCAAACTTCTGTGGACGAGAAACAACGATCGTGCGGAACGCAAGAGGAGCTTCGCTGGTAGCCAACGGCGCGACTTGTCAGATCAACAGGTGGCTATGACTGCTGTTGGATGAACAATACGTACCGAATTGTTCCTTGGGATGGGTCGTTCGCTTGCTCAAGGCGGTTCCCGCTAAGTAAATACCTTATCATATCTCCAGCATCATTATATGCTGCGGCATGATTGGATTTACTGTCTATATCGCCTTCCGCCTTTGCGAGAGCCCAGTAGTCAAAATCCGGTCATAGGTTCGTTCACTGTCTACACGACGCGCTTCTTCTCCCTATCATATGCTTTTGCTCTCAGTTGGAATTTTACTGGTTCAACGATGCTGTTTCGGTAGCGTCTGACCTTACGGCCGCCCAACTCGTACTCCAATTCTGGACGGACTGGCATCCTTGGGGTATTTCCGCCATTTTCTGATATCCTTGCTATCGATTAACGCGTTGAATGTGCGTTCGTATGGGGAAATGACTGCGTCAGGTCATTTCACCTTTTTAATTGCTATATCTTATATGGTTGCCACCTTGAATATATTTTATCGTCCCTAAAGACCTGCACCATAATCGCACACATTATTGCCGTTGCACTCGCCAATGCAGGTGTCAATAGAGGACGTACTCCGATTCGTGGACGCAATTGGCGAATATCCGGGGCACCTTTCGTTGACGGTGGTGCTGGCTTTGCACACGTTTTCGTGACTGCGAGTTTCGCGTGCGGTGGGACCGAAAGTCTTGATATTACTGCTGGCGAAACGAAGAGCCCGACGAAGAACATGCCTCGTGTCGTCCGCGTCATATTTTGGCGAATTTTACTTTTCTATATCTTGTCCATCCTAATGATCAGCCTAAATGGTAAATTTATTCACTTTAGTTCGTTTCGCGTAGCTAACCCTTGGAATATAGTTTTGTACACTTATCCGAAGCTATCAAATCGCTCTACGACGACTTGGCCGTTTCAATCGTTTTTGGCGAGGTGGGATCTAGTACGCATATATTATTTTTATTTATAAATTCACGTGTTAAGACACTGTGGTACCTAGATGTTGCCGCTTCATTCATGAATACTGTCATCCTCACGTCTGTCCTTTCTGCTGGGAATTATGCGTACGCCGGAACATGTTGCTCATCGATTGTTAAGTTCTCTGTAGTTACACTCGAACGATATTTGCCTAGGTATTTTGTATCCGTTGTCGACGTCGTCTCCCCGCCTCGCTCCTCGTTCTTTTTCGCATACTACCTCTTATAATGTTCCCTTGCGAGTGCTTCTCGGTACTGCAAGTATTAGCGCACTGTGTTTCGCGAGTTCCTCCGTTGGATCTTGGATGCTATTAGGATGGTTGCAGAATATCGTCAAAGTAATGAATCAGGTTCGTCAGAATTTCATGCGTTTTTAGTCCCGAATTGAATTGTCCCCTTCTTCGTCTTCTTCATACCGCTGTCTAGAACATGTATTGGCCACTACTTACGACCCAGATTGCCTGGCTCTGTATTAGCATTGCTAGTTGGCGATTCCGAAAGGCATGGATTGCACAAGGCAGACCGCTTTCTGAAATGAAGTACCGTGCAGGCTGAATATGGTTTTGGGGCGCACCTTTGCTGTGACTGCTGTATCACTTGTTATCCTCTGTACGTCTCTTTTCTTCACATTCTCTTCCAGAATTTCACTTATCTAGACGCCATCTCTTTGTACTTTCACAGTCCAAGGCTGGACATTCTTTTACCCGATCTTCTCGCCGGTTGATTTTGTTTCGTTATACCTTGAGCTTCCCGTGATGTCGCTAATGACGCTCGTGTGGTTCATTGTCCGACATCGACGGGCCTTCGTCCGGAACATCATCGTCCTCGTGTTGCGAGCACCACACGATATATCCCGGACTTCGATGTATCTATACCAGCGCCTAATCTACCTCCACCGGAGTCGAAACGTGGCTTCCGTGACTTGGTGGACATAAAGACGGTTGACTTGTATGTAGACAAACACGAGGAAGACGAAAGGGATGTAGAAGATGATGTCCGTCGTGCGGCTAGAACGAAAGGGAGCTGAGGCTGGACCTGGAAGATTTGGGAGATGATTGCTTGAGAATTTGCGTCGTGTGCCTAAATGCATTGGACTCATTATATCTAAGAGAATAGGATGTTAGTCGACGATTCTGTACGTATCTGTGGTTACAGCGAACGGAGCGACTCGTCTGGGTTGATCGACATGGTGGCTGACTTGATCGAGGCGTTAGTCGTACTGTGACTATAACAGCTACCAATCCTCTATGTCATTCTAACACTTTATTACATACAAACCCACGTCTTGAATCATCAGATTTATTCATCAAACAGTACATGGGGTATTCCATTTTGACATGAACATAGCGTCAATGCTAAACAATTTGAAATAAAGAAAGAGCTCAAACCAGGTACGTTGGTACATGATACTATATCTCCCTACCCTGGAAACATTATTTTAGTTACGCTGCGTTAGCAAACAAAACTACCTGTACTTACATTTCAGAAAGGGGCACCCTCAAACCTTCCACAGGCACTTAAGTTTTTAATATCATCAATCATGTGGTTAATTGCAGCATTGCTTTCAGATGTCTGCAAACGGTAAATTGAGTGTTGAGGAAGTCCATCACTACCAGGTTCGTCTGGTGGATCTGAGGAAGAGTGCCAAGGACCAGTGATATTTAAAGGGTCGGAAGATGGCTCGTCACTGGGCATGTAGGAGGCATTCGAGTCGTCACTATAAAGAGCGTCCTCGAAATCTTCGTATCGCATAGTCTCAAATGTCCAGTATTCTCCAGCAATGGAGATGCCAACAATGTCACTTATCTCAGGATAGGCAATAAACAAGATCCCAAGTTGTGCTCGAAGCGAGGAAGTTGCTTCTGAAACTGCAAGTTCGATTTGGTTTGTTGACCCGTCAACAGGAGCAGGTTTGATCTCTCCAACACCGACTAACCTTGAGTAAGGTGGCTCCTCCTCTTCCTCGTCATCCCTAGTCACAACTCGAGGTCCAACGTGGCGAATGATACCAAAGTCTGGGATGCGAGTCTTCAAGCGTTCCTCTCCGTCCTCTTCGGCCACGTCAAAATATCCTGTTAGACGAGGTTGAGGAACCATTGTGAGTGAACCGTAACATATAAGAGTCTTGTTTATTGTGATATCCCACGTCCAATACCATATGTACTCGTGTCCGCGATGTTTCTCATTTCCAGACCTTCGACGTATCATGATAATGTAGAGCTTGTTGATTTCGATAGAGAAGTGCTCTTTGTCCTCGTAGAACAGGCGTACGAGCTGGAGATCCTGTACACTGAAGTTCCTGTTAGATACCTAGATTGATGCAGTCTGCTTGCAACGTACTCTGCCATTGCTTTGTGAGTTTAAGCGAATATGTAATGAGACAAGCTTGCTACTATGCCGGCGAACAAAATAAGAGGTGGATATCCGACAAGCTCAGCTGTACAGCCCATTTTATACAAGAGATGCGTTGGTGGCTTTGTGGTACGTCGAGCCTTGACTGTGTCTAGAACCCTGGAATTTACATAACTAGCCACAATCAACAGTCTATTGGACATCTCTAACCAATACCAAGAGAACGAGCAAAATTTGAACCACATTGGGCCCGACGACCATGATAAATTGATATGCAAGACCAATTTTGTAAATTGGCCACGACTTTTTCCATGTCATTCACGTCGTCCAGTGAGCAGGCTGCCGATGGCTACTCTCCCAAATGGAGGGCCAAAAGTCTCACGCATGTCATGTGATGTGTGCAACAAGCGTCAAGTGGCACAACCAGGCTATAAAACCCTGCGCGTCTTATTCTGAATCCACACACTCTCCTTGTTCTCACTCCCCAACATTTATTCATGCCACAGTACTCTCAAGACAGAGCTATCCGTTGTGTGCGACAGTCGCATGGTCTCAGTAATTTCGGTCGTTTGAGGTAATCGTTTGTTCTTTTGTCAATGCACAGAAAGCTGATAAAACCACAGGAAAGCACTCCCGCGGCAGGAACGTGTCTATAAGCGAGAATGGGTGTATGGCTTCTGGATGAAGAATAAGTACCTGCGACGATTGGCAGAGAAGAAGAAACTCAACTGGCAGAATCGGACTCCCGGACTGTGCTCTAAACTAATGGGTGAAGTGACTCTTTCGACCGGTGTCTTTTTCAACGTACATCCGGGATCGTATCGAGGACAGACTGCCATGATTGTTGGGTTTGTCAAAGACGATGAGAGGCGAAGATTGGAGCGCAATGAGTTTTCCGATACAGCAATGGAAAAGGTGCGAAGGAGACTCGGACTTCCAGAGGGCACCAAACCTAGATGGTACGAGCTCAGCGGGGTGGAATACGATCCAAATGAGGAGCTCGAAAGTGAGGATGAAGAGTTCCCCGAATCGCCCGAGGAAAAGCAATACAACAATCCCGAAATCTATCCCAAAGTGTCTGACAACGTTGATCTAGAAAGACTGTTTAGATGGATGGGGTATTAAATTGCATTCGATAACCCTGTTCTTCCTTTTTTTTTTCTGTATCATATTACCCTTTACACCCACACTATTGCTGTGAAAAGCTTGGCTTTTGAAAGTGCAGTTTGTAAGTTACAGGCTGTAGACTGAAGGTCTCGAAAACCACATGCATACCTGTGTACATTATGCATTTTACCAGAAGCTAAAGCCACTTATTTCAATAGGTAACAAATGATGAACCTCAGGTGGGATCCGATGTTGACCCACCACCATTGCACATCATGACAAACAGCCCAAAGGCAGACCTTTCTGAACAATATGAAAATGGCATGGAGAAACTCAGAGATATGTAAACAGATATATTCCTGTTCTGACACTTGTCGGGAAGACGAAACGTCGAAACGGGAAATTGTGATGCAATACCAAAAGGGTAATCAGAAATGAATGTCGAACGAAAAAATGACTCATTTCTGAAACACATAAACCAAATTTGTCCTTCCCTGCAACTCCGCCTTTTGACTTCATGTAAAGTCGTATCATTTGTTTCTCGAGCGCACACTCATCGTTGTCATTGTTGGGACTAACGGAAAACCCATTGGTATCACACATAAATACAACGAGTCAGACGTTCTAGAAACAGAGACTTACACATAATCAAGCCCTTGATATCCTTCACCTTCGATCTCTCGAGTGCCTTACGCGTCAGCACAACGCGCAGAGAAGCCCACGCAAGAATCAACGTTCCGAATCCGATCAGAATAAGCTAATACAGTGGAGACAAATGATACGTTCCACCGAACATGACGTGCACGGTGTGTACGCAACGAACATCGCGGCGCAAGGCTCAAGCTCCTCCGAAAAGTTGTAGGGGTTGCTGACAACTTGCTTCCCGAAAGGGAATTTGAATTTGGCTTTGACAGCGAAGATCTATGAAACTTAATAACGATTAGTAAATTCCAATAAACACTTCAGAGCGTAAATGGCACACGTTGAAGCACTGCATCATGAAAATCGACAAGTAGACTACAGAAAGTTCTCCGGCACTTGATTACATAATCAAACTTCGATAGTGTCCAACTTGTAAAACAACTCAAATATCGTATTTAGATGTAAAATAAAAGCATTAATTTACTTTAAATCTTAGTAAAAGCAATCTGACATATATATATCTTCATAAGCACACTGATATAATTACTACAAGTACTTGAATGCCTTATACATATAATATAAAATGTTTTACAAAGTAAATATTAGTCTGTCTTTGAGATTATGATACAAAAATAACACTTTAGCTTATTATACAAGGTTATTATAATGCATTGAATGGATTGCATTCATTCATAGTGTTTATCAATTCTTTAAATGCATCAATATAGCTTATATTACCATTATAATCACAGTCTAATCTTTACAGATGCATGATAAGGTTTATAAAATGTTTATAATATATTAAATATACTGTATTCAATTATAATAGATCCGACTTTTTCGCAATGATCTCGCAATGAAAGTTAAGCGTTACAGGTGTCTAGAAATGTTCCCGATGCACCTTGCATCGGAGAGCAACGGATGGAGGGTCGCATATACAACTCACAAGGCATTCATATAATCTGACAGGTTGGATTTACTCTTCTATTCTCACCTTGTGCCTTCTCTACCCATCTTCACTCGAGTAACCACCGCCCTTCGCCGCACACGCCCAACTACCATGCCCCAACGTTCAGCAGACCGGTCCTCTAGGATCTCTAGTGCTACAGTAATCTCTTATACTGCAGTAGCGAACGAGGTTGACGAGAGCGCGTTGTCCACCAATACTGTGCCTAGATTTACAAAAGTTCAACAATGGTCAAAGACAACATTACAAAGGTTATCACGTTGGTTTGGGCGTCAAAAGATACCCAGGCTTTCACACATTGCGCTTTTTTTAAATTTTTTATTCGGTGTCGTCGCTGGCACTGCCCTCCAGTTTGTACTCAATTCTGGACACAAAACGTCATTCCCGTCATCCGAGCACCGCGTAGGTTTCCAGTCTGGGTCTAGTACTCAGAGCACACTTAACATCATCTGGATGTGCTTGATAGTAATATTTGTAGCTGTATACCAAATAATCCACTTTGACGTGGGGGAGAGTAGTAAGCTACTTTGCATTATAAATTGTGTAACTCTTACTATTGTCACCCTAGAGATTTTATTATGGTTGGCTTTCAAAGAATTTCAGCTCACTTGGAGGAAGATGCAATCAATGAGAGACACCAGTAATAGTCAATGGTCCTTAGTTCATACATTCTCCCTAAACATGGGTGCATTCAGAATAATCAACACTAAAGGCAGAGATGCCAATTTTGATCAATAGTTAGAGTGGTAGAAGCAACACGGAACCCCAGAATATTTAGAGAGGCTGCGTCGTAACATCGACAATAGCAGCAAAAAGGATATATTTGCAAAGTCCATCACATGTCTGCAGATCTTCATTGTTTTGGTCCAAACTATTGCACGCAAGGCCGAATCGTTGTATATTACCGAACTAGAGCTTGATGACGTGTGGATATATTGTATGCTCTCTTCTGACGTACGGCTTTTGGTGGCGCAAGCCGTATGGCATATACGAGCCTATCGAGGTGCGATTTGACAATTCCGAGCAGGAGCCTACTTTGTTGAAGCTCCATCACGAAAAAGTCGCAACAAATGTAATTAATAATAGCAAATGTAATGTAATAATGTACTTATATATCAATTACAATTCAAAATTATAATTATACTTTGCTTGTAATTGAAATGTAACAACTGTATATAAATGTAATACTTATACAAGAATTGTATTATACTACAATTGTTTTTTGAAGCAAGTAATGTTACTACCAGTATTACTACAATATTATATGTGAGATACAAGTACTTAACTTTTATTATAATATGTTAAAATTGTATATAAATTAATATACAATAGTGTCAGCAACAGTGTAGAGGGGACCTGAAGGCTCAGCAAGGGGACCCAGGCTACAACTATTCTACACAACAGAAATACAGAATGCAAGCACCAGAACATAGTCAGAACTTGTAGAACAGGCAGAGAGAGAGAGTGAGACAAGAGTAGAGTATATAGAGTGAGCCTAAGAGTACAGGACTACCTAGAGTAGACAAGATCAAGACTACAGGACCAGTCTGATCTTGTATGCCTATATATACTAAACTACACAAGAGCACTCAGGGAGCATGAGCTACTAAGAATGATAAGCCATGAAGAATGAAAGAAAGGAATGTCAAAGATAAAGGTACAAAGAATGAAGGGATGGACAAAGGGTAAGAGACTATAGAATGAACAAAGAATGAAGGGGTGGTCAAAGGAATGGAATGATGAAGTAAGGAAGGGTAGTAGTAAGAGTCAGTATGTATATAGTTTATAGACAGTACCCCTAAGGGACAGAAGTCCTGAGTTCCAGTACAGAAGGGTGTAGAACCCTCAGAACTGAAGGTATGAGAGTAGAGAATTGTAACATCACCCCCCCTCTAAAACCAATTGTCCTGATTGGTGAACATGGGGCTTGGTTAGTAGCTCAGGCATAGGTCAGAACAGTAGGACTTGGAAATCTGTAAGGCTGAGTTTGTGCAGAGCACTAGGATGAAGCTGATAGAAATCTTAGATTGTCTTAAGAGTATAGGTAAGGTTCTCAGCAGGTTCCCAAGTACATTCCTCAACTGGGTATCCCTTCTAGTAGATAAGGAACTTGAGTTTTCCATGTACCAGCTTAGTATCCACTATGTACTCTACTTTGTATTCTGGTTTGGAACTGATGAGTTCTGGTAGAGACAGTAAGAGTCTTTGTTGTGAAGGAAAACCCAGATTGTAGTACTGAAACAGTAGAACCTTGTTGAACACTGAGTGTATGTACTTCCATGTTGTCAGAAGTTAGAGTTTGTAGACAGAGGCACTAACCTTCTTGTTAGTGTGTTGAGGTCACAATGTTTCCTAATTGATAGAAAATATTCTTCTGTAGGTTTGCACACTGCTCACTAGGATACTAAGAGTAAGTCACACTAGTAGGGGTTCAGTAGACTCTGCTCATAGTGCATAGGTGTCAATATGAGTCGACTGTGTGTAAGTTCTTAATGAGCTTCATCATCCTTAGATTGAAGTAATATATATGCTATCTAATATTGTATGTCTCAGATGTATGTCTCAGAAGACATGTCTCAGTAATAGTGTATATTTGTGAGACGTTTGTGTGATTTGAGACATATGATGCATTTATCTGAAATAAATGTTAACACTCCCCTTCAAACTTATACTAGTTGATCAGACTAATATAATGTTTGATATGTGTTTGTCTGTTGTTTTTATTAATATCATTTACATTCACAATGTAAATGTTTCGTTTGCTTCATATATTAAGTCCACTGTAAGTGTTACGTTTGTCCAATGTATTATTATTATGTTCAATGTAATAAACTGATTGTAAGTTCAATTTTTATTGCCAAGAGAGCTGCAGGATCTCTTTAGCATTTGTTCATTTGTAGTTTTATTATTATTACTATTATAGTCGTCACTATAATGTTTTATCATTTGTATGATAGTAGTTTTTCTTGTTCACAATATAATATGATATGATATGATTTTGTTTTGTTTGTTTTTCATGTCATATTGTTTGTTTTGTGTCATAGTATGTTTATTTTATCATACTGTATTGTTCTGCAGTTGTTCTGTTATTCGTTCCATTCATATTTGTATTATTATACATGTAGTTCGTTTTGTATTCTTACACTTGAAGTGTAATTATAATTGTAATTCGTTCGTATTGTTTCGTTTGTATAGTTAATACTATATTTAATAACAATGTGTGTGTTATTAATTTGTTTGTTGTTAATTTGTATTTTTGCACATTTGAATTGTGTTACTAGTAGTTTTTCCACTTTTACTTTTGCAATGAAACTGTTGAATCATACTCATAAAATGTGCTGTTGATGTTATTATGATGTCCTCTATTCATCATGTATCATCTTTGTTTGTGTTCATTTTGTATTCATGCTTTTTAAGCATTTAATAGTAGTTCTATACCTTTATATTGAAGCATTGTATTGTTCATAATTCATAATATCATTTATGATATGTCAGAGTGCTTCATATCAAGGTCAATTAAGGTTTTATTTGTTGTAATTTGTTTTATTTTATCATCTGACTGTTTGTAAGTCTGTTTAAGCACATTATTTATGTTTTTAAACATATAATATGTTTGTATTGTTTTACTGTTTTGCAATAGATATATTTAATATTAATATATGTGTGCATTGTGTTTGTTATTGATTAATGTGTCCTTTGACTTTTACAAACTATAATGTTATTTGTATGTTTGTATTGTTTTATTGTTGTGATAATGTTTTTATTATTGTTGTGTAATGTTTATTTGATTAATATATTGCTTTGCACAATCATAATATGTGTTTGTTGTTTTTATTTTGTAGATAGATGAAATAGTGTATCTTGCAGTTCTATTTTTCATCATATATTGTAATATTCGTTCGTTTATTGTTTATTTTGTGTTAAATTCTGTTTGATATTGTTTTAATCATTATATTTGCTTTATTTGCTGAATATATATGTGCATTTGTTATGAAATATGAATTTATTTTGTTTATTTTGAGTGTATTGCTCATTTTTGTTCATTATGATCAATGTTATCTTGTTTTATTTGAAAGGATTAACGTTTTGATTGCTGTTACATCTGTTGCTTCTTTTAATTTTTAGTAAGTGCTTTGTGCATCTAGTGTAGATTGCTTTGGGAATATGTGCTATTCCTTGGCTTCATTGCCTGGATTATTTCCCAGTCATACATTCAAATATTATTTTGTTTATTTAATTATTTATTTGCTATTATGTCCTGTATGTTAGGGAATAAGTGTTGGAAGTTTTGCATGATGCATGATTGTTATTTTTGATGTAACATACGTTCTGTTGTGGAAAACATAGTTCTGTTCAATATGCACCAGAGATACTTTTCTGCTCAACATTATTGTATGTAGCATACTTCTCTGTGTTTTGATATATACTCTATAATATATATTCGTTTGTAATATGTTCAATAGTGCTATGTATAGTGTGACCATCAAAGATTCCAGAGAATGTATCTCCTGTGTAAGTATTTTATTGTTGGATTCATCAGATTGAATGGATTCACTCATTAGATTCAACAGATTCACTTTGAATTTGTTACAATAACTTTATAATTGTGTTTTGTGGGATGTGCAAGGTTAAATAGTAATGTAGTCAATATTTCTGCATCATTTAATTGTTTGCTATGTTTTGATTTATTCGTTATGTTTTATGTTTTGTGAATATATACTGTTATTACTCCCCTTCAATTTGAGAAGGTTTGCCTTGAGTAATTGGCTTTCATGTTTAATTAGTTTGTTTGTATGTTTTCATCATTCTATTATTCATTTAAGTATTTGTATGTGAATGCATGTATTTTGTTTTGTCCAATACTTTCATATTGTTCTAATGGACTTATGCATTTGATGTTATTTGTTATCTTTGTCCGATTTAGTTATTATTTCTTTTTGGCATTTATACTAATTGTTATTCAAGTTTATACTCAAATAGGTTGTATGTATGCTCATGTATTTCGTTTGATTATTATGTATACATCTGAATAGTTTGTTATTTGGATAATTATAATCCATGGTATTATTTAGCAAAGATAAGTTTGTGTATTTTGTCTGTTATATTTGCATACATTGTGATGTGTTATTTCTATTTGCTCAGTATCATTTGTCTTTCGTTTGATGACAAAAGTATTTGAGCTATTGTGTCTTGTTTCTGTTCTGTTTATTAATTTTATTCTTTTGTGATGGGCACAAGCTCAAGCAAGGCTGTTAATTAAGAATACACTGTTATGATATCATTTGAACTTCAAATAGTTAATGATATTTGTTATGTATTGATTATAAATATATTCTTTGTGAATAAATATTTTTCTACTGTTTGTAGTGATTGATTAAATCTGTCATACGTTGTAGATGTTTAATTATATGTGAAGTGTCTGATCAAGTTTCCAGAACACCCAAGCTTATCCTGTTTCTTTTAGGTTGCATTCTAGCATGTGTCTGTCTTTTGTGTACTTAGCAGCAGTGTTCTTTCTGTTGCTTGGCCCTTCAAACTATCCAATGTTAGGCTCTAATGTTTTGTAGCATTAGTTGTTTTGTTTACATCTGTATTATTGTATTTTATCAAGTTTTTAAGTGACATTTAATTGTTTATAACATTTTGTATGTTAATAATATTTTCAATGCATCCAAAATATGTTTATATTGTTTAAACTGTTTGTATTAATCATATTGACTTAATACTTTGTTATCATGTATATCTTATGATTAGTATACATAATATTGTTACAGTGTATTTGTAACTATTGTTTGTCCAATTTTCACATTGTAATAGTAATTGTGTGAGGTATAAGATATGTATTTGTCTGTATAGTTTATAATGTCAATATTATGCATATATGCATCATTATATTGTTTCTTTGTTTGTAACATTATGGTTTAACTTAATTTAATACTTTGTGTTAACATTTATTTCAGATAAATGCATCATATGTCTCAAATCATACAAACGTCTTGCAAATATACACTATTGCTGAGACATGTCTTCCAAGACATACATCTGAGACATACAATATTAGATAGTATATATATTACTTCAATCTAAGGACAATGAAGCTCATTAAGAACTTACACACAGTTGACTCGTATTGACACCTACACACTATGAGTAGAGTCCACTGAACCCCTACTAGTGTGACTTACTCTTAGTATCCTAGTGAGTGGTGTGCAAACCTACAGAAGAATATTTCCTATTGATTAGGAAACATTACAACCTCAACACACTAACAGGTTATGAGCCTTACACTCCCTGCTCATATCTACATTGTTACTATGCTTTTATCTTACCCTCTACAAACACAATGCTTCAAAATCATCATCTCTGTGATTATGATTTCCCCCTCAGTAGTTATATGTATAACTATATGCACTATGATTGTCATCTTGAACACTTCAGTGTACTATACACTATAGTACAAATGATTTGATACACTCAATCATGTTATATTTGATAAGTAACATTGAACTACTTCATTTAATGCTGAATCCACTTGATTCTATATGTACAATCTATTCTACTTGTCTACAAACCTTTGGCACTCCCATCTGAGCATACCAAATACAAATTGTCTTGTCCTGAAGACTACAATTGCTTTATATAACAAGATATGCTATGATACTTGTAACCAGAACGTACTATCTACAAGGACCTAGACACACCTGTCTGAGCATCCTAAACACACATTAATTTATTAAAATAACTTCGGACAGATTAGTTGCTTTAAATGTAATGAGTACCCAGCAATACTACATTCAAACACTGAACTACTTTATCTTACACTACAGAGATACGTTATAATAATAACATCTCACATAATGAACAAACATTTGATATTATATCAATAATATAAATGATTAATACTATAAACAAAAGAATAATGCTAGCAAAGCATAATAATAATATAAAGAAATACTATTGCAAACATATAATCAATCTAATAATGATTAGACAAACGAATAATATGAAAACAAGAGTATAAATGCAACTAAAGCATAATAACTCAAATATAAAAACGATTTATACTATCACAAATGCACAGTCACAATAAATAACATATATTTACCAAATACAAATATATCACATAGATATACAAACGTATACAATGAAATAATAAAGCATATCACATAGATATACAAATATACAAACGTACAAAATAATAATAATGCATTCAAACACATAAAACTATTAATTATTAAATAATGCAAAGTTATATACAAATGCAATCAAACAAACACATAATAATGATAAAAACAATTAATAAAACATATGAAACAATGTTGTGAACATTCGAAACATATAAAAACAAACATATATACTTATACAAAGTATTAAATTAAGTTAAACCATAATGTTACAAACGAAGAAACAATATAATGATACATATATACATAATATTAACATTATAAACTATACAGACAAATACATATCTTATACCTCACACAATTACTATTACAATGCAAAAATCAGACAAACAATAGTTACAAATACACTGTAACAATATTATGTATACTAATCATAAGATATACATGATAATGAAGTATTAAGTCAATACAATTAATACAAACAGTTTAAACAATATAAACTTCAGTAGACTCTGCTCATAGTGTGTAAGTGTTAATACAAGTCAACTGTGTGTAAGTTCTTAATGAGCTTCATTGTCCTTAGATTGAAGTAATATATATACTATCTAATATTGTATGTCTTGGATGTATGTCTCAGAAGACATGTCTCAGCAATAGCATATATTTGCAAGACGTTTGCATGATTTGAGACATATGATGCATTTATCCGAAATAAATGTTAACACTCCCCTTCAAACTTATACTAGTTGATCAGACTAATATAATGTTTGATATGTGTTTGTCTGTTGTTTTTATTAATATTATTTACATTTGCAATGTAAATGTTTTGTTTGCTTTGTATATTAAGTCCACTGTAAGTGTTACGTTTGTCTGATGTATTATTATTATGTTTGATGTAATAAACTGATTGTAAGTTCAATTTTTATTGCCAAGAGAGCTGTAGGATCTCTTTAGTGTTTGTTTGTTTGTAGTTTTATTATTATTACTATTATAGTTGTCACTATAATGTTTTATCATTTGTATGATAGTAGTTTTTCTTGTTTGCAATATAATATGATATGATATGATTTTGTTTTGTTTGTTTTTCATGTCATATTGTTTGTTTTGTGTCATAGTATGTTTATTTTATCATACTGTATTGTTCTGCAGTTGTTCCATTATTCGTTCTGTTTGTATTTGTATTATTATATGTGTAGTTTGTTTTGTATTCTTACACTCAAAGTGTAATTATAATTGTAATTCGTTCATATTGTTTCGTTTGTATAGTTAATACTATATTTAATAACAATGTGTGTGTTATTAATTTGTTTGTTGTTAATTTGTATTTTTGCACATTTGAATTGTGTTACTAGTAGTTTTTCTACTTTTACTTTCACAATGAAACTGTTGAATCATGCCTGTAAAATGTGCTGTTGATGTTATTATAATGTCCTCTATTCATCATGTATCATCTTTGTTTGTGTTTGTTTTGTATTCATACTTTTTAAGCATTTAATAGTAGTTCTATGCCTTTATATTGAAGCATTGTATTGTTTGTAATTTGTAATATCATTTATGATATGTCAGAGTACTTCATATCAAGGTTGATTGAGGTTTTATTTGTTGTAATTTGTTTTATTTTATCATCTGACTGTTTGTAAGTCTGTTTAGGCACATTATTTATGTTTTTAAACATATAATACGTTTGTATTGTTTTACTGTTTTGCAATAGATATATTTAATATTAATATATGTGTGCATTGTGTTTGTTATTGATTAATGTGTCCTTCAACTTTTACAAACTATAATGTTATTCGTATGTTTGTATTGTTTTATTGTTGTGATAATGTTTTTATTATTGTTGCATAATGTTTATTTGATTAATATATTGCTTTACACAATCATAATATGTGTTTGTTGTTTTTATTTTGTAGATAGATGAAATAGTGTATCTCACAGTTCTATTTTTCATCATATATTGTAATATTTGTTTGTTTATTGTTTATTTTGTGTTAAATTCTGTTTGATATTGTTTTAATCATTATATTTGCTTTATTCACTGAATATATGTGTGTGTTTGTTATGAAATATGAATTTATTTTGTTTATTTTGAGTGTATTGCTCATTTTTGTTCATTATGATTGATGTTATCTTGTTTTATTCGAAAGGATTAATGTTTTGATTACTGTTATGTCTGTTACTTCTTTTAATTTTTAGCAAGTACTTTGTGTGTCTAGTGTAGATTGCTTTGGGAATATGTGCTATTCCTTGGCTTCATTGCCTGGATTATTTCCCAGTCATACGTTTGAATATTATTTTGTTTATTTAATTATTTATTTGCTATTATGTCCCACATGTTAGGGAATAAGCATTGGAAGTTTTGCATGATGTGTGATTGTTATTTTTGATGTAACATACGTTCTGTTGTGGAAAACATAGTTCTGTTTGATATGCACCAGAGATGCTTTTCTGCTCAACATTATTGTATGTAGTGTACTTCTCTGTGTTTTAATATATGCTCCATAATATATATTTGTTTGTAATACGTTCAATGGTGCCATGTATAGTGTGACCATTAAAGATTCTAGAGAATGTATCTCCTGTGTAGGTATTTTATTGTTGGATTCATTGGATTGAACAGATTTGCTTGTTGGATTCAACAGATTCACTTTGAATTTGTTGCAATAACTTTATAATTGTGTTTTGTGGGATGTGCAAGGTTAAATAGTGATGTAGTCAATATTTCTGCATCATTTAATTGTTCACTATGTTTTGATTTATTCGTTATGTTTTATGTTTTGTGAATATATACTGTTATTACTCCCCTTCAATTTGAGAAGGTTTGCCTTGAGTAATTGGCTTTTGTGTTTAATTGGTTTGTTTGTACGTTTTCGTCATTCTATTATTTGTTTAAGCATTTGTATGTGAATGTATGTATTTTGTTTTGTCCAATACTTTCGTATTGTTCTAATGGACTTATGTGTTCAATGTTATTTGTTATCTTTGTCTGATTTAGTTATTATTTCTTTTTGGCATTTATACTAATTGTTATTCGAGTTTATACTCAAATAGGTTGTATGTATGCTTGTGTATTTTGTTTGATTATTATGTGTACATCTGAATAGTTTGTTATTTGGATAATTATAATCCATAGTATTATTTAGCAAAGATAAGTTTGTGTATTTTGTCTGTTATATTTGCATACGTTGTGATGCATTATTTCTATTTGCTCAGTATCATTTGTCTTTTGTTTGATGACAAAAGTATTCAAGCTATTGTGTCTTGTTTCCATTCTGTTTATTAATTTTATTCTTTTGTGATGGGCACAAGCTCAAGCAAGGCTGTTAATTAAGAATACACTGTTATGATATTGTTTGAACTTTGAATAGTTAATGATATTCGTTATGTATTGATCATAGATATATTCTTTGTGAATAAATATTTTTCCACTGTTTGTAGTGATTGATTAAATCTGTCATACATTGTAGATGTTTAATTATATGTGAAGTGTCTGATCGAGTTTCTGGAACACTCAAGCTTATCCTGTTTCTTTTAGGTTGTGTTCCAGTGTGTGTCTGTCTTTTGTGTACTTGGCAGCAGTGTTCTTTCTGTTGCTTGGCCCTTTGGACTATCCAATGTTAGGCTCTAATGTTTTGTAGCATTAGTTGTTTCGTTTATGTCTGTATTATTGTATTTTGTCAAGTTTTTAAGTGACATTTAATTGTTTATAACATTTTGTATGTTAATAATATTTTCAATGTGTCTGAAATATCCCCTACTAGTGTGACTTACTCTTAGTATCCTAGTGAGCAGCATGCAAACCTACAGAAGAATATTTCCTATTGATTAGGAAACATTGTGACCTCAACACACTAACACTTTGTATAAGTATATATGTTTGTTTTTATACGTTTTGAATGTTTGCAACATTGTTTTGTATGTTTTATTAATTGTTTTTATTGTTATTATGTGTTCGTTCAATTGCATTTGTATATAACTTTGCATTATTTAATAATTAATAGTTTTATGTGTTTGAATACATTATTATTATTTTGTACATTTGTATATTCGTATATCTATGTAATATGCTTTATTATTTCATTGTATACGTTTGTATATCTATGCAATATATTTGTATTTGGTAAATATATGTTATTTATTGTGACTGTGTGTTTGTGATAGTATAAATTGTTTTTATATTTGAGTTATTATGCTTTAGTTGCATTTATACTCTTGTTTTCATATTATTTGTTTGTCTAATCATTATTAGATTGATTATACGTTTGCAATAGTATTTCTTTATATTATTATTATGCTTTGCTAGCATTATTCTTTTGTTTATAGTATTAATCATTTATATTATTAATATAATATCAAATGTTTGTTTGTTATGTGAGATGTTATTATTATAATGTATCTCTGTAGTGTAAGATAAAGTAGTTCAGTGTTTGAATATAGTATTGCTGGGTACTCATTGTATTTAAAGCAACTAATCTGTCCAAAGTTATTTTAATAAATCAATGTGTGTTTGGGATGCTCAAACAGGTGTGTCTAAGTCCTTGTAGTATGTTCTGGTTACAAGTATTGTAGTATGTCTTGTTGTATAGAGAGATTGTAGTCTTCAGGACAAGACAATTCACATTTGGTATACTCAGATGGGAGTGCTAAAGGTTTGTAGATGAGTAGAATAGATTGTACATGTAGAATCAAGTGGATTCAGCATTAAATGGAGTAGTTTGATGATACTTATTAAGTATAATATGATTGAGTGTATCAAATCATTTGTACTATAGTGTATAGTACACTAAAGTGTTTAAGATGATGATTGTAGTACATATAGTCATGCATATAACTACTGAGGGGGAAATCATAATTGCAAAGACAATGATTTCAAAGCATTGTGTTTGTAGAGGGTAAGGTAAAAGCATAGTAACAATGTAAATATGAGTAGGGAGCACAAGGCTCATAACCTGTTAGCATGTTGAGGTTGCAATGTTTCCTAATCAATAGGAAATATTCTTCCATAGGTTTGCACACTACTCACTAGGATACTAAGAGTAAGTCACACTAGTAGGGGTTCAGTAGACTCTGCTCATAGTGTGTAGGTGTCAATATGAGTTGACTGTGTGTAAGTTCTTAATGAGCTTCATTGTCCTTAGATTGAAGTAATATATATGTTATCTAATATTGTATGTCTCAGATGTATGTCTCAGAAGACATGTCTCAGCAATAGCATATATTTGTAAGACGTTTGTGTGATTTGAGACATATGATGCATTTATCCGAAATAAATGTTAACACTTCTTTTCAATAATGAAGGGTCCAAAGTGCTTGTTATCCAACTTCTTCATTAGGTAATCCATGGTCAGGTTAGTAGCTTCTAGTATAACTTTGTTACTAGGCTGGTAATCCTTAGCTACAGACCTCTTCCAATCATAGTTCTACTTTATAACCTACACTACCTTTTTCAAAAGAGCTCATACATCCTCCCTGGTTCTGTGCATCCATTCTATAAAGTCTGTTACAGATTCAGAACTACTGTTCTGGTTCAGAACTGTCCCCTAGTACAGATGTCTTCTATGATTGAGAAAGAACAGAGACTGTCCTATTGTAGAGTGTTGCTAGTTATTGTGCACAAATTCTGTCAGAGCTAGCCATTCAGACTAATCCAATTACTAATGATTAATAAACATCCAGAGGTAGAGCTCAATCTTCTGATTGACTCACTCAGTTTGACTGTCAGTCTGTAAGTAATATGTAGTAGAAGGGTTCCCTTAAATTCTGAGAAGTATATACAAGTCTTATATGAATTTTGACTTGAATTACAGTCTACAATTATGAATGAGCTTCTGAGGGAGTCTGTACAACCAGAAGACATGATCCTAATAGATACACACTATACCTTTAGAAGTGAGTTCTGTTCAGGTCAGAACTATGTAGACTTGCTTAGAGAATCAGTCAACAATCACACAGATAGTATTGTAACCCTAAGACTTAGGTAACTTACTAATCAGGTTCACTAAGACTTCTTCCTAAGAGTGATCCAGAATCTGATACAGATGTAAGGGAGTCTAAACTCTTGTCTAGTAGGCCTTAGTCTGTTAGCACATATTATAACCAGTCACATACTTTAGGATTTCCTTCTACATTCTAGGCTACTAGTAGTTCTGAGTAATGAGTTCCTGTATTTTGTGTTAGCCTGAATGTTCTACAGTCAGATTGTTGTAATGAGCTCAGACAATGTCCTCCTACAGCTTCTGATCCTTCAGAATGTACAGTTGGCCTTCTTAGTAAACCTGTCTATCCTTATCCTCCTCCTAATCCCTAGCCTGCTTCTCTAGTTGCTTTACTACAACCTGGTCCTATGTGTGTCTCAGAGCTTACTGTATACAGGTGACAAAGTTAACATTCTTGGATTCAAGTTGGATCTCTCAGATTGTCTCAGACACAAAACAGGAATTGTCTAGGAGAACAAGATTTTTGTTATCATTCTCCCCCCTTTTATAATCTACTTGTCTTAAGAGTAAATTAGCTTTTGTCATTTGTGTTCTGAGTTTGTGAGTTAGTACAAAGTTATAGTTTTACAGTTCTAACATCTAGTAGGCTTGACAGTAGTTGAGCTTCTAAGGTGTCTGGAAGTACTAGAGATTAAGGTGATTACTCTAAATCTTGAACTTCTGTATAGTACTGAGGAGATATTAACACTACTCTTCTAGGGAACAGACAATTGTAAGGAGTTCCTTGTTATAGATAGAGTAGTTCTATTCTGTTACAGAGAGGGATTCTAATTGGAACACTATTAGACACTACTTTCTGTCAATGAACTAGGACAGTACTACTCTATTTGTAAAGTTGGAAGAGTTGGCTTTGACTCAGAACTTGTCTACAACTGTTAGAACTACTAATACAGGCTTGCTAGTAATAGCCTACTTTAGGGACTCAAACACAGACTGCTACTGATCCTCCTATTGTTAAGAAACATCTTTGCTAGTAAGATTGTGAAGGGGCTGGGCAATAGTACTGAAGCCTCAAATGAAGCATTAGTAGTAGTTTATAAACCTAAGGAATACTTAGACCTGTTTCAGGTTCTGAGATTGTAGCCAGTTCCAAACTGTAGTTACCTTTGCTGGATCCATGTAGACCTCTCCTCTACTGATTACAAAGCTTAGATAATCTACTGACTCCTGTGTAAAAGAGTACTTTGCTTCTTAGAGGAACAGTTTATTATCTTAAAGCTGTTGTAAAACTACTCAGATTAGTCAGTAATAGTACTTGACTGTCTAGGTGAAGATCAGAATGTTATCTAGATACACACTAACATACTCTAAGTCAATCAGATCTGTAAGAATGTGATTCATAAATAACTAGAATGTTACAAGTAAGTTAGTTAGTCTGAAGAACATTATAGTCAGTTTGTACAATCTACAATTGGTTCAGAACACAGTCTTCTACTCATCTCTGTCTTGGATCTGAATATTATTGTATCCCTATCAAATGTTCAACTTAGTAAAAACTCTAGATGTATGTGTCTTATTAATGAGCTCCTGAATCAGAGGGAGTAGGTACTTGTTTTTGATAGTACCCTTATTAAGACAACAATAATCCTAAACTAGGTAGAGCTTCTCATCTTTCTTTTTGATGAAGAAGAAAGGGGAGGCTATAGAGGACTTTAAGGGTTGGATCTAGCTGTTCTAAAGATTTTCCTAAAGGAACTTGTCAAGTGCCTCCTACTTGTCTCTGTTGAGTGAGTAAACCTTACAATCCTTAGGTTAGAAACCCTTAGTCAATTCAATTGTATAGTTCTAGGGACAGTGTTTGGGAAGCTAGTCAAATTCCTCTTTACTAAAGACTTTAGGGAACTCTTAGACAAAATCTGGCAGGCTGAGTCTATGTGTGTTCTAGAGTAGAGTTGTTCTAAGAGGGTTCTAGACTGGTTCTGTCTCAGACATCCTTCAGATTGACTCTGTTCTACCTTGACTAGAATATGTATCCACATATCTATCCTAGTTAAAGAAGAACAACTAGTCACCTTTATTAGAACTGTTAGTAACATTAGAAGCATCTACATTCACTCAGAACAGTAGTGTAAGGTAGTTGTAAGACTTAGGACACTAATCAAACACAAGTGTCTACTCTAACCAGTCAATAGTAGGGTTGTAAGCCTTAAGCCATTTGAATCCAATAAAGACATCTGTCTTTCTAAGGTTAGTGACTCTAAACTCAATACTTTCCTTATAATCCTGAATAGTTATCTATAGTTGGACAAACTCAGTAATCTAACTATTCTGGTTCAGGGTTCTGTCTACATTGTATACTAGGATTGGAAGTAGAACATGTTAAGTAAGGAGGTAGTGTTCCTATACAAAAGCCTTATTAATATACAAACTAGTACATCTACTATCTACTAGAGCCATTGTTCAGATCTGAGGGGATCCTGAGAAGGGAGCTAAGAGGACAGGGACCTGGAGCTAGTGTCTGGAATGTTCTCAGATGAACTACTACTTGTTCTGAAGGGAATGTATAGCTTGTACAGTCTTATTGTCTAAGAGGGTAAGTATATACACTAACATTTCCTTATTAACCTCTCTCTTTCAACAAGGACAGACTTATGTTCTCAGCTGTGAACTCAGCTAAGGCTATCCCTGCTTAATACTATGAACAAACTACTAAGTAGTGAATAGGGCTAGGTAGTGTTCTGAACATTCTGAGATCTTAGAACATAGAAGTAGCAGGTCAGATTGTACAGATTTAGACTCAGATGAAGTGTAAAGAGAAGAATCAAAAGAATCAGGAGAAATAGGAGAACTATCTACTTTTGTTTTTAACTTTTTTCTTTCTAATAAATAATTTTGTTAATTTATTTTTTCTACTTTTTCTGCTTTTTCTACTTTATTTACTTCTAATCCTACAGTGTCTATTGAATCAAAAGTAGCTATTAAAAAATCCAAGTCATAGCCCTTCAGTACTACATTCACTGTTAAGCCTCTACAAAATCCTAAAGTACATAGTCAGAGTCTAAAAGTTCTGAGGTGACTTCTGGATTTGTAGAAAAGGCTTCTTACTACAAATCCTACTTGTTACTCATCATTACTCTAATGACCTGACAGATGTACTATTACTTCTGTAGGCAGTCCTTAATTTAGTGTCCTGACTTTCTGTAGGTAAAGTATGCTCCTTACTTTCAGGCTTCTCTAATGTTTATCAGAATAGATTGATTGTGAATTATAGGCAGATTGATCTGAGGGCTTAGAACTGTTAGAGCTAGACACATGTGTAAACATTCTACACAGACTTGACACATCTGAGCTACAGCTTAGTTGAAGGAAA
>NW_006760396.1:1679232-1681181 GCF_000271605.1 Fomitiporia mediterranea MF3/22 | reverse complement strand
TAATTTTGTTTAATTTATTTTTTTCTACTTTTTCTTGCTTTTTCTACTTTATTTACTTCTAATCCTACAGTGTCTATTGAATCAAAAGTAGCTATTAAAAAATCCAAGTCATAGCCCTTCAGTACTACATTCACTGTTAAGCCTCTACAAAATCCTAAAGTACATAGTCAGAGTCTAAAAGTTCTGAGGTGACTTCTGGATTTGTAGAAAAGGCTTCTTACTACAAATCCTACTTGTTACTCATCATTACTCTAATGACCTGACAGATGTACTATTACTTCTGTAGGCAGTCCTTAATTTAGTGTCCTGACTTTCTGTAGGTAAAGTATGCTCCTTACTTTCAGGCTTCTCTAATGTTTATCAGAATAGATTGATTGTGAATTATAGGCAGATTGATCTGAGGGCTTAGAACTGTTAGAGCTAGACACATGTGTAAACATTCTACACAGACTTGACACATCTGAGCTACAGCTTAGTTGAAGGAAATGGTGTGTATCTTCTACTTAGTGTAAGTAACTAGTTCTAGCATTATTCTGAGAATCTTATCAACTAGTTCTAAGTAAAGAGCTTTTTTAAGCATTCTAATAAGAACATTATCAAACCTGAGCACAAATCCTGCCTTCTAGGCTAGGATATTGAACTCCTGAAAGAAGGCATTAGTAGAATGTTTGCTCTGTCACAGAGACACAAGCTTGTTCTGTGTATTGTACTTCTTATTTAGATTAATGAAGGAAGTACAGAGCTGCCTCATGAATTCTGAATATGACTCATTGTTCTGAAGTTGGATCAGGCTTCCAATCTAATAGCCTTTGATCCAGTTCTGGGCCCAGGTGGCTGTGTTGCCTTCCTTTATGAAGGAGAGGACAAATAGGACATGATTAAGATCTGAGGATAGATTGGTTAAAATAGTAACTATGTATAGTTTGACTTGGTACTGGAAGTCCTTAAAGTGCTGCCTATTAAAGTCTAAAGGGCAGGCTATATACACTTTCTTTCCAGAACAGGTTGCAACTTCTGGAACAATCAGAACAGGTTCCAAAGTAGTTAAGGGTATGTAGTTAGTAAAGGTCTCTTAGATAGAGGTCTGTATGTATTAAGCTAGTTCTGCTTGTAACTGCTAATCTGGCAGGACAGTAGGGGTGGCAGTCAGTGTAAGAGGGTTCATGTTTACACTACAAAGGAATCAGTACTAAACTAAAAGGGGTAATGAATAGAAGAAGGGTGGCAAAAGTTTAATAGGGTTTAGAAAGTTTAAAATTTAAAAATGTAAAAGGGTTAGGACAAAGAAAAGAGATTGACACAACAGTGAGTACTAATGCTTGAAACATAGGAGAGTTGTAGGGTGGTAATAGGTAGTCTTGATCTGATGTCAGTAACAGTATAGAGGGGACCTGAAGGCTCAGTAAGGGGACCCAGGCTACAACTATCTTATACAACAGAAATACAGAATGTAAGTACTAGAACATAGTCAGAACTTGCAGAACAGGCAGATAGAGAGAGTGAGACAAGAGTAGAGTATATAGAGTAAGCCTAAGAGTACAGGACTACCTGGAGTAGACAAGATCAAGACTACAGGACCAGTCTGATCTTGTACACCTATATATACTAAACTATACAAGAGTACTCAGGGAGTATGAGCCACTAAGAATGATAAGCCACAAAGAATGAAAGAAAGGAATGTCAAAGATAAAGGTACAAAGAATGAAGGGATGGACAAAGGGTAAGAGACCATAGAATGAACAAAGAATGAAGGGGTGGTCAAAGGAATGGAATGATGAAGTAAGGAAGGGTAGTAGTAAGAGTTAGCATGCATATAGTCCATAGACAGTGCTCCTAAGGGACAGAAGTCCTGAGTTCTGGTATGGAAGGGTGCAGAACCCTCAGAACTGAAGGTATGAGAGTGGAGAATCGTAACAAACAGTAGTTGATTGGTTATAATATTTATAAAA
>NW_006760396.1:1664546-1677102 GCF_000271605.1 Fomitiporia mediterranea MF3/22 | reverse complement strand
CAACTTTTTCGTGATGTCGGAGGATTCCGAGCCTGGGACACAGAATGGGCTACGTTTGTGAGTCATCAGGAGTCTCGAAGCCGTCGTAACTTGCCTGTCTAAGGAAGACTTCGATAGATGTTTGTAGCATTCTAATTAACTGTCTAACGCTAGTAATCTAACGTGTGTATTTTACAGACACTATCCCAGTTGTAATATCATTATTTGGAGCTGTATTCGGCGGAATCCATTGTGCAGCATGGAATGCAACTTTCCTAAATACGAATGGTCAACTGATTTGGCACATCTGCTGTATAGTCCTAATAGGATGCCCTGCATTTTTTTCTTCATTTCTTGTGATTGAAGGCAATGACAAGGAATCCCTTCGATACAAAATTTTCCATGCACTCTTCTCCGCCTTCTTTTCAGTGTATGCAGTGGCACGGTTTTATCTTATTATACTCATCGGGTATTCATTCCGGGGTCTACCTGCTAATGCTTATACCAAAGTGAAGTGGGTATCGTTTATTCCGCAGTTTACTTGAGCAAATCTCTTGTTCGCTTGACCTCTTTAATATTTTCGATAGTCTAGCCACGGGCGTATTTTTATCGGACCATACACACAGCCATTTCAGATTTCTTTGGTCTCTGGACGTTGTATTTTTTAATTATTCCTTATGTGGTTTGGTGTGCTAACTCATCTGTTTACATTCTTCCTTGTATATTTTATGTATTGCTGGTCCAATGGATAATCTATAGCAATATCCTTTTGTAACGTATGAGCATACTGTACTTTCAGTACAAATAGCAAAGCACAAAGCAATAGAGGTAGATTATGCTGAAAGGTGTTCATTAGTCTCTTAGTGAATAGCTTCATCCAACCAGAGATACTTATGCTGTAAACATCATCAGTTCGGTTCGTTTATAGTGCTCTGATTTACAAGTGAGAACAAATAGATACATCAAGTGGTCGGTCGGTATATCTGTATTTGATACTTATATACAAACAGCATATAAAGCACAGCACAAACTCCTTCAATCATATCTATCACCTTACCCTTCATGAACAATACTACGCGAAACGATCAAACCAAGCAATAATACCCCTCGCACTCTCCTCCTTAGCGAATCCTATTTGAACGTGATATTTATTTGGTATACGGTTCGTTTAGAGCTCATATACTGCACTCACTCTCTTTGCTGTTATTCGGGTCTCCACGAACTGCGAAGCCGTGAGACACACCGCCAAAAACTTGGAAGTGGTAATCGTGCTTCCTCTCAACGAGGATATCTTCAGCACGACGGCGCAAGTCCGTTGGGAATGTATGGTCGATTTCTATGTGCACGTTAGTTCAGTCAGTTATATACAGATGCTCCCATTGAAGATTGATTTGGCGTTTGGATCGAAACAATGGGCTTCTGATTGTAAAAGTATTACATAACCAAGCCATTTCTTTACTCACCAGAGCATGATAACATAAGTGGTGCTAAAGGAACATACCAAGAGAACATCAGCTTGATTGACCGGATGAACAAACAAGGGGCGTACCGGTTACATCGAAGAAGTGTTTCTCGTTCAGGAATGCTGGGTGAGCAATCGCGCCTAGCAGACAGAATTTAGTTCTAGATGGTATTGCAACTATGCAAAAAAGTACCTACCTGCGACTGTCTTCCCAGTTGACCCTGCTTCGAGGACATAGGGTGCCCCGAAACAGTAACCTTTATTTATTTGGCATTGAATGAATGCGGTCGTCAGACTAAAGAATATTATTGCTATATAGAACTTACCGACGGCGAAGTATTTCGTTCCTTGGCCTATACAGTAGTTTATTATATGCGAAAATATAATAGAGGAGTTAACGCGTATATACGCACCATATCTCTCTTTGATAACCTGGAACCATTTTGGCTCGTTTTCAGCTGCCTGGGCTTTGCTCTTTGCCATCCATGCGGGTCTGTCGAAGCCTTGCTCGCCATCGTGGATGTAAACGGGGTCACCAAAGAAGTAGTCGATACCAACGACATCGTACCCTAAGAAAGCCGGACATCAGCTACTGACATTCTGAGATGTATCAGAGATTGTCACACCTTGAGTCGCGAAATAGTCCTGAATGAGTTTGTTATTGATAAATACTGGTCCCCAAACATCCGCGTAGAACAATATCACGCCCTTTGATCTCGTTCCTTGCGGCGGAGCTGTAATATATGTATCAACACCCGCAATTTTCTCGATCTTGCCCTTCGGCTCGCCGAAATGTCGTACACCGCGACAGCAATCGTCTCCTGGCTCGCCTGCAAGTACTTTGTCCGCCATGGTGATTACTGAAGAGTGGTGAGATTGCTGACTGAGGTATCTCGCACGAGTGTATTATAGCACAGTATCAGCTCAGAAATAAACAGAAGCAGAAGCCCATAGAAAATCGTAGGATAGGTCACAAGGACGAATACTTATAGCGCCTTTAGGAACAATTCCGCGATTGCGTGCGGAGGGCCTTGAAAATGTTCAAATATGGAGAAGGGTCCTGTGCCCAGCACCATTCTAATTCTTTATAAGCTCCTTGGTATGACCTACTTGTAATTTACTGGTATTGGTGAGTAGACGACGAAGACTTGATCATTTTGGGATACAGAGGTGGAGAGTGCGAGCCGGTCCGCAGCGTCCGGTGAACGTGTTCTCACGCCTCCACAACCCGTGACTTCGCCATTCATTTTGCTCGAATGTCACTTTTAGGGACTGGTGCGGATGGGTCTATCCGCGAAACCGCACTGCGGATAAGCATTTCCACGGATAACTTATCCGCGGATGAAATTCCCACGGATACCGCAGTTCCTGCGTATCCGCAAAAAACAGCCGGAAATTTGCGGGACTAACTTAGACAAGTAGAAATCAACTGTTGTTTCTTATGCAATCACTAGTGATACATCACAACTGTGACTAATGTCACACTTAGGTAATTAAAGCAACGTGAATTTTTTATCGGCTAGGCTAAGCACTCAACCGCGGATACTGCGGTAACCGTGGGAAAATTCATCCGCGGATAAGCTATCCGCGGATAGCTGGTGCAGATAACGGTGGCGGATGCCACGCCAGTCCCTAGTCACTTTTCTGTCACCTATCGGCCTTCTTTCTTGAATAACGATGTCTTCGGCAGACGCACCGTCCACAATCTTGCCGCTCTTGCCGCATTCTGGAAAACTCTGTCCCGACCGATTCTTCCGACGATGAATCCAATACGAGTGCAGACTGCCCGTGTCACTGTCCACCAACTTCCTCATGAGAGGCTTCCTAGACTCCCCTCCAGACTTCTTCTGCGACTTGCACTTGGGAAGATGCTGCATTGGATCCCACAGGATTTAGCATGTCCCTTTATTTTGAGAAAGAAGAGTCCAAGTTAAGCTTTCCATCCGTTGAAGACTACTATATTACATAAGCTCGTTCGGAACGTCAGACCGAACGGACGAAGACGAAAATAAATCTCGCATGCATTTTCCCGTTTCTGAATCATGGACCGGTGCGATAACAAAACACGTTGCATCTTACCCTTTGACTACGAGTATATCGTCGACAAGCCTTGAGCTCAGCAAGGTCCTCATTTCTTGTATACCTCGATGTCTTTCGAAAATGAGCACGCGACAAACCAGGAAACACCTACATTGCACGGGGTGCATTCATCCTTGTTCCCGAGTCGTACGAGCACGGTTATGAACGCAGATTTAGGCTCCCCGTTCCCTGCATCGCCCACCATTCAGTCGCTACATGATGAGGACAGCAACGAAAATGGAACGGAAGCCATACATACAGATACACATCGTGCATCGTACAAGGAACTCAAGCTGACGGACCAAACGAATTTGCTTCCGTTCCGGAAGGTCGTCTCTGTCTTTGCTGGACTCGCAGTTTGTATTGTAGTCTCCACGCTCGACATGACTCTTGTTGCAACGGCTCTCCCAAGTATTTCGGCCGAATTCCATGCCGGATCTGTATCCTCGTTCATCCCGTCGGCTTACCTTTTGACTTCCACCGCATTCCAGCCACTATATGGACGCTTCTCGGATATTTTTGGTAGGAAGGTCGCTCTGTGCCTAGCCATGGCTGTCTTCATGTTGGGAAATCTTGCCGCGGGTTTCTCAAGGAAGATTAGCGAAGCGATTGTATTTAGAGGTGCGTCCCATCTAGATTCAATGTACGACTTTTCGTTAAGACCACGTTTAAATCAGGTATTGCTGGGGCTGGTGGAGGTGGAATCGTCTCCATGGCACAAATCATCATGTCGGATGTTGTAAGCTTGAGGGACAGGTGCGATCGAGCTACATTGCATACGTGACAAGGTTGCTTACGTTCTTTCGATTAGAGGAAAATATCAAGGTATTATCGGCGTAGTTGTCGCGTTGGGTTACGGCGTTGGACCGCTCATCGGTGGAGCACTGAGCGAGAAGGTCTCCTGGAGGGTATGATGCTGTTCCCCTTACGCTACGTTTTCGTCTCATGAATTTGTTTATAGTGGTGTTTTTGGATTACTCTCCCAGTCTCCCTATGTGGTATAGTGATAGTGACATACATTCTTCCGCTGAAAAGTGTTGAGGGCGATATCAAAAGGTGAATTTGTTCACTCCGAATACGATAACATGCTCACCCAAGTCCTGTTTAGGAAACTCCTTGCAATCGACTATGTTGGTACAGCGTTGACCCTGAGTGGTTGCACACTCGTCATTCTTCCTTTGATCTGGGTAGGAGAGCTAACTCATATTGAGAGAATATCTGTTAACATTTGATGATAGGGAGGTGTTACCTTTCCTTGGCGTTCCGCAATCGTCCTCGCGACACTTTTCTCCGGTATCTGCGTTGTTTCTATATTCTGCCTCTGGGAGTGGAAAGTCGCGAAACTACCAATTGTTCCAAGTACGTGCTGAAGCCATGGAATCGGCGCATTACTTACGCCCTCGATAGTGTACATTTTCAGGCACGTCACTGTCTCCGGAGTGTACATAACGATGTTTGTCAAGTACGTGACCACTTCTCTACACATTTGTCGTCATTCCTAGGACATTGACTCTCAACGACCCCAGTGGATTCGTCTTCAACTCATCGCTGTACTACCTCCCCCAGTTTTTCCAAATCGCCCTCGGATATTCGCCAATCCGCTCAGGCGTCTTCTTACTTCCCGTACTAGTTAGTCAGACCTTGGCAAGTTTCATCGCCGTAAGTATCTACTCATGATAAGACATGTCATTCCATTGAATTTTTGGGAAGGGCGTAATCGTATCGCGGACAGGGCGCTACCGAGTATGTTGTGGTCCTATTTCATTCTCTTCGTATTCTCACGTGCTTGAGTAGAGCATCATTTACATTGGTTTTGGCGTCTGGGCCGTTGGATGTGGCTTACTTTCAACCGTTAACGCCAGTTCCGGAACGGTGAGACCAGTCGTGTATATGCTTCTTGCTGGTATCGGTGCTGGACAGGTATGTTCATCTTTTATAATCAGGTTATTTTAATTGTGCATGACCTATTTTTATCTCACACAGACACTACAAACGACAACGGTTGCGGCGCAGGCTAGCGTTTCACGCCGCGATATGTCTGTCGTTACCGCTGTCCGGAATGTAAGTCCTGTTTGCAAGCGACGATTGACCTAAATGGCTTATGTCGTTGAAGTTTGTTAGGCTCCTCGGCGGCACTCTCTCTCTCGCTATCGGAAGTACTATCATGTACGTTGGCAGGTATGATCGACTTATGGCTGACACTAAATGACACATCCCAGAAACAATTCTCTTCGCGCGAAGATGTCCGCACTCAAGATTGCCACCCCAGCAATCAATGATATTATCGATGATCCGACAGTCCTCCACCCGCTTTTGTCTTCCTCTTCTGTTGTTAGCCCTGATCTCGCTGGCATCAACACGACAACCGTCCAGTCCATTCTTGACGGCTATACTCACGGTTTCCGTGCAGTATTCATACTCAACTCAGTGCTTGCCGCGTTGTCTGTCGCTGTTGCGGCGGTGATGATACATCATAAAGAACTAACTCGTGCAGATGAAAAAGAGATGCGGAAGCTTGCGCTTGAGAGTCTCGATGCGCAAAAGCACAGGGCAAAGGGTGTTGGAAGGGATATGGAGATGGGAGTGATCGATAGAAAAGATATGAATACTTGTGAAGAAGCGGGACACCAGCACCTTCCCGGAAACGAAGGAGAGGTCATGGCGGTGGTGACGGTGGATCCAGCATCTGCGAAATAGATTCCATGGCAGATAGATTCTATGATAGCACATAGAACAGATAGAATTAGACTTCTCTTTCATTGTTTGGCATTACGTATGTTTTCTGTGTTTCGTACATTTTATCTTTGGGACCAGGCTACTTAATTATACTGCTGTCTTAAGCCACTCTTGCACTTTTCCGCCATCAGGAAAGCGAGCCTCGTGTTGCCGTGCGAACTTTCTAAACTCGGTTCTCGTGAATATCTGTTCGCCAATCTCGTCGCGTAAGACCTCCTTAGCCTCCTTCCATACCTCTACTTCATTTTCGAATCGTTTAATTTCCCTTCGGAGAATACCATGCTCGCACAGTGCCCAGTAATAGTCCGTCGAGAACCCGTCTTCATCTCCGAATACGTACGAGTATAGCTGAGGATAAAGCGTGTTGAACATTAAGTTTGACGACATGCATTGCTCAAAGAGGTAAACGCCTTGGCAGTTTGCAAATGCTCGCGAGAGAGGCTGGTCGCCATTCGGATCCCTCTTCTTCTCGGCTTCAAGGATAATTTTATTGAATGCGGCTTGATCCCGGACGTTCCGAGGTTTCTGTGGATGATCATCCCGCCATGCGGGGTGATCAACAATGAAGAAAGGGTACTGCGCAAAGGACGATGTGCAAGCTGTGGAACAGAATTCCCAATCAATGACGCCTGTGATCCGTGGTGAGGTTTCGACATCCATAACCATGATGTTTTGCGAGTGAAAGTCGGAGGGCATCAACGGGAACCCGGACTCATCAAGAGTGGCATCATATAACGCAGGAATCAACGACCTCAAGAACCAAATAAACGAATAGTTGTATAGTTTGTTTTCACTCCCGAAGTCGTTTTCATGAATATTCTTGAGCTTGTCGTTGCATTTTGAGATCCAGTAGTCTGTTCCGCTAGAATACGTCTTTTCTGATGCATTGGGATCGTAATCCTCGCCGTCGGGGTCGCAAACACAGGAAAGTGGTTCGATTTTCCATGCATCGCGTCCCTCACCTTCGCCTTTGACGAGCGCACCAATTTTATCGAAACGATGCGATGCAAGCTCTAGCAAGATGTCCGCGACCTGTCGGAGTACAATCTCCCGCTTATCGTCCGGCATTTTGTCCCACTCTACAGCGAGCAGAGTACCTTCCACTTTGGTCATAACAATGTAAGATGACCCCACGCCCTCACCATCCGCAGCAGAGCTATGAAGAATGACATGTGGCACAGGAATAGTGGTGAACTCTTCGATGTATTGCATTGTTGCAACTTCACTCGCGATTCGTTGGCCGTTAAGCTGTGCCCGTTCCGGAGTCATGCCATCTTCCGGGTGGAGCGGTACTCGAACGACGGCAGTGGTCTTGTTTTTATCTTCCAAGTGCAAGAATCGAACGAGATTGTATCCGCCAGATTTTCGTTCACCCCAGTTTGCTTCTTGTACTTCATAGTGTTGACATACGACGTCTGCCAGAAGTTCCCAGTTGATCGCTTTGAAGGTGAGGTCAACACGAGGATCTGTCCAGATACCAGAGTGACAGGAGTTTCTTGACACACTAGCCTGAGCACTGCGGACCATTTCTGTCGAAAGTTGGCTCGTCGATAAATAAGAAAGGAATTGAAAAGAATTGAATCACTCACATGGTGATACCAAGTCAGAATGGGATTAATCCGACAACAAGTTGGGAGATATTCAAGCTGGACCCTCAGGGGTGAAAGCAGAGTGCCTAGAAAAGATGTTTTTATAGGGGTTTGATAATTGCATAATATTTACTGTGCAGTCGAGTCAAATGGCGTCTAACGGGCGTTGCGGACTGCGAAAAACGCCAGACTATGGAGACTTACGTCATTGGTAATAGTCCACAAAAAAGGCACATCGATCGACATATCCTTTTTTGAAATACTACTCAAAGCAACTTGAGTCCATGATTCATTGTGTTTGCCCAGTCATCTAACTGATATCACACCCTTTTTTATAATCTGCCGCCTCTTATCATTTAAACCCACGCCTTTTGGCTTCCAACCGGTCTTAGATCCACTTACACGACGTGCCTCCCAGCGGATTTCAATAGCGTTCCTTCGTCACCGTTTTCACAGTCGTTTTCCGTAAGTCCTTTTTCTACCTATACACGCATACAAATCTGCAAGACAGAAATATGCATCTCCAGGTGTTCCGGTTGTTCTTATTTATCCCCCGGGTCCGCAGTGCAGTTTGCAAGAGCCAAGGAACCGTGCGACTCGGAATGAGTCAATCCCTGAGTCCGTTCTTGACGAAAGCATCCATTTCCTCCAATTCACCAGCCCATCATTATACCTTTGAGATCATTAATAGAATTTCCGAGACTGTGAGTTTAATTAGGATAAGTCATCTTTCAGAGAGCTCAGAAGGCGAAGTGACTGCTTAATGGCATCCGCAGTAGACATATTTCGTCAATTTACATCTTGGAGAATAGGTAAGGTGCATACCTGAAATCATTGTCAATAACAGGCATACTTACACAGACTGGCTCTTGAGAGACTTGCTTAAAGCAGATCTTTTGGCCTTTTGCAATGCCCTAACACAAATGTATTAAAGGGCATACATTTCATGAGCATGAGTAAGATTAGAGGGTATGACGTCTTCAGAGCACTCGCATCTTTCGATCCATTCCATTCCACTCACCTCCTTACTTTCCTCAGTCTTCGATGTGCGTACTTTCATGCCACAAGCTTGTTGAAGTGTTCGAATGCACTAAGCTTCTCCGTCTTGGAATCAGCATTCGCGTAGATCGTTGGATCATAACCCTCTCTCGGAGGACGGTCTATGATCCTGACATCCAGAGACGCATTTCCGGTCCTGGAGAAAAAGTAATCGTAGACGAAGACTGAACTCTTGCTGCAGCCCGCAAGAAAGGATTTTGGAAAATTATGGACGTCACATGGAGGCGAGACACTCAGCGCCCACTCAACAGTAGACGATAACTCAGAAAGAGACAACTGAGCAGTTCAGCCCTTCATGTGCGATCGACCGTAGCCAGTGATTCCCCTATCTAGCATCAGTGTTGTATAGACACTATACCGTGTCCTACAGACAGGGTTTATTTAACTTCATTATTTTCCATATAGTTTCATTTTTATTGCAATATTTACCCAATTTTAGACAGCGTTCTGTTCTATAAACAAGAAGGTCAATGAGGGAAAGAACTAAAGACTCCGGCAAAACTACCGACCACAAGCGATTGTTACTGTAAAGATGCGCTGACTCCGTCCCTTGTTACAAAATCGACTCGGTCAGTACCTTTTCGTTTCTTTCCCACACTACCGTCTGTACTCCATCTGATGGCGCTGATGTTCTGCATCGGACAATGTATTTTAACCAAAAGGCGTATTATAGATCACTTAGTCGTGATACAAAATGCCAACTCTTCCGACTTGTTATGGCGACCGTAATAAAAAAGTCTCCGGTCAGAGCCGTTACATAAATACGGGCAACTAAAGTCATTCCTCCCTCTTTCGAGTCTTTGCATCTCTGCCAGCAGGAATGAGTGTCGTGGCACTGTCAACAAGCACTTCGGAGCTTATCTCGTTCACAGACGCCGCTTTATGTATGCGTTTTGCACTTCATAGATTGAACTGACGCAAATCGAAACAAAAGATGCACAGGCTGCAGTGACCTGCCTTTTAACCTATGATGCTAGTATGTTAATCTTGCATTTCTCGCGTTCAACGATCCTTAATTTGAGTCCAGTCCTGGGCTTTGCTGATGAAGGACGACTTATGTGGGTGAGTAAGATTATGTTCAATCAAGCATGAAAGCTAACACGCGAGATTAGTCCAAACCTCTCAATTCAGGGAAAATATTGTATTTTCCTGTACGTAGAATTTGTTTATTTATTTTATTCTTAACATACATCTAATTTTTATTTCCTGCCTTTACACAGACTAAATACTTGACCCTATTATTTTCCGTGTAAGCCGCATCAACCTATTTATCGCCTATCCCTCTCATCTGGCAAATGTACAGCTTCACCGCGTCAGGTCAGTTTTCTACTTTTATGGCTAAAATTTGTCTTATCAGCAAGGATGACGGTTGTATCAGTGTCGCTCTCTACAACTTCCACAACTGTACGTAACATCTGTTCACATTTCTTTTAGTATGTTGTAACTCTCTGACCCTCTTTGATCCATAGCTGTGCGTACCTGTCATCAGTTGATTAAACGCTGACACGAGTCGACATTATCAATCAAAAAACATAGCTGTATGGCTCTTGCTTTTCACTTCAGAACGTGTGAAATATTAATCTTGTAAATAATTCCTGAAAGGCAACCTAGCGGTCCGAGTCCCTTGGATTTCGAGTGTCATCATAACGATGCTCACAGAAGGTAAGCCTTTAATACGTGGAGCATTATAAACCTTATTAACGGTGCTTTCAGTCACTCTCCAACTTCGACTCTATGCACTATACAGGGCCAGAAAGTCTATAACTATTGTTCTTGGGGTCTCCTTGATGGCGACCATAGCATCAATGTTCGGTGTTGGTGTTGCCATTATGGTCAATGAAGCTGGTACCTTGCTTGAAGGTTTGCGTGGCCCCTAATCAGGTTGTTTGCAGACAATCTATACTGATCTACACTAGATATAAACACGGGCATGCTCCGATGCGTCGCATTTGATTCCACTAACGACCATATCGGGTTTTGGATTCCTGCACTTGTAAATGAAACCTTCCTATTCGGACTTGCGACATACAAAGGCAAAGAGGTTTTCCGAGAGAAGAGGGAGCTTGGTATTATTAACCAGCTCAAGCTGTTCCTCATCACGGGTTCTGTCATTTATTTCTTTGTGTAAGCTCACGCATTGACAAAAGGATCATCTCACCGATTGTTCTAATCTAGAGTTTTTGCCGCACTTCTCTTTACCGAGGTGCTGTGGCTGGCTGGTGGGGTATGAGTAATGTCCATGTTCACTTCCCGTCACAAAGTGTGTTAACGTTCACTCAGGCCGATTACGTTCCGGTTGCGACTGCGGTTACTGCCCCGATTGCTAGTCTCATGAGCCAGCGCCTTCTTTTGGGTTTGCGCAACAGATACAGAAGAGCACAGTCTAGTTCATTCAGCACACAATCAGAGTTCGTTGCTGTGCAAGGCCCAGGAGCTCGTATGAGCCTGCGAACAGGTCCACGAATTAATACAGCTGCCGACAGCGAGGCTGACTGGCTTATATCGTTTAGCGAATAGGTGAGCGCTATTCTTTCAGACTGTTCTATCTCCAATCCGACGTTTTCTTCTTGAACGATAGTGTTCATCAGAGGCCGTGCTTCGCACTTCTGCTCATATCTCAACCCCCCGTAGACCTTAACAATATTAGTTGGTGATCTCCCTGCCAACAGTATACACTCAGCACTGTACAGCGTCCTACGGAGACTGGTCAAGCACATAAAGCTCTGTCCATCGTACCTGCAGCTATGATAGAGATTGTAGACAACATCTTGAAAATTTGTCTGTGTGATTGAGATAGAGAATTGGAATACAGATGTGTAGCATATGCCACAGCATACAATGCAATGCAAAGTGTCACTGTTGTATAGACATGGCACGTGTAACCTGCTTGCCGATCGTAGGAATGACTAGGAAAAGTAATATACTAAGTTACTAAGTAATCGAACGTTAACGTAATAACGATCGGTTTTTTTTTCAAAAAAATATCTCATGGCCAGTAAGCAGATTCCCACTGACCAGACTTTTGGATAGCGTTGCTACTCACTGGCTGATCCTCTTCTTCATCAGTAGTTGTTCTGTATACGTTGCTGAACCACACCTTGCCACATCTGTCAGACCAGTCAGTAAATCCTTACTGTCGTTTTCATAAATATTGTCACACGCGCGATTCGTGATTTTTAGTGTACCCGAGGAATCCCATTTGGGCATGTGGGAAACATAGATAACCACATGCCAATTTTCCAAGGCCTGTTGGCCTTGGTTAACCACATGTGGGTAATGTGGGTATCTGTTTTTAGTATGCGACGATCATGTATTAGTTCAGCAATGTACTTTAAGGGTAATATAGCGCATATGTGCACTATTTACAGGTCGAAGCGTGAATAAAACAAAATAACAGAATATATAAGTCAAAAAATCTATGTTTGTTGGTCAAGTAAGAGCCAAATGCTTGTCTAAGATACATTTATACCAAGAGCATTTTTTAGATTCCGAAGCTTTTCTTCAAGTTCAGCAAAGCTCAGAATTTCGACAGACATGCTTGTATGCGGTATTCAAACCAAAACTACTCGGCGAATTTTTTTTCTCCATTGCTAAGGGTCGTTTACAGGGTACAATTACTATATTCATGTATTATCTAATACACTAGTTACCA